>NC_046154.1:254270615-254570615 GCF_011064425.1 Rattus rattus
CTTTGGTGATGAACAGCAATGTGGAAGTGTGAGCTGAATAAACCCTTTCCTCCCCAACTTGCTTCTTGGTCATGATGCTTTGTGCAGGAATAGAAACCCTAACTAAGTTACACAGGGATACTGCTGCCCCTCTTAATGAGGATAATGTTTGCAACTCCTCTCTTGGGGGTGGGCAGGCCACCTGACTGTAGAAGTGGCTGTGTTAGTTCCAAGCTGGCATTAACTATGCCACTCCCGCTGGAATAAGCTGTGACGGGTATCATATTCAGTTCAGAGAAGTTAAGAGGCCTGTTTAAAGTCACACAGCAGGGATCAGGAAAAAGATAGCCCAGTTGTCCCAGCCCAGACTGGAGGTAAGAAGGGTAGGAAAAGATGAGCGTAGCTTTGTGTGCAGTGTAGCTGCTCAGAGATATCCAGGAGAGCCTGGCCAGGACGGAATCATCCAACAGAGCCCCCGAGTCCCAAGGAATCGGGATGGTTGCTATAAGCCTCAGAGGTGTGGGGATGACATAGGCTAAGGCTGATGGAGCCTGAACTCGGATGGCTGGCAGGAGCCTCACTATGGTCTTCTTTCCAAAGACAGCCAGCATCACCCTGGGCCAGGACAGACAGACAGAGGGACTGCTGTTGGAGTAATACCTGAGCTCTGCGTCAGTGAACACGAAATGTGCTTTATCCTGGGGACCGTGGATATTTTGGCTAAGGAAGACTCTCTCAGAACTGGGAGCAGAGGAAGAGGGCCGTGGATGGGTGGGCATCCAGTCTCAGCAAGGCCTGATGCCCTTATGCGGAGGCAAGCCCATGAGAGAGGAGGAAGGGAAAGGGGAAGGAGACGAGGCTGTCTCCAGGCTGAGAGCAAGACTAGCCAGAGAGCAGCTGAAGGAATAGGAAAGACGGACTTAGCACTGGAACAGACAAGGCTGGAAACATCGTCCCCTGTGGTAGGAACGTCCGAGGCACCAAGGGTGGGAGCAGCATCTCCAGACTCTACCTGCTGCTCCCCTGCCCAACTGTGACGGCAGACGTCTCTAATGTGGCCAGATGTTCCTGGGGACAGAATGACTAGCACAGTTGAGTACCTTTACTTCTAAACTCCAGTCTTTTCAACTCTCCAGACCCTGGGGGGAAGCAGAAGTGCTGATGAGACTCGTCTTGTATACTCGTCTCACCGCTGTGACAAAACACCGGATGAGAGCAACAGAAGGACGAGAAGGATCATTCTGGCTCATGGTGTGAATGTGCTGTCCATCATGACGAAGAAGGCATGGCGGCCGCTCCCACAGTCAGGGACCAGAGAGAGGAATGCAAACAGAGTCAGTTCGCTTTCTTTTTTTTTTTTTTTTTTTGATCCTGGCACTTTAACCGTGGGTTGGTGATGCCATTGTTAGGATGAGTTCACCTACTTTAATTAACCCAATCCAGAGACTCTGTCATAGGCACTTATGTCACCTCCATCTCCTAGGTGCTTCTAGATCCTGTCAAGTTGACAGCAGTCAAGATTAACCATCATTGGCTAGGTATGGTGCTGCACGCCTTGAATCCCAGAGCTTAGGAGGTAGAGGCAAACGCTTTGAGAGTTTGAGGCCAGCTTGGCCTACAGAGTGAGTTCTGGGCCAGTCAGGGCTACATAGCAAGCCCGTGTCTCCAGAGGGGGAGACAGAGAGAGACATAGACAGAGAGATTAACTATTAGTGCTTTTTGCCATAAAAGGGCTTGCAAATGATAAAGTTCAACAAGACGAATGGAAGAGGGGAGGTATGGATGTAGCTTCCTGCTAGGGTGCATCTGCAGCCCTGGATCCAACCCACAGTACCGCAAACCAAAACCAAAACCAAAATCCCAACAAAATGGAAGTGGGGCAGAGGGAGCAGCCAAACTCAGTTCAGAAAGCAGCACCCCTCAACCCCTCATTGTCTGCCAGACCGCACTCGTGGAGCAAGATTTGGTCTCATGCTAAGGGGTCTTGCAGAGGTGGAAGGGGACTTTCCCATGACCCACAACCGCTTTTGAGGAGTCTCTCCCTGGTTGGTGATTCAGAAAGACCCCTGCAAAGGTAAGAGGGTCCAGCCTGAGGTCCCCTTCTGTAGCAGTTAGAAGCAGTGCTTGGATTCTCTGAGTGCCAAGAGAGAGGCTTAGTGAGAGGCTATGAGTTTACAACAAAGCAAGAGGTGAGTAGGAGGATGGGTCCTTGGTAAATACAGCCACACGTTCCTCAATAAAGGGCGCCCATCCTGAGAAATGCAGTCAGGACATTGGTGTCACAGACTACATTTACACAAGCTAAGACAGCTCCCGTGTCACTGGTGACATAGACTATGAGCCCTCTATCACAATGGGATCAAAATGTGACACTGGGTATGACTGTGAGTGGGCAACAGGACAGGAATTATGGGATGTTCTCAGCATGAGTCCCAGTCCCTGAGAGACTCCTTACATCCAGTCCACGGGGTCAGATGAGCCACAGTCTGAGCTGAGGAGCCATGCATGAATGGCTTAGCCACAAGGGTGCAAGGTTAATTTTCAAAAGGACTTTCATTTCTTCACTATTTCTCCACCTACTGACAACTGTCTAGACATCTTCGTCATCTGTGACTGCCGTATTGTCTAATGACATGTATAAATCTCCCTAGCTTGGGGTGTGGCTCTGTGGCAGAGCCATAGCCTAGCACATGTGAAGCTTTATGAAGCTCTGGGTATGATCCCCCAGTGCTGAAAGGGGAATCTTGTTAATAGTTTCTTCCTGTGTAGGTGTGGATACAAGGTCAACCTTGGGTGTTGTTTATCAAACCGTCTACCTTGGTTTTCTGTTCATTTTGGTTTTCTGAAACAGGGTCTCTTGCTGAACCAACCAAATAAGTTAGGTTGACTGGCAGGTGAGCCAAGATCTGCCTGGCTCTGCTTCCCTTGCACCAGGACTAAAAGTGCACGGCACCCACCCTCGTGTGTTGGTTGGTTTTGTCAACTTGACACAACACAGAATCACCTGGGAAGAGATTCTCCATGAATAACTGTCTAGACTGTGGCCATGGCTATGGGTCTTGATTATGTCAGTTGTTATGAGACGACCTAGACCATTGTGGGTGGGCTGTAACCTGGAACTGTGACCCAAGTAACTGCATTCTCTTTAAGTAACAGAAATGAAAGGACACCTGGGAAGAATGCCGGCCTCCCCTCCCACCTATGTAGACTGCACCACCTACTGAGCTATCTCTGCAGACCTCATTGGGTCGTGCGTGGGCTGCATGTCGAACAGATAATGCTTTGCACACGAGGAATTAAATATAACTAACCTTGAAATCAATTTCCTTTGTTAATGTTGCCACCACAGAGTTTGAGGTCATCTCTGTGGCCATCTCGCCTTCCACCAGTTTCTTTTTTGACATTCACACATGGAGGTTGAGTAGGACGCCCTCTTTCTCTTTATGCTCGTGGTTTCTGCTTTAATTGAACCATAGCCAAAAATATATCTGGTATGATATCAAGTTTTATAGCACTTTGTTTTAGAAATAAATGAGAAACTCACTGACTAGTTTCATGGACCAGTATGCTGTCTACTTAAAAAACACTCTTACGCTTTCTTCCTTTGTGTGTATGAGTGTCTGTATGTACATCTGTGCACCCCATCCTTGCAGTACCTGCAGAGGTCTACCCTGTAGACCAAGGTGCCTTCAACTCAGAGGATCCTTCTACCTCTGCCTCCTGAGTGCTGGGATTGAAGGTGTGTTTGAGAAAGGCCACTGGGGAGAAATCTTCTATGGCTCTGGGCATTGTAAGAGCTTCCTGGGACTGAAGGTTCTAAGATGCTGAATTGTGCTCGTCTCTCAGATGAGCATCAGGCAGGCAGCTCGGGGCTGCCAGAGGCTGCTGAGAGTTCTCCATCTAACAACACTGATTGCACTCCTAGTCCTTGTGTGGTGTGGTCCTGGTGAGAGGCGCCATTTGGAGAGTTGAATCAAGAGTTTGCTACGGGGTCAGATGGTGCCTCTCACTGACATGTGCTGTCCTCTGTTCTCCATGAGGGAGTTGTCCACAGTGTCCCTCCACAGCAGCAAAACTGTCATCCAGAGAGGAGCAGCTTTGAAAGACAGAGGGACAGCCTGATGCCCCAGGCTTGCCTCCACTGAGGCAGCAGGGATGGCTGGAGAGCATTGGGTAAGGAGTTACAGAGCTAGACAGAGCTCAGGACTGCGAGTCTTATTCCCCGGGCCCTAGTGTCTGTAAGACTAAAGCTAAGTGCATTGAAGGGGGTAAAGCCTCAGGGCTCATGCATGGGATCACAGGCAAAATACAGAATGTCCAGGAAATTCTGACCACAGAGAAGCATCAAATGGGTTGGTTGGTCTGTGTGTGTCTCAAACATCCCAAGGGATAGACATATGCAGAAATCATTCACTGTGTGTAAGAAATTCAAATTTAGTGCCAGGCGAACTCCAGAGGCAGAGGCAGGCAGATCTCTGAGTTCAAGACCAGTTCGGTCTGCAGAATGATTTCCAGGGCAGTTAAGGCTACCCAGAGAAACCCTGTTCAAAAATCAAACAAATAAGCAAAAAAGATATTCAAATTTAACCAAACATCCTCTGTGTGTGTGTGTGTGTCTGTGCGCGCACGCACACGCATGCACGAGTGCACGCAGGTACATGCATGTTTATGGGTACATGTGCATGTTTGTATGTGCATTTAGATGACAGAGGACAACCTCAGGTGTCCATACCCCATGATGGCATCCAGCTTGCTTTTTGAAACTGTCCTTCTCACTAGCCTGGCCTCGCCGATATAGCTAGGTTAGCTGGCCAGCAAGCCCCAAGGATGCTCCTGTCTCTGCCTCCCTGATGCTGAGGTTGCAAGCATCCATCTCCACAACTGGCGTTTTCACATGGGTTGTGAAGACTGAACTCAGGTCCTTATGCTTGTAAGGCAGGCACTTTCCCACCAGGGCCATCTCCCCAGCCCACCCTGTGACCTTTCTAATGAGTATACCATCGGTACTGAATAGGACCTGACATGACCCCTGAGAGGTCCCATCCTTAAATATAATCACACTGGCGGTCAGATCTTCAGTGTGCATTTAAAAAAGATTTAGTTTTTATACATATGCGTATATGCCTTTGTGTATACATACACTTAAACACAGATACCTGAGATGATTGGAAGATAGCATCAAAGCGAGACCCCCAGAAGGTGGAGTTACAGGAGTGTGAACCATCTGACCTGGGTGCTCTGCAAGAGTAACAAGTGTTCTTAACTGCTGAGCCATCTCTTCAGTCCATTTTGGAGGGACACAATTCCATCGAAAACATTTAAAATAGCAATGTTTTATATGACATATATATATATATATATCTGTGTGTGTGCGTATGTGTGTGCATGTGTGTGTGTATATATATGTGTGTGTGTGCATGTGTGTGTATGTATATATATGTGTATGTGTATATATGTGTGTGTATATGTGTGTATGTGTGTATATTTATGTGTATGTATATATGTGTGTATATATGTGTGTATGTGTGTGTATATTTATGTGTATGTATATATGTGTGTGTATATGTGTGTATGTATATATATGTGTGTATATATATGTGTGTGTGTATATATGTGTGTATGTGTGTATATGTGTGTGTGTGTGTGTATATGTGTATGTGTGTGTATGTGTGTGTATATGTGTGTATGTGTGTATATGTGTGTATATGTGTGTGTATATGTGTATGTGTGTGTATATATGTGTATGTGTGTGTATATATATGTGTATGTATATATATGTGTGTATGTATATATATGTGTGTGTATATATATGTGTGTGTATATATATGTGTGTATGTGTGTATATGTGTGTGTATATATGTGTGTGTGTATATGTGTATGTGTGTGTGTGTGTGTATAATTTTTTAAAATGAAAGAAAGTAGCTGGACTTGTTGACCCACACCTACAATCCCAGCACTTGGGAGACTGGGGCAGGAGGATTGCCTTGAGTTTGAGGCCAACTTGAGCTACACAGTGACTAGCAGGCAAGCCAGGACTACAAAGTAAAATCCTCTCTCAAAAACAGACGATGGGACTGGGTGATGGATCAGCCATTAAGAGTGCTTGTTGGGTTGGGGATTTAGCTCAGTGGTAGAGCGCTTGCCTAGCAAGTGCAAGGCCCTGGGTTTGGTCCTCAGCTCCGGGGGAGTGTTTGTTGCTCTATGGGAGGGCCAAGGTTTGATGCCTAGAGCCTACAGTGTGACTCAACCGTCTCTAGCTTCGGTTCTAGGGGATCAGGTACCTTATTTTTGCCTCCACGAGCACCAGGGCATAATTTATGCAGGCAAAACACTCATACACATAAAATAAAAATAAACGTAAACAAACCCCACGGAAAGCATATTATCTGCTTTATAAAGTCCCCATCCAAGAAGTGCCACTGAAAAACGGGCTTGACTGGGAAGGTGCGATCAACCCGCTGTGGCGGACGCAGCGTGTTCGCCAGCTGCTGGACGGCGGCCAACATTATCTCCTCTCACTGTAACTGGATTAGCTCCATTAAAAGTGTTTTTAAAAATTAATCATAGAAATCTATTTGTACCCGGGGCACTGCAGTCTCCTGGGCACAGAATTCTCATATGTTAATATAATCAGTGCCTATTAGATTCTACGACATTAAGAGGAGCAAATAGTCTTTAGATTTTCCCTTTAGATCTACACACATTTTCTTCCAGGTACTTTACTCTCCTCTGAGACCTTCCTACACATTAACTTGTGTACCTCAGTGGAAAGACACACTTCTCGTTTTTCCATTTATCGTGTACAGTGGTGGGCATATTCCTCCCAGACACGTGGCTAAGGCAAAGAGAGGGGGTAGCAGTGACACGTGCCAGGTAACGACACAGCCTCCAGCTGAGGAAGCTCCCACAGAGTTAAAGCAGCTCCTCTGGGCTCCCACCGGGCCGTGCAACGCTGACACAGAGTAAAGGAATCTGTGCCTACCTTTCAGAAATCCCAAGTCTGGTGATGGGGTCAACTCAGAGGGAAACACTTCCACTTGAAAGGATGTCTTGTTTGCCACGGAGATAGTAGGAAGCAGGAAGCACCAAACTATGGGGAAGGCACGTGTCCACAAGAGAACGTGCACACACTCACATGCACTTGGACACACACAGCGCAGGCACATGGACACGCACATACACACATGCATGCACATGCACACATACACACAAATGCAGTCCTAAGAAATTTATAATGGAAAAATGTAAAAGCTAATCCCACGAATATTGAGGGTAAGGCCAGATGGACCCCTTGCCGTTGCTGGTGACAGGATTCTCCACTTTAGACACTGCTCAGCTTCTGAGAAAGGTCATGCGATAGTTAATCTTGCTTCTCAACTCATCCGAATTGAAAGGCATCTAGATTAGTAAAGTGGAACTGTGGTGGTCACTGTATATCAGAGGGCATTTCTGACCTAAGCCTTGGTTTAATTCAACGATGAGTTCAAAATCTGAATGGATCATGGGGTGATGGTGTGGGTGTGATAAGGCTGGAAGGTGGAGGAAGAGGGTCTCTGGGTAAGGTTAGGGGTGCCTGTGAAGGGTACCTCACCCCTAGCCTCTTTCCTGTGCCTCCTCTTTGCCCCCTGGCTGCTGTAAGGTAAGCAGCTCTGCCCCTCCACACATTTTCACCTCCACAGAGTTCTGCATCACCTTAGTCAAAGCAACAGGGCCAAGGGGCCATTCCTTGAAAGCTTTGAAGTAATAACCCTTCCACCTTTTAAATTGCTTTTCTCAGACATTCCTCACGACAGGAAGTCTGACTGACAGTTGCATGTACCACTATCCCTGACACAGGGGGTTGCTTCACATCTAGATGCCTGAGGATGAGGGAAGTGTGCTCCCGAATATCTCCACCCATTTATACAGTTACTCCTACACCAGTTAATCCTGGACTGAAAGCAACCCAAGAGTCTATCAACAGGCAAATGGGGAAAGAAATAACGGTGTCTAGACACTGGGATGCTGGATGAACGGATAGACGGAATTACACACCAGGTCACAGCTAGTATGATTTAATTTATATGCAATTCTAGAAAATGCCAGCAAATGGGGGCTGGCAGAAAGCATCCCAGAGCTGAGGGACTGAGAGCAGCAGGAGGGAGGGACCAAAGGGGGCTTCAGAAGCCAGGAAGTGGAGGTGTCCCGTCGCAGTTTGGAGTAGGCTCACAAGCTAAGGCACCTGCTTCGGCTCACCGGGTTGAATAATGTTAGTGGGTACCGTGTGCTGCGCATGCTACAAAGGAATCCTGAAACCACAAGAGCCAGGTGCAGCGGCACACAGCTGTAATCCTAGCATGGAGTTAAGGAAGGGAGGCGGACAGTCTTTGCTACACAGCAAGAGGCCGTCTCAAGCACACAAACTTAAAACTTAAAGTGGATGGGCAAAAGGAAAGGAAATAAAACAAGCAGAATAAGCTTTTATTTTGCATGTGATGTGTGTGTGTGTGTGTGTGCGCGCATGTGTTCAAATGTGTGCAAGTGCTCATGTTCGTGTACATGCCCTGTGTATTGCCCAATCACTCTCCTGTGAAACCAGAGCTTGCTGATTTGGCCAGTCCAGCCAGCCAGCCAGCCCATCTCTGCCTCCCAGGTCCTGGGATGACAGGTGGCCCACCACACCTGCCCATCACTCGTGTGGGTTCCGGGAATCCAGACTCTGATCCTCATACTTGTGTGGCGAGTGCTTTACCCGATGATCCATCTGTTCAGTCCAAGGCAATAGTTAAAAACAAACTTAATTGAGGTCCAAGTAATATATTTCAAAACTGCATATTTAGTATCTATAATGGATGCCTTTTATAAAGAAAGCGTTCCCTGAGGGTGGGTTTGTGGCTGGACCTGACAGATGGCAGGCGAGGGATCCAGAAGTGAGGGGCAGGAGAGTCTGTATGGGACTCAAGTGTTCTATATGAGGGGGCTTTGTTTGTTAGAACTGGTAGGGAGGCTGTCCCTAGGGAGATCAGGGAGTTCAGGATAGAGTATCTTGAACCCCTGTACAGTGAGAAGTTAGGAACAGAATATTTGTGTCATCCCTAAAATTCTTGTTGAGATTAAATCTCCCCACACTTGGAGAGAGGGTCCTTACAGGGATACTTGTGATTTAATGAGATCATAAGGGCAGAGCCCTTGTCAAATTGGATTAGTGTCCTTGTAAGAAGCCGGGAGGGCAGAGGCTTCAGGAAAAGAGACCCCCCACCAACCGCCAGGAACCTGACCCTGTGACACATTGACCTCTACTTTTACAGGAAGAGGAATGGAGGTGGAGGGGACCCAAATGGCTTGTCGATGGATCCAAGATTTAATTCAGGGTTTTGCAGTTCCCTCCCGGGTGTTCTAACTCGGTAACACCACCAGAACTATTCTGCTCTTACCCAGACTACTGAGCTTGCTTAATAAAGGCATTCGAAATCCAAAACCCTTGTTGGAAGGTCACATGACCCAAGACAGGGACACTGAAAAGCTACCCCACCCTACCTGGTCTGAGCATCCTTTCCTAGCCCAGGAAAGAGCTTCCTCGAGGAGGCCAAATCCAAGCTGCTCTCCTGCGCCATCTAGTGACCGGGAGGCGTGCAGTTCAGGGCTTTGGGGTTTGGGAAGGACACAAATGGCCAGAGCCATTTCTCCCCAGGGAGAAAGACCTCAAATAAGAGGCTCCACAGACAGGCAGGCCACAGGGCTGTGGCCAGGGAGGTGGGGCTTGGGAACAGAAGGATTTATATGACTGTTGAGAAAGGAACGGGTAAGCCTGTGAGCATAGCAGCACTGGTCACAGCAGCCAAAGGTGGAGTCTCACTTAGATGAACGCCTTTACATGATGGATGAGCATCTGTGGCCATCCACACAAGGAATGGTGCTTGGCCTTAAACGGGGAGGATTCTGACACCTCCTCTATGGACCTTGAGTCCAGACACAAAGGGACAAACATTGTGGGATGCCACTTGTATAAAATACATAGATGTGGGGATATGGCTCCGTGGTAGAGTATTTGCCTAGCATGGGGTCAACCCCTAATACTATGAAAAGGGTTTTCTTTTTTAAATCGAGAAGCACATAAAGTAGCACTGAAGTTTGCCAGGGAGAAAGAAATAGCAGGAAGTGGTGATTCCAGAAAGAGGAAGGAGACAGGGGAGGGGGCTATTAGTTAAATGAAGAGAGGGGCTTTAGTGCTATCTGCAGGAGACCCTGGGCATCGGGGGCCCTAGTCAGCTCCCACAGAGGTTGTTGAGAGCTGGCAAGCTGAACCCCGAATCTAGAACACCCCACTCTACTGCACTCCACCAAGGGCCTAAGTAGCCTGGGGGGCAGCCCTCAGCAGAGCCTGCATCCCACGTTTCCACTTGCGGTCTTCGTAACTGAGATAAACAAACCGCTCTTCTTTCTAAGTTAGCCTGCCTCAGGCATTTCATTATGGTCATGGAAACTGGCTGAACCCACATGAGGGTTCAACTCAGAGGCCAAGAGCAATCACAAAGCCCTGAGTCTCCCTCTGACGGAAACACGGACCTCAGCCTGAATGTTGAGAAGGAACTGAACCCTGGCAAACTGACTAACACAGCACTGAGCACCTTGGGTTCAAGCCTGGACTGCAGACTTCAAATTCATTTTCTACTTAAAAAAAAAATAGAGGTATTCTTGGGGAAACAGCTGATGAAGAAAAATAAAAAACTATGCAAGAGAAGTGTGAAATGTTTTGTCACAGGAGACAGCCAGGAAACTGCTGAATGGCTTCCAAGGTCCTCCAAAAGGACTCAGGAGCTCACACAATTTCCTCGCTAGCTAGGAGTATCCGATTTGAACCTTGACAAAGGGGAATTATGGTGGTAGATTGAGACCTAGGGAATATGCATGGGCTCATGAGCTCACAGTGATAATTACAGGAAGGTATATGGCCACCTCTGGGACATGAAAGGGACTCATGTTACCTTGAGAAAGAGGGAAAGAATGGGGCATTTCCTACACAGACCTTACCACCAGGTCACCGAACAGGATGAAGGGAGGATCTCCGTGTTAAACGTTTTAACTTTTTACGTTTAGTTATGTTATGTGCACACGAGGACAGGAACCAGAAGAAGGTATTGGATCCCCTGCAGCTGGAGTCATGGGTGCTTATAAACTGCCCAGTGCGCATGCTGGGAACTGAATTCCGGACCTCAGCAGGAGCGGTGCACGCTCTCAGCCACTGAGCCAGCTCTCCAGCCCCAAAGGCCCCATCTCTTGATAGAAGGAGGGCACGCAGCAAAAGAATGATCAAATATTGTCGGAACACCAGTGACTCACAGATCTTGACATTAGTCAGTACCTGATTAATAGCATCAAAGGAGATCCCGGCATTGTGTATCTCTAATGGAAAAATAGGCATGAATCCTTCAACACTAATAGGTGTGACAGCCAATACTTATCATTCCAGCTCTGGGGAAGCTGGGGCAAGAAAATCATGTGTTCCGGGGAAACCCAGTGTCTTAGTTAGGGTTTTAGTGGAAAGCTGTAAAGAGACACCATGACCATGGTCTGAAAGGAACACATTTAATTGGGGCTGGCTTACAGTTCAGAGGTTTAATCCATTATTGTCATAGTGGGAAGCATGGTGGCATGTAGACAGACAGGGTGCTGGAGAGGTAGCTGAGAGTTCTATCTGGATCCACAGGCAGCAGGAAGAGAGACTAACAAGGCCTGGCTTGAGCATCTGAAACCTCAAAGCCCACTTCCTCCAACAAGGCCACACCTTTTAATAGTACCACTCACTCTCTATGAACTGAACTGCCGATTTCCAGACAACACAGACAGGAGTTGCTCCAAAGAACCTTTCCAAACAGGTCCACTTCCCCAGTATCCTTTCCTTTTTCTTTTCTTTCTTTCTTTCTTTTTTTTTTTTTTTGTTTTTTTTTTTTTTTCCTTCGGAGCTGGGGACCGAACCCAGGGCCTTGTGCTTGCTAGGCAAGCGCTCTACCACTGAGCTAAATCCCCAACCCCTCCCAGTATTCTTTCCTTCCCACTACCTCTGGTGGGAGGTGGGCTAAAAAGAAGGTTACAGTGTTTAAGAACCATCATAAAAATAGGCGTTTGAAAAAAAGTAAAGGTACACTTCCCAGTCCAAAGTCCCCAGTGTGACTGTCAACACACCCTTCTGCCTTGGAAGCTTGCTTTTAGCTTCCTCTTCCTGACCAGATAGCTCCATATTTCCAGCACTCCACCAGGGTCTCGGGTGAGGCCATAACACTCCATCCAACAGATGAGACCCAAAGAAGGGCTCGTCACTGTGAAATAAAATCAAAATGGTTGGTGGTGGAGTTGTGGTGGGGCAGTGGTGGGGTAGTGCTGGGGTAGTGCTGGGGTGGTATCAGTGCTGGGCATCAAGTGTGAATTGAGCACTTATAAATGTGCAGGGGATAAGGGAATGACTCTCAGGTCTGAGACACAGGAAAGTTATCAGTGGAGCTGGGAGCTGAGCTTCCCAGTGGAGAACCAAGTTCAAAGCCAGTTACTATGACATCTGAAGAGGCCCCTAGTCTGCTGTGTATGCGGCTGGATTCCCAAGATCTATGATGTGGGTCTAGACCTTTCTTCTGCTTCTCTCATTAGATTCATAGACAGGGCATCCTATTTAACATCTCCTGCCTCCGTTTCCCCATTTGCAGAATGGAACTGACATCAGGGGTCTTCGCTTGGCTCACTGTTGAACAACACTGGTTAATATGAAGGATTCAGAAAGGGGTTTCATCCGAAGTGCTGCCAGGCCCACAGCTCGTGCCCAGTACGTTCTAGCTAGTGTTACTATCACCAACAAAGTTGTCACTGTCCCTGCTAAGGACAGAGGGACAAAGGAGAAGTATCGTTCACCAGACGGCACTGTCGAGTTAACCTCTGGCTGTGTGCTGGATTGGCATTCGCAGTAGTACAGTGTGCACCGGCCCGGCCTGCCGTTCCTCGGGGCATTACAAAGAGTTTGCTGAGCGTGGGGGCTAGATGGCAGCCACACAGAAGGCGCACATCTCTGTCAACAGAGATGGGGAAGAGGGCGGGGCGATATTTGCAAGTCCATTAAGTGCAGAAGTGGTTAAGGGCTGGAGTTCCAGGAAGCTGCCTGCCAATTTCCATCCTGCTGGGTTTTGTGCTAGGCTGAGCTCCCCCCTTCTCACCTCCTCCACTCCCCCCCTTCCCAAGCCCTGGACAGACTGTAGAGGTCTTAATGACTCCAGAGAGCTATTATAAGCTGCCAGGAGAAAAAAAAAATTATTTTCTTTACAAAGTGGCGTGTGTGATTTTCACGACTGACGGTGATAGCGGCAAGAATCATTCTGGTCATTGACTGTGTAATTTGCGGTGTGAAACTTCTCTAGGCGAGGATATACATGATGGAGGAAAATAGCCTCCCAGGACCCACTCTGCTCCATGGAGACTATCCAGAGTGCTTTTCAGAAGAGGCTGAGTATGGAGCAGAGCCATTGCCCGGGGCTCACCGGTTTCTGTCTGGGAGACATGGAATTCACATACCATCTTCACTCATTCTGTGGTAACTTAGGAAAAGGAGACGCAAGAGGACGCAACCCAGACGGTTAGCTCTGGAGGCAGGCACCCTGCCCCTCCTACCGTATCACACTGACTGACAGGGCCAATAAAGCCGGCCATGGCTGGAACCAATCTTGGCTCTCACTGTGTGGTGCAGCCACAGGGCTATGGTCTTCAAGAAAAATGGTTCGGATTACAGTGGGTGGATCATTTGACGATATTGTAGGATCCACCGGGCTCCCTTCCCAGTCACCTTCCTATTCCCTCTGTGGGAGCCCCTGGGGCACCAGCACAGAGCTGTACCCAGCTCGAGAGGCTGGCTTGGTCTATCTCGAGGCAGACACTTTTGTGGGCCCTGTCTCCGGTTTCCCAACCAAGAACACTGAGACATCGACTCAGGCTATGCAGACAGTGTGAACAGAGCCAGGTATGAAGAGAGAAGACACCGGCTGTCAGTGTGACTACCTCCTAGAGACAGCAGCAGGAATGACTCTTCTAATTTTTTGCATTTCTCAGGCTTTCTGTAATGAGCACACAAAACGATAAAATAATAATAATAATAATAATAATAATAATAATAATAACAACAACAATGATAATAATAATAACACCAGATCTCAAGAAGCAAATTCTGAAGCCACACCAACCTCGTCTACTCTGGTAAGAAGACTCAGGTCCTGGTGGTCTTGACTGCAAGCACCAAACCCCACACATTTTATTAAAATGTGCAGCGGTGGGGCCTTGGGGAGAGAGTCCAGTCAGTAACGTGCTTGCCTTATGAACACGAGAACATGAGTCCTACCCACATTCAAAAAAAAAAAAAAAAAAAAAAAGAGAGTCAGGAGTAGTGGCTTTTTATCCCGGCAGTGGGGTGGAGTTAGGAAGATTCTCTGGGGCTCTGGGGCAGCCAACTTCACCAATTTGGTGAGTTCCAGGTCAGCCAGACCCTGTCCACTGGCTGTGAAAAAACCCATGAGAGTGTTCTCTGACCTTCACGTGAACTCACCCTCACACGCTCACACTCGATATACAAACATGCACACACACACACACACACACACACACACACACACACACACACACGAATGTACAGGAGAAAGGCACAGTTGAGAATCAGAGAGTCCTGTGTCCCTGTCCCATGAGTAGGGGGTTAAAGCCACTTGATGACCTGGAATCTCCTAAAACCTTACCTGCAAGCAAAGGCTGGCCTAACCTTCAGCATTCTAGGCCTCCTGTTTCCTCCCTGGCCGGGTTCCTTCTCTTTCCATTGGCCACTGCTACTTGTCCCATTTTCCACTCTGCAACTCTGCTCAGATGTCCCTATTTCTCCCTGGTCTAGGTGGGCTCACAAGCAGCTAAGCTAGCAGGGACAAAAGGCCTAAAAACAGGCACAGGGGGCGTTAAAGGTTACGGGATACAAGGTTTGCGGCTTTTCTGGCTGCCTAGGGACAGTTTGTCTGCTGATGAAAAATGAACAAAGAGATAAAAAGGAGGCCATCCTGGGTTTGTCACTAGAACCTGAGCCCTGAGTTCACCCTGACTGACCCTTTCAAGCCTTTCAAACTTCCCTTTCTTCCTCATGGGAGGGTGGGAAACACAAGTAGCCATAAGCAGGGAAAGCCAACAAGTAGCTTGGGACTGAGAGTCCACAGGGGACTGATTGAGTTAGCACTTAAAATCTGCATTTCACCTAAAACTGTTCCCCTGGAAACAATACAGCCGGCCTGGTGACAGGCAGACTGTGCCCTTCACACAGTTCAGACAGGGGCCTGCGATGAAATGGTCCCCCTAACTTCCCATCTCTCTCCCTACTGAGGTTGGCTCTGTTTGACACCTGTGACCTCTGGACTTTGAGTTTGATGTCTCAGTCTGTCTTTTTTTTTTTTTTTTTTTTTTTTTTTTTTCGGAGCTGGGGGCCGAACCCAGGGCCTTGCCCTTCCTTGGCAAGCCCTCTACCCCTGAGCTAAATCCCCAACCCCGTCTTTTTTTTTTTTTTTAAGATTTATTTTATCTTTGTTTCTATGAGTACACTGCAGCTGTCAGACACACCAGAAGAAGGCATCAGATCCCATTACAGATGGTTGTGAACCACCGTCTGGTTGCTGGGAATTGAACTCAGCACCTCTGGGAGAGAAGTCAGTGCTCTCAACCGCTGAGCCATCTCTCCAGCCCCTCAGTCCATCTTCTTTAACCTCACTGGAAGGCTGATGGAGAAGTCTGCGAGCCTGTGCTAAGGTAAAAGCATAGGAGCAGCTCCTGCTTTAGAGATCATGCTCTGCAGAGAAATTTCATCCTTTCATGCATGGGCTATGCTCTCCCGACCAGCACCCTCTTCATTAAGCCATACCTCCTAGCACCACTGCAGTTTCCAATGCATGAATCTGGGGAACATCCACACCATAGCAACACACACACACACACACACACACACACACACACACACACACACACTGGTGGTTTGAATAGAAAAGGCCCCCATAGACTCATGTGTGTGAATGCCTGACCCACAGGGAATGGCACTATTAGGAGGTATGGCCTTGTTGGAGGAAGTGCGTCACAGTGGGGTGGGCTTTGAGATCTTCTATGTTCAAGCTACACCCAGTGTGATACACAGTCTCCTTCTGCTGCCTTCTAACCAAGATGTAGAACTCTCAGCTCCTTCTCCAGCACCACGTCTGCCCGTGTGCTGCCATGCTTCCTGCCATGATGATATTATACTAAACCTCTGAACTGTAAGCCAGCCCCAATGAAATGTTTTCCTAAGAGTTGCCTTGGTCATCGTATCTCTTCACAGCAATAAAACCCTAAAACACACATACACACACACACACACACACACACACACACACACACACACACACACATAGCAAAATAAACTATAGTAACACACATAACACTCCCCCACACACATATACCCTCATACACACATATGCATTCACATACTGTATGACACACCCACATACATACACAGCTTCACATATACATACCTATACATACACACACACACACACACACCATAGCAAAATAAACTATAGTAACACACATAACACTCCCCCCTCCACACATATACCCTCATACACACATATGCATTCACATACTGTATGTGACACACCCACATACATACACAGCTTCACATATACATACCTATACATACACACACACACACACCATAGCAAAATAAACTATAGTAACACACATAACACTCCCCCCTCCACACATATACCCTCATACACACATATGCATTCACATACTGTATGTGACACACCCACATACATACACAGCTTCACATATACATACCTATACATACACACACATACATATACATACACACATACGTACATATATATACATACAGGACATAATGTACACACACCCTTCTTAGTTCTACCTAGAGGCCTCTTATGAATCTGAACTATGGATTTTAACAAATTTTAAAATACTTTTCCCGTAAGGATCTGTAAAAGGTGATAATTGCATCATTCAACAGCTAAGTTTTCCCATGACTCTGATCTACGGGGTTTCATGTCCAGCTACAGAGTGTGCTGCCCTGGGAAGGGCACAGCCTTGAAGCGAATCTTCGAAGGGATAAACTGAGGAGGCTGCTGCCACTGTTCTCCCTGCAGCCCTTTATCAGTCTATCACGAAGAACTGTGACTTAGATTTCCTCCACTATGAACTATGTCAAAAATGGAGCCGCTGGCAATGACACAAAGTCCAGAGATCCCAGAACAATGGGAGGGGGGCTATAAACCAAGGATGGTACTCCAAGCTTTGATGTCATGGTCTGATTCTGCCTCAGTACCCTCAGGTGCTGGGATGGCGTGTCACGGAAGGAAGAGAACAATGCGGCCTTGTCCCTTTCCCTTCAAAGGCCGTCAGGCACTCCACTGACAGAGCCCTTCCTCTGGCTTTTCCCCTTACCAGCCCCGGGGAACAGAACTGGCAACGCACCTTGCTTTCCTCAGCAGTGATTAAAGCAAACCTACTCTCAGGGGAAGGTGAGGAGGAGGAGGAGAGACACGCTAAATATCTCAGGCTCTTCCCGGGAGACGTAATTAGTCTATCTCGGCAATCGCTCATTTTTAACTCTGTCATAATTCTCGTCAGCAGGTTAAGCTGCTGAGAGAGAAGCAACAGCTCTTAATTAGGATGCAGATTCATCAAGCAATGAGGAACAGGAAGAAATCGGCTTGGGAGTAAAAGGTGCAGAACACTCCAAGCTGCCTCCCACCCCGGCCGGGGTGGTGGGCCCGGTGGCTGGAATTGAGGAGAGGTCAGTCTGTCATCTTCTTAGGCCCAGAAAAGCAAGGCACTGATTCTCTGAGTTACAGAGGCGCCAGCTTGGTCACAAGTCTTGAGACCTGTTACCAGGGGTGCCTGGTCCTGTTTGGGTCTGTTTCTTTCTATCATTGTTAAATGTATACTGATATTTAATCTGCCACTTAAATTTTGAAGACGTATATTTGTTGAGAGAAAGAGAGAGATCAGGCTGGGCTGTAAGCACCTTTACTCACTAAGTCATCTCTCCAGACCTATAAATATTCTTGGTGAGAATATAAACTACAGGGTATAAGCTACGACCACCCCAACCCAGTCCCTAACTGAATTCTCCCTAACCACCCAACCCTCCCAGGGTTTCTCTGCTTAACAGTCCTGTCTGTCCTGGGACTTACTTTGTAAACCAGACTGGCCTCGAACTCACAGAGATCAGCCCGCCTCTGTCTCCAGAGTGCCGAGATTAAGGGGGCCCCACCATCCTTGGCTCTGAGTTCTTATTTCAGTGCTAACTTAATTGTCTTTTCTGAGAGATATACACTTCCCATAGAAGACTGGGTTACCAGTCCAGCGAGTGGAAACCCGTGTGTGGTAAGTTTCAGACCAGAGGGAGGCTATGGGTTAGACACTAATCAGAGGATAGAGAGTCCCCCTTGAAGACAGCCTTGAGTCCACTGAGGTTCTGGAACCCCTGGAACCCTTCAGTGGCTCTTGAAAAACCCCTCAGAGTGTGACGAAGGTGAAGGAAATGAGCTAATTTGATGATCTACTTGAACCCTCCAAAACTGTTGATGTGTTTTTTTCTCAACCTGCTTTAATAAGGGTTCAACCTCTCTTCCAGCCCACCACCCACCAGAGGTAGCGGAAAAGAAAGGTTATTAGGATATGGGGCAAATGGACCTGTTTAGAAATAGTTCTTTGGGGCAATTCACATCTTTGCTGTTCTCAATCCAGTCCACTAGCAAACACCAAATATGAATGGACAGAAGTTGCAGTCCAGCCCACTCGACAGACACCACACACGAATCAGAAACTGCAGTTCAATACAGAAGAGACCTCGAGGCTCTCCAACCAGCCCAAGTCCCTGGAAGCAGCAAGGAGCTGCAGGAACCTCTGGAGAAGTCCTTTGGCAAGTTTCTCTCTAAGGTGTCACCACAAGCAGAGTTCAACAATACAATATGAGGTGAACCAATACATGCGTGTCATTAGTGAAGAAAAGCGAGGCAGAGCAGAGCGAACCAATGTTCAAGCCTCCAATGTATGTGGGGTTATATTTATATTCCTTCTAAACATTACATGTCCTTTCACGTGTCTCCACTAGCAAAACATCCTGTCACCCATGTGACATAACTGACTTTGCAAAGAAACCAGAAGTTTCCAGTTCACAAAACCTTACTGGTTTGCCTCCTGGTTTCCAGCAAACCCTCCATGAGCAGCTTGGGCCGTGGAGTCAGCTGGACGATAGATGCCCAGTCTTTGCCACCCGGCAGTGTCGTGGGGGATCGGGTCCAGTAGGTGCTAGCTTTTTACCAAGCCATGGGGTTGGCTCCTGTACACAGAAGCAGCTGGACTGAAAGATGGAAAGGAGGACAGACAGACAGGTAGAAAGAAGAATAGAGGTTGAATCCTGTTAGCTGATATTTGGGATGAGACGGCAACAGCTTTAGCTAAGGAGTAACTATATCACAATCGGGAACAATGGGAGGCCAGAGACAGTGGGTTCCAGAAGTTCCCTGGCTGGTCAGTCTAGCTATGGGTCACCCAGATGCACTGTTTTATTTCGTTTTGTTTTGAACTAAGGTGAAGAATGATGGAAGAAGACACTTAACGCTGACCTCTGATCCTATGTGTATATACTTGCATATAACATACGTGTGCACACACTCGTGAGGACAAAGGCTGTGCAGCTACACATAGAAAGGCAGTGGGAAAATTCATAAGAGCCAGAGAATACGCTGGAGGCTGCCAAGGCTGGGGAAGAGAGGGGCACAGGCTATTGTCTAATGGGTAATACCAGAAATCACTAGAGAGACAGACCAGAAGGTTCTGGAAATGGATAGTGGTGAGGGTCTATATTCACAGACCCTAGCATGACACTATGAATATATTTAATGCCGAGTTGTACATTTGGCCTCGAGCACTTAAACATGACATCAGGACAGGGCTTCCAGCTCATTCTGAGAGACAAGTGTCACTCTGAACCCAAAATCAGACAAAGACAGCACAAGAAAACTATCACCCTGCATCTCTTCTGAATGCTGTGCAGACATCCTCGGCAAAATGCTAGCAGACTGTCCAGAATCCCACAGGGAGGCATTCACACCGTGACCAAGTGGATTTGTCCTGGAACCCAAAGGAGTCTTATCCCGGGGATGGAAATTCGGCTTAGCATCCGAAAATCAATTCTGATACGCCAAGGTAATAGGATAAAGGACAAACCCCCACAAGATCATCACAGCAAGAAAAGGCACTTGGCCACTCTAAAAGCCTTTCACAAAAGCACTTGGCAAACCGGAAGTAGAGAGGAATGCCCTCAACTGGAGAGAGATGATCCGTGAAAAGCTGGTTACGTTGTACTTCCTAACAGAAGGCTGAAAAACCCATCTCGGGTCAGGAACAAGACAGGAGTGTCTGCCAGCGAGGAGACAGTGACAAGAGACACGGGGCACAGAGAGGACTTGTGACTGGGTACAGAAAACACCGGGAGACTGACAACTATTGTGGAGCAGAGAGCGGATTCAACAGAGTTCCAGGCTGTCAGGTCAGGGTCAAGTCTGACTGTGCTTCTCCCGTGAGGCTGTGAAACTGGGATAAAGGAGGCGTCTGGTGAGGACAGCTACAGTAAGAACACAAAGTTTAGGATGGCACTGAATAAGAGAAGAAAGGAGCTGTTCACCAAAAACTACAAAATACTCTTCATAAAAATGAAAGACCCAACCAAAGCTTTGTTAGATGGTGCTTTCCTTTAATCCCAGCGTTTGGAAAGCAGAGGCAGGTGAGGGCAAGCCTGGTCTACACAGCAAATTCCAGACCAGCCAGAACTCCATAATAAAACCCTGACGAGAGAGAGAGAGAGAGAGAGAGAGAGAGAGAGAGAGAGAGAGAGAGAGAGAGAGAGAAACAAAGGAAGAAACAAAGAAAGGAATGAAGAATGAAAAACAAACAAAAAGCCCCAAGCAAATGAAAAGTTCTTCATATTGGAAAATTTATAATTGTTTTGATGGCAATAATCCCCAGTTACTTTTTTTGTTGTTGTTGAATTTGACAAGCTGATCCTAAAATTCGTGAGATGAAAAAGAGCAAACTCAGAAGACCTCGTTTCTGAATTCCAAATTGTATTACAAACTAAGGTAACCAAGACAGTGTGGTTACTCATCCAAGAATTCACATCAACAGAATAGAATTGACTGTCAAGAACTAAAACTTCCTGTTCACAGCCAGTGATTTTGGCAAGTATGCAAGGACCGTTAGAAGAGTCTTTCGAACGATTAGTGTTGGGACTGTATCTTCACAAACAAAAAGAGGGATGAATGGGGCTGGGAGAGGGCTCAGTCCATCCATAAAGTTCTGCCTTAAAAGCAGGAGGACCTGAGTTCAGATCCCCAACACCCCCACAAAAAGCCATGGGTAGTGGCGCACTTCTGAAACCCCAATCCTGGGAAGGCATATGCACAGGTGAAGAAAAGCCCTGGGGCTCGCTGGCTAGCCTATCCAGTCAGTGAGTCCAGGTTCAGTGAAAGACTCCATCTCAAAAAAGAAAGCTGGAAAGTGACTGAGGAAGATGTTTGGTGTTAACTTCTGATCTACACACGCGTACACATGCACAAACATGTTTACATAGATATGCACAGCCCCCTCCCAGAATGCCATACATTTATTTACTTACCATTCATTCATTCATTCATTCATTCATTCATTCATTTTTAGACAGGTCTTCCTAGAGAGCCCTGACCGTTCTGGAACTCCCTCCATAGACCAATTGGCCCTAGAACTCACAGAGATCCGCCTGCCTCTGCCTCCCAAGTGCTGGGATTAAAGTGATGCCACCACACTGGGCCTTGGAATGACAATTTTTTAAAAAATCAAAATGAGGTGGGTGCAGGGTCAAGAGACCGGGAACTCCATGAGGTGCAGAATTGCTGGATGCGAGAGTCAGAGAGCAAAGGGATGAGAGGGAGAGAGGTGCCGAGGAATGGTGTGTGGTAAAGCACATGGATGTCTTGCAGATCCAGAGAGGGTCTAGGGCAGACAGCAGAGGAAAGGTACGATGAAAGGAGTAACCAAGGGCGAACATGATCCATGAAGACTTTGATAGCACCAAGAACAACAGTGGGCCTGGAGCACCAGGGACTAAGGCTGTGTGTGACAGGAGGGAGTGAAGGTGGACTTCACTGGATGACAGCAACAAGAATAGAGAGTGCCCAGAATGGAGTAGATGATTGGTGAATGAATGGCTGCTTTATCATTACCCATGATTTGGGGGTGTATAGAATTCAGCTGAACACACACACACACACACACACACACACACAAACACACACACAGTGCGCATATATAGTGATATATATGTGCACTATATCATGCAATACCTGTGGAGGCCAGAAAAGGGCATTGGATCCCCCTGACTGGGGTTACAAGCAGTTGTGGGTCCTCTTGTAGGTGATGAGAACTGAAGCCATGTCCTGTGGAAGAGCAGCCAGGACTCTTGCCCTCTGAGCCAACTTTCAGCCCCACACATTAGGCTTTCAATATATGCTAATGAGAATAGTGATGAGACACTCCGGTATAAATAGGTTTAACAGAACCATGAGTTTTACCAACAGTTCATATTCCATGAACACAGACTTCTTGTCTTCACAGCAGTTGACACAATTTAGTTTTGGTATAAATTCTGAACATGACAACCTACTGGACGAATCCTAGAAATGTTGCTGAACAGAAAGATCGAGGGTGTGTAGTAACACCTGATGGCAGAGGTGCTTAGTTTCGCTGTAGAGGAGTTTCCCAGTGGTAGAACTGAGTGCTGCTGTCAGAAGTTAGTCATGCAGACTGCAGGTGAGTGTAGCCTTTCAGATAGATAACAAAATGGTGGGGTTGGGGATTTAGCTCAGTGGTAGAGCGCTTGCCTAGCAAGCTCAAGGCCCTGGGTTCGGTCCTCAGCTCCAGGAAAAAAAAAAAAAAGATAACAAAATGTTTAGTTCTTCCCTTGTCACTGACTATTCTTAGGCTTCTTAAAGCATTGCCTGGTGCCTGGGACAAAACTAAGATGCTCCCTAACCTTCGAGATAAAGGAAACGAAGTTATTTAAGATTTATTTTTTTTAATTTACTCTAGAATTCTAAAACAATGATACAGTTGATGGCTTGCAGGGAAGATCAAGAAATTTCTATAATTGTGAGATCCAAAATCGTGGTGTCTCTCTGTGTTAATTTTTCTGTGGCTGTGATAAAACACGACGACCAAGACAACTTACAGAAGGAAGGGTTTATTTGGACTTACGGTTTTGGAGGGATAAGACTCCACCTCCATCTCTGTAGGCAAGCATGGCAGCCGGGAGGTGTGACGAGCCGAAGCTGCAAGCTCACACCTTAAATTGCAAGCAGGAAGCAGAGCCAACTGGAAATGGCCTGTGGCTTTTAAAATCCCAAAGCCAGTGATATACTTCTCCTAGCAAGGCCACACCTCCAAGCTTGTCCAAAGAGTACCTCCAACAGGAGACTAAGTGTTCAAGTGCCTGAGTCTCTCGGGAACATCTCATTCAAACCACCACACTGCCAAAAATCAATCAAGAGGCCCAGGCAGTGCGTGCTGGTAAACGTTTATGGCAATAACACTGAGAACTATTGAGGTGTAAACACTCCCCTGATTACCAATTCAAACCAAGAACTTGATGCAATTAGACAAAGGGAGGAAGAGAGATGCATGGCCAGTTCTACCATGAAAGCATACTCTAGACTTAGGGGGACATGGGACTAGGATGTGACTTGTAATCAAACACACTTAAACCACATCAATCATATTTTGTGCTGTTTGAAGGAATGCTGAGCAGACTAAAGAATTGGTGACCACACAAAACAGAAAAGGATAAAGAGCAGAACTGTCAGTGGCTGCCTGAGTTAACTGTCCAGGAAGAGGGTGCCCCACCTGGAGACACAAGCTGCACCTCTCAGAGACACAGGCATCATGGTGGGTGCATGAGATTAGAAACAGAACTCTACTGGCACAGTTAAATTCCCTGCTCAGCAGGAGACTTTCTGATTAGAACTTTGAAGTGGAAATTTCTGGTTTCTTTGGAGACTTAGTTGTGTCACGTGATGCTTTTCTGGAAACTGTCTTCTGAGAGGATGTTTTGTTAAGAACAGACCTGTGGTGGTTTTCTGGAAGTTGCCTGGGAAAGGGGCATGTGATGTTTTGCTAGAGCGGATGCTTGAGAGAACACGGATGTTAGGAAAGGGTATAAGGACTATTCAACAGACAGTGGATGATGCTATGTAGTATTGGTTCGCCTTGCCACTCTGCTGGTCTTTGTTGGGCTTTGCTGATGCTGGTCTTTGTTGATGATGCTGTGTGGTATTTGGTTGCCTTGCCACTCTTGGTTGATCATCATTTGCTGTGAATTTGTAGAAACACACCAAAGAACTTCTGGTGTTGTTCCAGTGGCTTCTTGGCACTTCACAGACTCAGGCCAATTGGCAGAGCCTTGCAGTCTCTTCTGAATCAAACTCCACTGTTGATTTGTGTGATATCCTGACAACACAGAATGGATTCACCTCAAAGAACTATTTCTAAACAGATCCACATCCCCCTTTGCCCTGTTAACCTTCCTTTTCCTCTACCTCTGGTGGGTGATGGTCTAGAGTGGAGGTTAAAGTATTTAAGTACCCTTATTAAAGTAAGTCTTGAAAAATCTAAGCCTATAGAACTTGCTTTCTCTTAGAGTCATTGTCCAGGGGGAGAGAAGCCAGGCTCTACTGAGCAACAGGTCACGAACAGTTGGTTTCTTGTTCACTTTTAATAACCAGCATCCACATCTTCGCATTCACTCTTTTATCTCACTGTGATTGTTTTAGTGGCTGTAGACTACAGGGTCTCCAGCATCTTGAGACTGTGTGGACTCTAGACTGCTCCTCCCTCTGCCTCCAGGTCCAGTGCAGATAAGCTGACGCCTAAAGTGGGTAGCAAAGGAACACGTTGGCTGCCTAGTCAGTGCCTCTAAACAGGTGTTCTTCCTGTCCCATCAGCTTTTAACTGTTCTAAGGAGGTGGATCTGATACAAGCCGCCTTTAAGAATACTCTTCTCCACACCTAAGATTTTTATATGACAGAGTATTGTTCCAATGACACTCCTATATGGCTTTTTTCAACCCAGGAAGAACTGCTTCTACAAAAACAGCCACACAACTGCCATTCCTCTACTGTACAAGGGAGAAAAGGAAAACTGCAACAGAATGCAGAAGCTTCTTCCAGCCACAGGATATTTTCTGCTAATAGCCCATGAAGAGCAGGAGAGAGGGCAAGGAAGTCGAGCAACGGGACCGACCATCAAAATTAAATTCCAGACATGGAGTGACCTCTGCACCCCTTAACATTAGCTGCTTAAAATTGGACTCTGCTCTGTGTCAGTGTTGCCACCTGCCATAGGTCATGGTGCGTGCTGTAAGCTAGAGGGCACATTAATTAGCTTCAGTGCTGTGCATCTAGGTGATCTGGGTGACTTCAACATGAAGACACCAGAGGGAGTAGACAGACTGACAGCTGGGGATTGGAAGCACAGCCAAGAAGCAGCTTTAGAAATGACCAGCTGGATCAGCAGAAGAGAATAGCTTTGGTAGCACCCTCACTACCAGCTCTGCTTATGTGGAAACTGCTGTGTATATGAAGGTCTTTATGGTCTTGGACTGGAACACAAAGATAGGATGACATCATAATTCTGCAAACCCTTTAAGAGTCAGTGTATAAGAACCCATTTTTTTTTTTTAACATTCTGTTGATGCACACTTAGCAGCCAAGCATCTCTTTCTTCAAATCCTGGGTCCTGTCAAAGGTGATGTGTACAGCAGCAAGTGACCTCCAAATGAAAGGGCTCTGGAAATCACATTCTTCCATCTTGCTTGTGGTAGTATTCTACACTTTTGGCTTTGAAGCTTTACTTTTGGAGAAAAGGCTTTCATGAGTCCCAGGCTGGCCTCAAATTCACCATGTAGCTCCAAGAGGACCTTGAACTTCTCATCCTCCAGCTCTCCCTTCCCAAGTGGTGGTATTACAGTGTGTTCCACTTGCTTGGTTTATGTGATGCTTGGGTCAAACCCAGGACTTTTATGCCTCGCAGCAACCACTCTACCAACTGGGCTTCATACCCAGCCCAGCATTGAAACTCAACCATGCAGACCTTAGTGAGGAGAGGGTGAAAACACGTGGAAACATTTACCCCACCTCTACTTCTCCCCATGATCCTGTGGCCCACCGTTTGTGAGATTCCCTGGTGCCTTCCCACTTGGTGTATTCTATACACTGTACAGAAGAAAACCTTTCCTCATTCAAATGAGTGTCCTGGTTACAGTAGGAAGGTGCTTAGTGAAGGCTGGCTGCTGTCTGGCGGGAAGATGCAGGAAAATGCCAGTAGCTTCTGGGATTTTCCGCACTGTCAGGATCCCTTGTTATATACAGACCAAAGGAAGAAAACCATTCCTCAGAATAAGCAGACATGAGGATAATGGTGTACTGCTATTGCTGCCACCCTTCAGTCACATCATACTCCAACTGCTTGCTTTCTGTGCCTTTTAAAATTAACCCCCCACCATGTGTACGTATGCACACGTGCCATGGTGAACCCATGGGGGTCAAAGGATAAGTTGCTAGAGTCAGTTCTATCACATGGGGTTGAACTAAAGACTTCAGTCGGGTTTGCCAGCCAGTGCCTTACTGAGATGCCTCACTGCACCATATCTATGCACTCTTTTT
Organism: Rattus rattus; assembly: GCF_011064425.1. Taxonomy (NCBI): domain Eukaryota; kingdom Metazoa; phylum Chordata; class Mammalia; order Rodentia; family Muridae; genus Rattus; species Rattus rattus. The sequence goes on from NC_046154.1 coordinate 254,297,379, forward strand.
TTTTTTTAGACAGGGCTTTTAGTTGAACCTGGACTCATTTGTTTGGCTAGCCTGGACTGCTCAGCAAGCTCCAGGGTTTCATCTGTCTCTGCCCTGCCTCTCACCACTGCTAGAGTTAAGACATGCCTGTTTCTATGTGAGTACTGGGAATTAGAACTCAGGTCCTCCTGTTTGTGGGGCAAGCATTCTATTGACTGGGCCATCTCCCCAGCCTTCTAAGATGCTTAAAGAATACTTTTACTAAATTTGCTCTTTAACCATGTCGTGTATGTATAAAGTGCACCACAATTATTCACACTCCCCTATTATAATCCCTGGCCCTCCATCCCCTCTCTATACGCTCTTCCCATAGGCATGTCTTTCATGGTCTAGTTAACCAGGATAGCTATGTACTTAGAACTATTACAGCCAGGCGGGCACCTCAGCTAGCTGAAAACAGTAACTACCTTACCCTCAAAATCCATCAGTATCCAATAGGTCATCAGGAAGGCTCATCAGCCCCACCCCAATCTATAATTGCCTGCTGACAGTCCCAGTCTTGTGCTAGCCCATGGTAAGCAGCCTCAGCTTCGGTGAAGCCATGCTCAGAAGACAGCATTTCAGTGCCTTCTCCTTATTCTCCAGCTCTCCCATGCTGTCCCCTCTTCCACAACCAGATGTGAGTCTTGGGGGGTGGGGGTGGCACAAGTGTCTTATTTGGGAAGAAAATTCAATCCTCACCCTTCTCAGCACCTTGAGCACCCATGCATCTCTGCATTCATCATCATTCAAACCAAAAAGAAGCTGGGAATAGCATTTGTCTATGTGTATAGATAAGGATCTAGAAGGCAGCTTGACGTCATGGCAATTTAGCTAACAACAGTGGTATGGTATGCTCACCCCTAGGGCCTAAGACATCCTCAGCCATGGGATTTGGCCTGGGTTTACAACATAAAGCATGAATTCTGTTTTTGTGAAGTGTGCCTCTTAAGAATGGAGATACCCCCTTAACAGTTACCCACTATTACATCAGTGGGATACTGCCTGGTGACTTGGTACAGTAGTTTGTAGGGGTCACCTCTGGGTAAAATGATTGTTTTTTCTCAGCTCCTTCCCTGCCTCTCAAACCTGTATAACATCTTCTGGTACCATGAAAGATAGTAAGGTCTTTTATCTAAATAACACCAAAGTCACTTCTGATACCCAGACAGAGCTTTCTGAACTAGTAATAAAATATGTAAGTGTCTTAGGGGTTTTACTGCTGTGAACAGTCACCATGACCAAGGCAACTCTTATACAGACAACATTTAATTGGGGCTGGCTTACAGGTTCAGAGGTTCTGTCCATTATCATTAAGGCCAGAACGTGGCAGCATCCAGGCAGGCCTGGTGCAGATGGAGCTAAGAATTCTACATCTTCATCTGAAGGCTGCTAGCAGAATATTGGCTTCCAGGCAGTTGAGATGGGGGTCTTAAAGCCCATGCCCACAGTGACACACCTACTCAAACAAGGCCACACCTCCAAATAGTGCCACTTCCTGGGCCAAGCATATTCAAACCATCACAGTAAGCAAGCTTACAGGAGCCCTCATCAACATTATACCCTAACTTGTTCTCTCCCCTCTCCTTACAGACAGCAAGCTGACCTGTTAGAACTCTCCACAGTGTTATTTCCTTAGCCTAAAATCCAGTCTGCCCATGTTTTCACCAAACAAACTCACAAATGCTTCAAGGGCCAATCACTGACTTATTCATAGCTTTGGAACCCTTGGCAGTGATTTAGACAGAGGATAGTGGCAGGGCGCACATGACAACAGAGGTGGTAAAAAGACCTGCTCTTGCATTAGAGCAGGCAGAAACAGAACCAACAGGGGCGCTAGCAGCCTTGTGTGATCTAGTAGCTAGGTCTCAGAAAGCAAGGGGTGAGAACGAGTGTCACTATTATCTATTAACCCTAGTGACTAGCAACATTCTTTGCTTCCTGTCCCTATAAGCTATGCTCTGCTGGCCCAGGAGTCTTGTGCCAAAGGTAAGATGCTCGGATGCTTCTACTAGGAAACAATGATTTCATTCAACCAGCGACTAAGAGTGCTCAGCCATTTTAGGTCCTGCACGGCTCTGAAAAAAACTGGCAAAGAAGGGAGTTACTGTGTTGTCTGGTGACAGATGCCCACTACTAAAGGGAAGCTGGAGGCAAGGAAGTGTCTGGATACTGGGCCACTCAGCACACTTGCCAGGATCACAATGTCAAGTGCCGAGCTTCAGCAATGAGCTAGACAGCCCAGTTGAGGCAGAAGAATAAATGGTCCAAACCCATCCTGTCATCCTGTCAGGTGAAGACTCACAGCCAGCCTGACTAAGCATCAGGAAAAGGCAGTTCTAACAACCTTAATGACCATATAACATTATAGAAACAAGGACTGTAGCCATCAAGAAGGTTTCTTTTTTTTTTGTTTGTTTGTTTAAGGAAATATTTCAAGAGACTGACTCATAAAGTTGGGAAAGCTAGAAGTTCAAAGTCTGCAGGGTAGGATAGCAGGCTAGACAGAAGGGAGTAGCCGACATTGCAGATGGGGTCTGAAGGTGGTTAGCTTGAGGAAATCCTTCTTCAGAGGGGGTCAGGTGTTTTTTTGTTTGTTTGTTTTGGGAGGTGGCTCCAAAACACTGAATAAAACCCATTAATAACCCATTAATCAGCTTTTATGAGTCTACTGACTCATAAAATTACCTTCACAGCAATATCTAGGCTAGTATTTAATGAAAATTTCTAGGTATCATTAGCCAAATTAAAACTAACTGGCATGTGGCTGGATTGTGGACACATGTGCCTTGGAAGAATGAATGTATACATTTACTGATTAGATGTAGGGATCTAAGAGGACAGTTAGTCCCCCAAGCATCTGTAAGTGTAGAGATGTTTTCACTCATGATGGGAAGACTGTGGCAGCAGTCACAGAGGACGGTGGAGGTTTTGAATTTTGAGCCTCTTAATATCCTAAACCATAAGACACCATAAAGGAATCTGGCTACAAATCTAGGACCTGGTGTTGGAGGGAGAGCAGGCTCAAGCTCTAGGAAAAGGTCTCTTTTCTGTGGGCCTTTTGTAAGAGTCTCACTCAATTCCTACATTATGGTAAATCCTTCCTTCCCTACTTTGGGATGAACCAAAATAACCATCATCAGAAGGTGTTATATTAACATGGAGGGAGCTCTGCAGCAGAGGCAGAGTGTGTGTGCACAGGCTGGGTTCTGAAGGGGAAGCCCAGCCTGTAGCCAAGGGGCTGAATCTGGAAAGTAGAGTGGGTCCAATAATAAGATGAAAATGGCCCTAAGTCAGGAATACTGGTGGAACCCACACATGTGCTATTTTGGCCAGCTGTTTTCTGATGTCTGGTTTATGAACAAGAACAAGTCTGTTGCCACCATGAACCAACAGCACAGTCTCCAGGATCATTTTTTCTCGGTTCTCACCTCAGGCCCACTGTCTCTTTTAAAGTGAGAGGTCATCTCTATTCCCTCTTCTGTAGAGTCACATTACTCCCTCCTTCCTGGAGCTATGAGAACTGAATGCTATAGTTTAGCACAGAGTTCACCCTCCGTGTTTATGAGAATCTCAAGATTCATTCTCAAGTCTATCACCAGCCCATACCAGTGTCTAGCATGAGGAGAAACAGCATGTGCCAAGATGAAATGAGCAGAGCAGTGGGACGGTGGCATTAAGGAAAGAAATGTGGTAGCTATCATGTTCCTGGAGGACCCGAGCTTCTCCCACCCTCTCCCCTACAGAAATGCCTCTGCATCTGTGAGGGCCTGGTTTTCGACCCCTCTTACCTTCTCAAGAACTGGCCTTTAGTATCTTGCTTTTGTCTTCAACCTCTCCTTTTAGGAGCATCCAAACTTCTGACTTTGTGACATATTGCCATCTACAAAGTTCACATTCAAAACTCATGTGTTTTGGGACAAAAGCTCAGGGGCTGGGAAAGTTAATTCTCTCCATTTAAGAGCTTGTATAAATAAGAGTCAGTCAAGGCAAGTAGGGGAAGAGTCCTTTGTCACATTTGTCAACTCATTAGGAACAGAACCAGGAGCTACACAAAGCAAAGGGAGGATGAGCTGACCCTTGGACAGGAGTATACAATCTTAGGGAGATTAGCTTACACAATATGGTCTGAGTAGTCAAAGTTGTCTCACATTTCAAAGACCACGAACCTGGTATCTGCTCAGGCCCAAAGGTTGGGGACCTACCTCAGCAGTCCTACATTGGTGCTGAAGGCCTGGAGGATTCCCGAGGAGCTTCAGCCCTTCCATCAACACTGGAAGCCTGAAGAAGCTGGTCTAAAGTCAGCTAAAGGATCAGCAGCAGCAACAGATGAATTCAGCACTGAGTGAAGGCCAAGCAGGCAAGAGCAAAACCCTTTGGCTTCCATGTTGTTTTATCAGAGCACTAACAGAAGATTACCCCACCACCACCACCACCCAATATTTAGAGTGGATCTTCCCACGGCAGTTGAGACAATCCTCCCACAGATGTACCCACAGGTGAACATGACATAGACGAGCCTTCATTGAGGCTTTCTCCCCAGGGGGGTCCTATGCTGTGTCAAACTCACAAGCACACACATAACTTTAAAACCATACCGTTCACCTCTAGTCTCCAAAGTTTCATGTTTATTACTTCATAATGTACAGTGTAGTCAGCTTTTTAAGAAGTCCTGAATCAGAGCTAGTGATGGGTCAGTGGTCCAGAGCACTGGCTGCTTTTTGAGAGGATCTGGGTTCAGTCCCCAGAACCCACATGGCAGCTCACAATCATCTGTAACTCCAGTTGCAGCAGATCTAACCTGACACCTTCTGGCTTCCAAGGGTACCAGGCACATTTGTGGTATACAGACATATTCAGACAAAAACATATACATAAAATTTAAAAGTATTTATTAAGTAATTTGGGAGTGGAGACAAGGGTATGTCTCATAAAAGTTTATAACGAGTTTCAGGAGATTTGATACACTTGTCTGGCTTCTGAGGGCACTGCATGCATGTGGTACAAACGTGCTTAGACACATATAAAAAATATTTCTTAAAGCCCCCAAAGTCTTTACAAATCCATCAAAACCAAGTTCTATACTTGCATATAGCAGATAAACAACCACTCTGAAGAAAAATCAAAATCCAGCCAAGAAAACACAAAATACTGTAGTTCTTGTGCCCAGCATCTGCAATTTTGAATGTAAGGTTCTGGTCTCCCAAGAGCTCAGGTAGCAAAGTCTTCAGAAGAATGATTAGTCCTATACCTTAAATATGGTAATATAGATTTATGAGGCACAACCACTGACCTTCTCTTAATAGATTCGTTTCATGATAAAGAAATGGGAGAAAACACAGTATCTGCTTACTGTAAGCACAAACATGCTCCTAACAGGACAAAAATGTTCACATCAGTTACAAACCTCTTTTCTGTAAGGTCACGTTACCCCTTTATAACAACCTTGTACTACCTACTCTGTACTTCCTCCACCCACGGTAGACACATTAGTGGGTCAGGTCTTTACCTGGAGTAAGGGAGACTCATTTTCATTACTGAATCTGGGCAACTTAAACATCCTGGGTTGGGCTGTTGTTTCCCAAGAGTTTAATTACAGGACACGGAACACAAAAAGATGCCCCGAAGGATCTGTCTTTGAAGAGACAACCCTGTAGGTTAAACATTCTGGGTTTCCCTAATGCTTGTGTGTTCACAATACCTGCAGATACAAAATCTTTTTTTTTTTTTTTCCCCCGGAGCTGGGGACCGAACCCAGGGCCTTGGGCTTGCTAGGCAAGCGCTCTACCACTGAGCTAAATCCCCAACCCCCAGATACAAAATCTTAAGATGAGTTAAGTTGTCTCTTTTTCAAATTTCAATTTTGAATATGAATGCTTTGAACTTCCAGTGTTGTGTATCCACCAGAGAAGACATGGGTTTAAGCCAATAGAAAGTCTTTATTAGCAGACCCGTGACCTCACTGGGTGTTCGGAATTCTGATATAGCCCCTAAGTCTTACTCAGGGTGAGCTAAGCACAAAAACATATTTTGGGTTGACATATTTCAGCTAAGCAAGGTTAGTACATTTAGAGACTATGGAACTATGGCCTCTGATGAATTGGTCTTTTTCATTTAGGCAAGTGGTAGTACTGTTCGCTGAATTTTATGGCCTGAATGGCACTGCCATCAATGGAGTCCGTTGTGTTAAGGTCTGGGATCCTGTTATAGAGTGTTGTGTTTGAATTCTGAGAATTGAACCTGGATCCTCTGAAGGAACAAATGCTTTTAACACTGAGCCATCTCTCCTGCCTGCTCAAGGCTCTTCTATTAAGTGACACAGTACTCACATATGTATTTTACTTACAGGTTTTCCTGTTGGAGAGGCCTTTAACTTGCAGCTTCTTTTTTTTTTCCCCCCGGAGCTGGGGACCGAACCCAGGGCCTTGCGCTTGCTAGGCAAGCGCACTACCACTGAGCTAAATCCCCAACCCCCTTAACTTGCAATCCTGTCCCAGTTCCTAGGTTACTAAAACTGCCTATAACCTGAAAGAATGCAGGCAGGTTTCACACTGACATCTCACTCCAGTGAATCCAGCTTCAGCTAGGTTTTTGTTCCTCAATACTGAGTAGTGGAATCACAGGTGTGGGTTACTTTCAGTTTACTTAGTTTTTGTTTTGCAGTACTAGGGCTTTAGGGCCTCACTGGTGCTAGGCAAATACCTCTGAACTACATCCCTAATCCTTTCTGAGTTTTATTTGGTTGTGGTTTTTTTTTTTTTTTTTTTTTTTTTTTTTTTGGTTCTTTTTTTCGGAGCTGGGGACCGAACCCAGGGCCTTGTGCTTCCTAGGCAAGCGCTCTACCACTGAGCTAAATCCCCAACCCGTTTTTTTTTTTTTATTCAGGGTCTCAATATGTGGTGCTGGCTGTCCTGGAACTACAGAGATCAAGCCAGCCTGGAATTCAGAGATCTGCCTCTTACTCTCAAGTACTGGGACTATGCACAGCCATTTTTGTATTTTGTGTTTGAAAGAAGGTCTAAGTTGCTCAGGCATGCTCAGCACCATTTTATCTGAGGCCCAGATAGGCCTTAAAATTTTGATCCTCCTGCCTCAACTGTCTGAATAGCTATGATTGTAGGTCTGGTCTGTATTAATGAGAGAGAATCTTCTTGTTACTCTGGCTGGCCTGGGTTGATCCTCTTGCCTCAGCCTTCCAGTAACTGTGACTTTAGTTGGAAATCCCCATGACCTGACTGATTTCAGATACTTAAATTATCTCTGGAGTATATTACCAAATATGATGTTAGTTAGTTGAAATGTGTAGAGAAGGACAAGAAAAATATCTGCACGTTTAACACAATTTTTCAGAATACACTTAATTGGCAGTCAGTTGAATTCAGAACAAATGAATTAAATGCAATCCGGTTTTTTTTTTTTCACTCTGCTGGATCTGGGGACTGAATTTAGGGCTCTCCATGTGCTAGGCAAGTAGTCTATCACTGTGCCAGCCAGCCTCCTTTTGTAGTTCTTGTCGATTGACAGATAAAACACCCTGAAAATAAGGGATTTGATTTCTCCTTGGAACCCTTTTTCCCCTTTCCCAAGAGTTAGGAACTATTGCTCTAGAAATGCTAGTTTCTCTGAGAGCAGTTTCTAGATGGTTAAAGATGGGTCTGACATTCTGATTCACAATCAGAAGAATGTGAACCCAACCGGAATCCCTCTGTTCGGTTTAACAACTGAACCGCTTGATAATGCTGTAGTCAGCCAAAAGCACAAAAAACACGAGTCCTGATCCAGGACGCAGGTGGTTCATCCCGCAGTGAAGAATCCCTCCGGGGACTTCATCTCCTGTGGGCCCTAACTGGCCGTGCAGCCTTGGACAAATTTAATTCACCTTTACAGCTCCCAACGAGGAAATCTGTGGACGTCTATCACAAGGCAGCAATTGGTTCGGATGACTCTTGGGTCCGTCCCTCAGGGCTCACCAGCCCCATATCGGGAAGAGTCACCATAAGCTTCCAAGCCGCAGGCTGAGATCCACCCTCCCTAAGGCCCATCCACGTGAGAATCACGTTGCACACGCCTCGTGCTCCCCCAGATTCACGGCCTGCCTCCTCAGCCACCCACCACACCATCGGAGTCCTCCAAAGTCACTGACCACAACTCCTCCCGCCAGTGTCTCAGCAGCGATTGGCGCGCGAACTTCCTCAAACCCGGATGGCGGTCGACACGTGACCAACGTGCTTAACCCGCGCAGACAGTGGCGTTGGCTCCAGGCCCGCAGCCCGCACTCCCTTTCGCGCACGCGCGAGATCCGACGTTCCTCCCAGCAACTGTTTCCAGGGCGGGCTTGCGCATGCGTCGCGTGACACCCAGCAGCCCGCAGGAAGAGGTCCGGGCGGGTGAACTCCGACGCGCTTGCGCAGTAGCTGGATGAGGGCGTTGCTTGCCTCCTCCCTTTTTTTTCTCCGATTGGTTCTGAGGGGTATATTCGAGTTGCAAAATGGCGGCCCCGAGCGCTCTCTTCAGCGTTCAGTAGCAGCTTCAGGCTGAGCGGATGTCTCTTCTCCTCAGTTTCGGACTCAGAGACACGCGGCTCCCGACTCCTGCTGATCACGAAATCCTTGAAGGCGCTCAACGCACCAGAATCTCCCAGCGGGCGCGACCGCCGCCTCGGCCCTGCTCTCCGCGGCGCCGGAACTCAGCGTGATCTGCGGCGGCCGTCTAGGAGGTGAGGACCCGGCAGGCCGGGAGGGCGGGGCGGCGGCGGCGGTCTTGGCGACGCGGCGGGCTGTTTGTGAAGCCAGGCCGGACCAGGCCTGCCGGGCGAGCCGCCTGGCCACTGGAGGGCTCGGCTAGGCGCGGGCCTCGACCCCGGCGGAGGTAGGCGAAGGCGGCGGCAGGGCCTCCATGGTTGGCCTTCATCTCTCACTTGTCTCCCGACTGGGCCCGGTGCATGCACTCACGGTGTTCCCAGGCCGTTGGTCACCAAGTTTTGAAGTTTGGGCTTTCCGGGGCGTTATAGTGACCTCGATCGGCTCCTAGTGTTTTCGTGTGAAATTCATCTCTGACAGCAGGGTTGTACCTGGTGCGCACATTACGCGAAGCGGCCGTTCGTGAATAATGTATTTTCCCCCACTGGCAACTTCCTAGCTTCATATCTTTAAAGCATTTCATGGAGCCATTTTACCCACAGACGCAGACATTTGGCAAACTCTTCCGGGCAGCTGGTGTAACTCATATGTTATGGGAATTAAATTTCCCGGTAACACATTGGTAGAAGGTTTCTCTAGCACGTACAAGACCCTGGATCCTGTCCCCACAGCTCTAAAAGAAAAAAATAAAAGAAAAATTTTTTCCTTTCAAAAGAGGAAAATTAACTATGGAATGTGGAATAAGGTGTTTGATGTTCTTTTCTTTTAAGTGTGTATCTCCTATGCTGTCCTTAAACTTGTCCTGTGGCTTAGATTGGCCTCAAACTGTCATCCTGCCTCAGCCTCACTTTGCCATCACCCAGGTTGGTGAAATGTGTTTTAAAAGTTTAGCCTGTAGTTCGAGTTACTTTGTTTTCCCACTCTACAACTTCTGAGTATGGGGGTTAAAAAAATATATATATATATATATATGTTATTATTTTGACAAGACACTTCTCTGTTTTAGCCACTGTTCTAGGCGATGCCTTCTTTAAGTTTTCATAGCACTCCCTCTGCCCCACACATAATCATTCACCAAACTCATTTGCCCAGGATCTCTCAGCTTGTCCTGGAAGCTAGCACTAGTATCTTGTATTTTCTCAAATAAGTAATGGCTCAGACGACTGATTCAACAACAGATTGTCATCTATGAGCCAGATATGTTTGGAAAATTTTGGAGTCATCACGAAACAGAACCAAAATCCCTGCCCTCTGGTTTATCTGAGTAGGTGCGAAATGGCAGTTAGTCTATCAGGTACAGTCTGCCGGGTACTCTTTAGTTTCAAGTCTAAGCTGGATGTTAAAATTTCACAAGGTACCATTTGGTTTTCCACCGTTCCTTTTGTCCACATCTTAAAACAGTACATCTAACCAGGTCACTGCTCGCCTCTTTTGCCCTCTGGTGGTGATGTTAGGTAATGATTAGAAAAGTTTCCCTAGCGATCCAGAGACCTTACCTGTGAACAGTTCTGTAAAGAATGCTATTTCTGATAATATTAATTTTGCAGCGTTTCAGGGAGGAGTTATAAAGAGAGGGTTCCCAGTTACTGGTATTTATTAAAATTCATGCTATATATTTTAGAATCTTCAATTTAAAAATCATTCTGTAATAAAAAAAATGCCTATAAGAGAAAAATGTAAAAGGTTGGGATGTATCAATATCAAAAGCTGGGCACAACACACACGCACACTCACTCACAAACTCACTCTCTCTATCTATCTATCTCTCTCTCTGTCTCTCTCTGTCTCTCTGTCTGTCTCTCACTCTCTCACTCCCCACACTCCCACCCACCCCGCACATCAGATTTTGCAGGGCTTTGGAATTTACTGGTTTGAAACTTACTCTATAGTTGCTAATCTGCTGTGGAGCATTAAGTTTTGGGTAAGTTTGTAGCTAGTGACTGTTCCAGGCCTACTCTGGTGGGATGCTGTGCTGAGGGTAAATGAACGGAGAAAGAATCAGGAAGGAGCACCTACTGCCAGCCTGGGCAAGTACCCCTGCTGCTTCAGCCACTCTGAAGAAACCAAACAGTGCTTAGAACCAAGCCCCCAGAGCTTGTGTGGGTTAATTTTTTCCCCTGTGTGTATGTATAATTCCAACAGGGATGTGAGCAGCCTGTGAGTGCTAGGTACTGAACTTGGGTCCTCTGCAAGAGTAATATGTGCTCCTAACTGCTGGGCTCTCTTCCCAGCCCCTGTTATTTCTAGTTCTGAAAAGCAAACATTTTTTCTGGAGTAGCTCAGGTTGTCCTAGAACTTATTCTGTAGACTAGCCTGGCCTCAAACTCACAGAGATCCACCTACCTCTACCTCCTGAGTCCTGGGACTAAAGGTGTGTGCCACTTTGCCTGGCCCTTGTTGTTACTACTGTTGTTGCTGCTGCTGTTGCTGTTGTTCTGTGTGTTTGCACACCTGTGGAAGCCAGAAAAGTTAGTTAGATGCCCCTAGAGTTGAAGTTACAGGTATTTGTGAGCTGCTGTTGGGTACTTGGAATCAAACATGAACTCTACAAGAGCAGTGCACTCTTACTGCCAAGCCATCTCACCAGCCTTGATGCTGTATATCTGAAGCAGATGCTACCACATCCATAGCCTTTAAAATGTCTTAAGTAATGTAAGGAATGTCTTAGCTTTGTACAATATGCAAATCAGGACAATTAAATGCTAATTGGGAGACATTTCTATTAATTGTAGCCTTAAGCAAACTACTTGTGTTGCGAAAGTGTTTCTGAGGCATTATTAAAATCCTTACCCAAGAATAAACTCATGAATCATCTTTAACTTTTAAATATTAAGAATGTTTACATTGACTTAAGGTCTTTATGTACATACAGTATGCTACTTAAATACTATAGATTTTGAGAGATCAATATATATTTGATTTAGTTTTCTGGATGGAGTTGGCTTTCTGTTCAGAAAGAGTGCTAGTGTCCCTAAGGTGTCTTTGCCTGCTCCTTGAGTTCTGCATTGAGGATTTGATACTGGAGGCCCATGGCCCATTGTAAAGTTCTCACTGAAGCACTTTTCATTAGCATCAGGAGCATGCCTACCAGATTTTATGCTGGACTAGCATTTTTTAATTACTTGTAATAAAAATTTTTAATTAGAAAAGTAAAATTAACTTCCCCAAACTTCATATTTTCATGGATTTCTTACTGTGTTTCCTTCCCTTGGAGCCAAATCCTCTAACCAAGTCTCATTTGCTTAAAACATGTTAATTGCTTTCTCTTAAACGTCTCTGTTTTATGGTTTTATTACACAATAAATGAAAACCGCAGCAAAAATTTATTTGTAACAGTTATGGTGTAGAAAAGCAAACATCTTATTTTTGTTTCCTGTAATCTAGGTTCACAAAAATGGCGAAGAGAGTTGCGGAGAAGGAATTAACAGATAGGAATTGGGATGAAGAAGATGAAGTTGAAGAGGTACAGAGCAGTTCCCTTTGTGGTTTCTTGCTGTGTCTAAGTTCATGTTACTTTCTTGGTGAAGAATATGGTAGAACTTTAAAACCTTCAAGAGGGGGTTGGGGATTTAGCCCTGGGTTCGGTCCCCAGCTCCGAAAAAAAGAAAAAAAAAATCTTCAAGAAAACATAGTGGGAGAGGCGATGGTTCCTCGTGAGCTGTGGGTGTTTGCTGTAGAAATGTGTTCTTTGTGAGTGAGTATTGCTGTTCTATTAGTGCAAGTTTGTGATGAGTCTGTAGAAGCAAGAGTCACACACAGCATCCTCTACTGTGCTTTGAATGTCTAGTCATGACTAGAGTTCCTGGGCTATGGTTTCTCACCTTGGCCTACTCTCTATAGTTCCTTACTACAGTGCTTCTCCTGACCTACTGTTACCTGATGCTAAATCTGTGCCTGGCAATCACAGTGATTTAATAGAATTTACACTATTAATAGAAATAGTAGTTTCTTTGCCATCAAAATTAAAGTTGTCTTCTGTCAGGAAATCTTTGCATATCTAGGTCTCTCTTTTTTTTTTTTCCTTTAATTTCTTTTATTTATATGAGTACACCATAGGTGTCTCCAAACACACCAGAAGAGGGCATCAGATCCCATTACAGATGGTTGTGACTCACCATTTGGTTGCTGGGAATTGAACTCAGGACCTCTGGAAGAGCAGTCAGTGGTCTTAACTGCTGAGCCATCTCTGCAGCCCCATATCTAGGTCTCTTGAGTGAGTTGATACTCCTAGGCGAGTTCAGTAGGCAGATCCCCAGCAAAGCTGACTCCAGCTCTGTAGCACACAGCTGGTGCAAAGGGAAGAAGGAATCAAGGAGTAAAGTGTTTTGCAGCTTTATTCGTAGGCTGGTGTCTTCCTTTTTTGGTACTGATAGATATGCTGATATGTTTGGGGAGACAAACCACTGATGTGATAATGTGTTTACAGAACCTCTAGCCAACTTGTTCTTTAACTGAATCTTTAGTTATGGCTTTTTTTTCCTACCTTGGTCTTAAACACAGTCCTGGAGTAGAGTAAGATCTAGACTACCATATAGTGGTTCACTTTGTTACTGAAGTATCCAGGAGTGAAAGAACTTGGGCAGGTTCTACTGAGACAACTATGGAAGTTTGTTACGTGTAAGTGTAGCCAGATGGTCCTTGCTCTGGGGATGAGGATCCTTTTAATGTTAACATGATCTGAAATACCTGTAGATAAGAGGCCTTTAGTTTTGTTTTTGAGATGTCTCACTTTATAATCCAGCTGCCTCAGCTTCCTGTGTACAGGTGCTGTGGGTGGGAGCTGGCACTTCTGGCCCGGTGAGAATTTTGTTCAGTTCTAGCCCTGCAGGTGAGGGAGTAGATGAAGTGAAACACAGACCTTCCACAAACAGTGATTAGGTGAGTATGATTAGCACACTCAGCACACTGTGGAAGAGCTCGGGTGATGAGGGGCTTGTGTGGCCTAGCCATCTGGCCTTTTGGACAGTGGGCAAGGTGGGCTGGTCTGCTCTTCAGAACAGTGAGTGAAGGCCATGGCTCAGTGGTGGAGCTCATGCATGTACAACAGGAATTCTACAAAAGAAAAATGTGGATGCTATCCACAGCAACTTAATTTTTTTGAAAGCTGTGGTAGTAAGACGCTTGGTTTCAGAGACTGTGTCTAAGATATTTGAGGATGCCAGCTATGAGTATTTTTTTGTACCAAGATCTAGCGGTGTTCATCTTTTCAGAAATTGCGTATTCTTATCTCTGGGTTGGAACTTGGATTTGTAGATTCCGGAAAACACGTTACTTGCCTGACTTGATTGGAATCTATAGAAACAGGTAGATGATATATGTGAGATGTTTCTTAATGTGTTAAGTCAACTCTTTTAAGATCGAATACAAGATAAATTTGTTCTAGTGTTCGTGTTTAGCATTTAATCTTCCTTTGGCCTTACCTTTTTGCTGTCTTCATTTGTCTCTTTGCAGATGGGAACATTCTCAGTGGCCAGTGAGGAAGTCATGAAGAACAGAGCCGTGAAGAAGGCAAAGCGTAGGAATGTTGGCTTTGAAGTGAGTGCCTCCTGCAGCTGTGATGTCTCACTGACATGGTTTTCCAGTCCCAGAGCACGTATGCAGCAAATGCTCTCCCCATGCACCTTTTCTAAAAATATGTGTATGCATAGAAGCTTGTGTGCCTACTGTGCGCACTTGGAGGTCAGAACAACTTTCCAGCATCTGGTCCCTGGGAGTGAAGTTTCAGGTCATCTGACTTGGTGACACATTACAGAAGTGAAGTTGGTTTGCTCAGATTATTTGTACTGTGTACAGAGAAACAATTGTATAGCCGACATGTTCTTAGGAGACTCCATGTAATACCCTGGGTGCATTCAGAGTGCACTGTCTAGTGTAAGTTCACATTTATGTCTGCCTTAGAGGAGCACTTCCTGTGCAGCCTTGATCTCCCTGGAACCATGCTGCTGGGAACAGTGGGCAGGAGTGGGTCTGCAGTAAGAAGATGGCCGTACTTCATGATTGGCTAGGTGGATGGGAAGCTGTCTCGTCCGATGGCTCCTTTCACTGAGAGTGGGAGAATAGAGGAGACCAATTAAATGACTCTGGTTGGAGTCCTATGACAGCTGCTTGTACTTCTCTGGAAGGCAGAACAGAAATGAGCACAGGCAGGAGTAGACGCAGATCTGGGAATCGACAGCGTGATATGGGGTTGAAGCTGTGGGCATAGATGAGAGGAGCCATGTGATGTGTGCGCATGGCTGTGACAGGAGGGGATCTAGCTGTTCAGTAAGTGAAGGCCCGTGACAAAGTAGCAGATCTGGCCAGTAGGCTCATGTGGCCCAGGATAGCACAGCCCAGCACAAAATTGTAAATTTATTTAAAACGAAAGGTTTCGTGTGTGATGGGGAGGCTGACTTGTGTGGTTTTCGGGTGAAGTTTGTAGATGCAACACTCATGCTGTCATGTCAAAACATTGGGTGGGCCTGGGTGTACATCTTGAGCTAAAACTTGAGTGAGTAGAAGGGCAAAAGCAGGTCAGTGCCCATGGGCCAGGAAAGGGGTTTTAAATATAGAACAGTTAAAATTCACATTGAGGGGGTTGGGGATTTAGCTCAGTGGTAGAGCACTTGCCTAGGAAGCGCAAGGCCTGGGATCGGTCCCCAGCTCCGAAAAAAAGAACCAAAAAAAAAAAAAAAAAAATTCACATTGAGGTTTAGCATTGTGTTTTAATCAGAACTTATATTAGAAAACCTAAATGTCATACCATCTACCTAAATAAAGAAACAGGCTTTTCTCAAATACTGTAGGAAATAGATCTAGGCAATAGAAATAATGTGGATGTGTCAAGCCAGGCATAGTAGCACATGCACTGGGAGGCAGAGGCAGGCTGATCTGAGTTCAAGGCCAGCATGATCTACATAGTGAGACTGTCTGAGGAGGACAAAACGGATGTATCACATTCCCTCTAAAATTTAGCTAGATAGTTTACCATCAGCAGTTTCTAAAGTAGCAATAAATACTACATAATTTTTAAATCCAGTGCGGAATCAAAAGGCCCTGAAGAGCTCTATACAGTTTCATAGCTTGTCTGTAATTCATCTGGTATGTTTTTGGTTTTTGTTTTGACACAGGGTCTCACTTTGTAGCTCTAGCTGTCCTATACTCACTAGGTGTGGTACAGGCTGGCCTCAAACTCAGAGATCCACTTGCCTCTGCCCTTCAAGTGCTGGGATTAAAGGCAGCTACCTCTGCTTGGAAAACTGTTTAACTGTGCAAAACATCCATCTACTTGGGCTTAATGCTTTTGCTATTTTTGTTTTGTGGGGCCACGGTTCAAGACAGGGTTTCTTTGTGTAGTCCTGGCTGTTCTTAAACTTACTCCATTGGACTTGAACTCAGAGATCCACCAGCCTATTTTACATTTTTTTTTTAAAGATTTAATTTGTATTTATGTGTGTATGTACCTACCCACAGAGACCAGGAGAGGGTCTCAGAACTCTGAGCTCAGTTTACAGCTGTGAGCTGCCTGACAGGAGCGGTGGGGGTCATGCTTAGGTCCTCTGGGAGAGCAACAAGTGCTCGTAACCACGTGCTGCTCTCCAGCCCCTACTTTCAGGTTTTAGATTTTGATCAGAAACTCTAGGGGCTGGGAGGTTGTCGTTCAGTTGGCAGAGTGTATGAGTAGAATCTAGTTGGGTGTGGTGGTATATGCTTGTAAACCCAGAGTTCAGTAGGTGGAGGCAGAAGGCTCAGCAGTTCAGTGTCATAGCAAGTGGGAAGCCAGCCTGATAACTGATACTCTGTCATAAACAGAAGCATCAGAATTAAAAGTATTAAGATTTTTCATTCCTCCTTATTTTATTGCTATAAATATAAACATTTGAAAATCTGTAGGTGTGATTAAAACTGTTTTTGAAAACTAACATTAAGGCTAACTGGTATGCTTTACTTAGGGTGTCTGCTACACCATGAGATAAAGTAACTTACTTACTTCAGCTTGCAGTTGTCCATCGTGGAGGGAGGGAAGGGCAGGAACTCTGGCAGGAACTGAAGCAGAAGGCATGCTTACTGTCATGATCCTCACAGTTCCCTCGGCATGCTGTGCTCCACACCTGGGGTGATGCTGCCACATGGATCATTAATCAAGAAAATGAACCACTACTTGCCTACAGGAGGCATTTTCTTCATTGAGGTTCCTCTTTCCAGATGACTGTAGCTTGTGTCAAATTGACAAAAGAACAAAAACCAGGACATGAGCTATGTAGGAAATGAAGAGGGATTAGCTTTGTGTGTGTGTGTGTGTGTGTGTGTGTGTGTGTGTGTGTGTGTGTGTGTGTGTACGTACATGTGTGTGTGATTATTGTTCATTATTTTGGGAACTCTACTTTGGAGTTAGTATAGCTGGTACATTAAAAAATGTACACCTGTGTATTATAGACTGTCATGTTTGTGCCTGCTAGCTTTAATGCAGACTTCCAACTCTACAAGTGCTCTGATCAATATGCATGAGTCCCCTAAAGTTTTTTTTTTTTTTTTTTTTTTTTTTTTTGGTTCTTTTTTTCAGAGCTGGGGACCGAACCCAGGGCCTTGCGCTTCCTAGGCAAGCGCTCTACCACTGAGCTAAATCCCCAACCCGGAGTCCCCTAAAGTTTATGTTACAAAAATATTACATATTGTGTGTGTGCTTGCTTGTATGTGTGGACACACGATGGGCACATGTGTTTGTGTGTGTAATGGTCTGCAGCTGACATGTGTCTTCCTTGATCTCTATTCACATTATTTATTGAGGCTGGACTCTTGCTGAACCTTGAGTTCCATGATCCAAATTTCAGTCCTCCTGCTTGCATGGTAAGCACTTTATCCACTGAGCTGAGTCCTTAGCCCTGACATCTTTAATATAATAAAACGCTGAAAAGAATGTAAACATTAAAACTAAGTAGACATGGTTGGGTTTTCCTGCCTAGCTGTTTACATAGGAACATTAATTCTGGGGAAAGTGGTGGAGCTTTATTGGCCTAACCACTCCCTTAGAAGATGGCAAGTTAAACTTTTAGGGTGCACGCGCATGTTCCTGCACTGCATGAAGGCCAGGGGATTGCAGTTGTTGTCCTGCTCTGTGCACCATGTTCCATTCAAACAGTTTCTCTTTGAATGGGGGATTCTGACTCAGGTCCTCATGTTTGCACAGCAGGCACTCTTATCCAAGGAGCATCTCCCCAGCCTCAGAAAAGTTACATGGTCAGTCAGCGGAGTCCTTTCTCCACAGTACTCTAGACTCTCATGAGGAATATGAGTGCTTCACAGCATCTCTGCTGACTGAGTAGACTAGCCAAGGGAGGAGCTTGCTAAAGACAGGGATAAGGAAGCAGCAAGGAAAGAAAAACAGACTGCACTAGATTGCGTTATTGATGGGATGGCTAGAACATGCAGCATGGTCTCCTTGGAGTTCTGTACGCTAAGAACAGCTTGAAAGCCCAAAATTCTTAACTGTGCTTCTCTTTTGTCTTGAGACAGGGTTGAGACAGGATTTCTCTGTCCTAGAATTCACATTGTAGACCAGGCTGGCCTGGTCTTAGGGATCTGCCTGCCTCCCAAGGGCTGGGATGAAGGCTTGAGCCACCATGCTAAGCTAAATATTTTTAATTTGTTTGATTTCATGTTTCTGAAGCTTCTTTAGGCAAATGTCCTTTGGAAAGGTGCATAAGGCTTTTTGTACTGGAATATTTTCAGTTATTCTGAAACTCGGTAGTAGGCACATGGATTTGCTGTGTTTGCTTTAGTGCCATCTTTTCTGGCTGTTTGAGGAAGGAAGGCAGCTGTGACATAGCTGTCCTTAGAGGCACCTTCTTTTCCTCTCCTGCCTGGGCTATGCTAGTAGCTTCTCTGTCCAGTGTCAGCCATGCCTGAGCACTGCTGGCCCTGGGGTCTGCTTGCCTGAGTGTGCTTTCTTTGTGTTTCAGTCTGATAGCGGAGGAGCCTTTAAAGGTTTCAAAGGGTTGGTTGTGCCTTCTGGAGGAGGAGGGTTTTCTGGATTTGGTGTTGGCTCTGGAGGGAAGCCTCTGGAAGGACTGACAAATGGAAACAGCACAGACAGTGCCACGCCCTTCTCCAGTGCAAAGACAGCGGCCGAGCCCAAGGCAGCCTTTGGTGAGTAGTCCTCCCTCTCCAGCCCTCTCTGAAATTGATGCTGAAAGAGAACTTTGCTACCTGATTGTTATATTTTTCTCTCTTTGACAGTGTCTTGCAATGTAGCCCAGGCTGGCCTTGAACTCAGTCTTCCTCTTCCAGCCTTCTCAACACTGGGATTATAGGTGTGGGCTACCAGACCCAGCTGGTGAGATGTTTCTAGCATTGTGTCCTTGGATGTGCGGGTGAAAGGGTGGGACTTGGGGCGATGCATGGAGTGAGTGGGTTGCAGAGCGCACCTCTGCATCTGACACAGCAATTGTATTCTCAGCTCTGCCATTGACAGCTGTGTGACTTCAGTGTCAAGTTCATGACCTCCAGATCCCAGAATTGACTCTTGGCAAGGAAGCACTTTGTAGACTCAGTGTGCCTTCCTGGTTCATCACACCAAGGGCTCTCAGTGCACCTCCCACCACAATGTCCATTGGAAACTGGGGTGATGCTGTCTTTGAAGACAGTTTCCCTGATCTACATTTGAACAGGAAATACTGAACACCTAATCCTGTTCTGGATTAATTAATCGGGAACTTTGGGAATTCGCATAGAGAACCGAATCCTAGAAACGATCCTATTGCCTAGATTGCGTTTTGCTATTCTCAAAGTGTACGTTGTATGGTGGTTGTTGGTTTGAGATAGCTCTCACATAGCTATAGGAGCTCAAAAAGGCCTCTAGCTGTGTAGAGGGAGGATCTTTGAACTCCTGATTCTCTTGATTCTGGCTTCACGTGCCAGATGACCTCACGCACCACCCACTGGCCTGTTTACTAAGCAGAGTTTTCCAAGTACCTTGGTACCCATTTGCTAGATACTCATTTCCTCAGCGTTAGTGTATGGACACCAGCTTGGTGACAGGAAGTGCAGAGCATGATGGTACAAGTGTGGAAACACAGCTGTAACTGAGCCTGGGGGTGGGCACTGTTGTCAGCTTAGGCAGCCAGAGTAGAACAGCAGGCTCCAGCTCAGCTGAGACTATGTAGCAAGACCTGTAGAGACACATTAAAAACAAAAACAAATCAATCCTTAGATGATTTATGTAATCAAACCAGCTTTTAACGTACTTGAACATTAACTTCTTACAGGTTCTTTTGCTGTGAATGGCCCTACTACTTTGGATAAAAAGATCTCCAGCCCTAAATGCAATAGCAGCAATCAGCCGCCCTCCTCCGGCCCAGCCTCCAGTACTTCCTGCACTGGGAATACCTATCATAAGCAGTTGGCTGGCTTGAACTGCTCTGTCCGGGATTGGATAGTGAAGCATGTTAACACAAACCCACTTTGTGACCTGACGCCCATTTTTAAAGACTACGAGAGATACTTAGCGACGATCGAGAAGCAACTGGAGAATGGAGGTAGCAGCAGCTCTGAGAGCCAGACAGACAGGGCGACGGCTGGAATGGAGCCTCCTTCCCTTTTTGGTTCAACAAAACTTCAGCAAGATTCACCATTTTCATTTCATGGCAACAAAGTGGAGGACACATCTGAAAAGTTGGAGTTTACAGCAGAAAAGAAATCGGACGCAGCACAAGGAGCAACAAGTGCCTCGTTTAATTTTGGCAAGAAAATTGAGAGCTCAGTTTTGGGCTCTTTAAGCTCTGGCTCCCTAACTGGGTTTTCATTCTCTCCTGGAAACTCTAGTTTATTTGGTAAAGATGCTGCCCAGAGTAAAGCAGCCTCTTCACCGTTTTCTGCTAAAGCATCCGAGAGTCAAACAGGAGGCAGCAGCAGTGAGTGCAGAGGTAAATACAAAGCACTGTCTGGACCTGTCAGTGTGGCAGTAGGCACACTCGACGAGTTTCCTTTGAGCTGTTGGTACAGCAGTACTCGTGCGTGTCCTGTATAACACTTCAGGACCGGTTCCATCCAGCAAAGCTTTCTAAAATGATGGGTGTGCTGTTAGCACGTGTACTGTCCGGTGCAGCGGCCCCTCGCTGTGCCTGCACAATTGCATTCTTGCACTGTGACGAGGGTGCTGAGGGATTAGATTTCTACTTTGAAGGACAGGTTGTTTTGTTTTTATTTTTCTCTGTAGTTCTGGCTGTCCTAGAATTTGCTATGTAGTCCAGGCTGCCCTTGAATACCAAGCACCACTGCTCTTTTGCCTGAACTCTTCAGCTGCCAGTGTCCAATCGGAGCCCTTTAATTTCTCCTCTGCCTCTAAGTAAGAAGAGTATCCTGAACTATAGGCAGCTTATATCATGCCCTAGTGCTGCAGTCTGCACTATCAGATCCTGTTGCGATCTTGTGATAACCACACCTTAACATCAGAAAGACTTGGAACTTGTTCAAACAGCAAGTTTCTGGCCTTCCAGGATCTCCTTCTCCAGTCCTGAGTGCCTCAGTTAAGTAATCCTGCCAGGGCATCCTGGTACCTCATGCTGGACCTTAGTTCAGTCTTTCTGTTGCTGTGTTCTTTTGCTTTTTTTGAGACAGGGTTTCTCTGTGTAGCTCTGGTTGACCTGGTGCTCATCTGTAGACCATGCTGTCCTAGAGATCTGCCTGCTTCTGCCTCCCACGTGCCCCACCACACCCAGCTCTTAGTTTGGGTCTTTGATCCAAGTCTGGCAGGTTTACACAGCTGTCTTTTCTCTTTGAGGGGATCCTTCCTGTTTGTCAGCCTTATCTCTGCTCCTCACTGTGGCTGAGGCTCTCCTGGGCGAATGTGCCCTTCCTGCTGCTCTCAGTGAGGCAGGTCCTGTAGCACCAGATCCTTGACCCTTAGACAGTTCAGACAACTCTTTGGAGCAATTTTTCTGACCAGTTTGACCTTTAAGAACGTATTTTTGCTCTTTTGGTCATTGTTGATGCTGCTTATCCCTGGGCACAGCATGCTCTGGACACAGGAACACTGGCAGGGGTGGTATTGGGTGTCTTCTCCACTGGGCAACCCAAGTGTGGATCATTTTGTACTTAGTATGTTTTGGTGAATGCCGTAAGCAAGGACGCCTTTCATTCTTGGGCTTTGGACAAGTTATTTTAGGATAGAGGGAAAAGTGAGCAAGTGAAGATGCGTTCCTCCAGGCCGGACCACCTGACTTTGATGCTGGGAACCCACGGGGTAGAAGGAAAGAACCAAATCCCACAGTTGTCCTCTGACTTCCACAGTACACATTTGTGTGCACACACTCAGGCTAAATAAATATTCACAAAATAAACCCAGCCGGCCCTTCCCCTAGAACAGTAAGGAGCTCGAAGTCGCACTTGCTAGCTTACATGGAGGTCGGGCTGGTGTTCAGGATGACGGGGAGCACGTGTCTTCTGACTCTGAGTTGTTTCTCTGCCAGATGGTGAAGAAGAGGAGAGTGACGAGCCACCCAAGGTGGTGGTGACTGAAGTGAAGGAAGAGGATGCTTTCTACTCCAAAAAGTGAGTGGGCTGTGGGGACTGCAGGCCTTGCTGAGCCAAGCAGACTGAGAGCTGCAGCAGCAGGAGTGACTGCTCTACTTGGTTCGCTGGTCGGTTTGGTTTTTCGAGACAGGGTTTCTCTGTGTAGCCCTCAGTTATCCTGGAACTCACGCTGTAGATCAGGCTGGCCTTGAACTCACAGACCCACCTGCCTCCACTCCCCGAGTGCTGGCAGGGTTTTCCTAATAACCTAAGGGTCTGCCTGTAATGTACAGGCTTGGAGAATAGCGTACTACTTTATCCATAGCTACACCCTACTCCAGATTGATCTCTGGGTCTTAGGGGATCAAAATTGAAGGCCTGAAGGGAATTTGAAAAAATAAAAAGTGAGGGGGGTGACGGCAGGGTGGAGAGATTCAGGGCAGTCTTACGGTTCCGTGCCCAATGTGCAGAGCCACTCTGCTGTGCCACATGCCACAGCACAGGGCACATGAGAGCAGGCAGTGGGAAGGGGGTAGGTTGAGATGTTGACTGACTGAGGAAAAATGGTCTTGGGTTTTACAGGGGGTTTGTGGGGGACTGTGATTGCCCTCACTAGCAACGTGCTTGCCTAACATTGCCCAGCATTACAAAGAAAGTTAAGGGTAGGAAGGTAAATTCTAGAATATCTCACTAGATTATCTTACTGTTTTGTTTAGTTTCACCCAGATGTCAGTCCAGTAAAGAAGGTTTATCCTCTTTACCCACTACAGTTGTGGTTGGCAAACTGACTTGTTGAATGCCTAATCGTGTCTATTGTTTTCCCACAGATGTAAACTATTTTACAAGAAAGACAATGAATTTAAAGAGAAGGGTGTGGGGACCCTGCATTTAAAACCCACAGCAACTCAGAAGACCCAGCTCTTGGTGCGGGCAGACACCAACCTAGGTGGGTGCAGAGGTCACGGTGCCCTGTGTAGTGAGCCTTATCCTGGCACTGCAGTTCTTTGTAGGTTGGAGCTCAATAATAGGGGTTTGTTAGCTAGTTTGTTTGTTTTATGAGCAATCATGAGGCCAGACTCATCTTCTGTTCCTGATATGGACTTGGTTTTGAGTATTGGGAGCACGATGCAGGTGTGGTGTTAGAAGCTCTGATGAGAAGTACTGCAAAGGGTTTTGTTTCCCATGGTGGAGAGGGTGGGTGTGCATGTGGTTGCTTTATTGAGCACAGAGTAGGTTTCTGTTTGAAGGGATCTTTGTGGAGGGGAGGGCTGGGTTGTGTAGGCCCAAGAATGTCATGTCTCATTCCTCAGCTGCTCTCTCTACCTTTAGTTTTGGACCAAGGTCTCAGTAACCTGAAGCTCATTGATCAGTTTGGTGGCCTGGCCAGTGAGTTTGAGGAATCCACCTGGTTGTGCCATAGCCCACATTCCCACCCTCCCCACCTCTCTGGGGTGGGACCACAGGACTGGGCTGCTCTCCGCAGCTTCTTACATGGGTTCTGAGGATCTGAAGTCGGGTCCTTGTGCTTGGATGCTTAGCAAAGAGGCGCTCTTCCCAGCCTTAGGGATGCTTTTCATAGAGCAAGAACACTCCCTTCACCGCACCAGCTGTCTGTCCCTTACAGCAACTCAATAAAGAGTAGCTTGAGTGCAGTGAGCCTATAGCATGTAGTCAGTAGTGTGAGGCTCTGCCAGGCAACACCAAAACACTCCCGGGGTTCTCTTTCCTGTGACTCGGCCAGCTGACTATGGCAGTGTCATTCTGATGTCACTAGCCTGGTATGCCCTGCTGGTGAGGAGCTCTTGTTTCATCCTTAAGTCCCATGAAATGGTGAAGATTTGGGTGTCCTCTTCACATGCAGTTACAAGGTTGTAAGCACCAGAAGCTGGACAAGGCTCCGCCTCAGATTTTGGATGCGTGCAGAAAGAGAGGTGGGAAGCACCCTCCTTTGGTGCCTGGCAACCTCCAGCTCCCCAGCTTACCACACTCCCAATACAAGAAATGGAGGCCTTTATGGCAGTAACTTTTAACACATTAAGAAGTTGCTTCAGGATTGAATCTTAGCGTCTTATAGAATCCTACAGTTTCGGTATATATTTTCTATTTATTTGATATGTTTTGATGAATATCTTCGTTTGTTTACTCAAAGGCAACATTCTGCTGAATGTTCTGATCCCACCCAATATGCCGTGCACCCGGACAGGGAAGAACAATGTCCTTATCGTCTGTGTCCCCAACCCCCCACTTGATGAGAAGCAGCCCACTCTCCCGGTCACCATGCTGATTCGGGTGAAGACGAGCGAGGATGCCGATGAGTTGCACAAGATTTTACTGCAGAAAAAGGACGTCTG
The DNA here is from genome assembly GCF_011064425.1 of Rattus rattus. Taxonomy (NCBI): domain Eukaryota; kingdom Metazoa; phylum Chordata; class Mammalia; order Rodentia; family Muridae; genus Rattus; species Rattus rattus. Next base: position 254,321,875 of record NC_046154.1, read on the forward strand.
AGCACTGAGGCTGACCAGGGCATGTCACCATGTTGCTGCTTCCCTTTGCCCCTAAACTTAGTCACATTCTTTCCTCTTTCTACTGTGACATTCTGAGAACTTCTAGGTAACTTGAAACTTTTGTGAGGAAGATTAAGGCCAATAAATCCTTTCAGTGTGTCGAAGCTCTTCTCCCTTCCTAAGAACTAAGCAAAATACATTGGAGTGAAAAGTTTGGGAAGATTTTTTAATGTCGATTCATTGAGGAAACTAACCTAAGTGATTCTTCCGGCCTGTAATCAGGGTACCAGTTAGCTCTCCAAAGCCTCCCTCAGCCGGCCACGGGTGCCACTCTCTTCCTGCCCTGGGAGACTGAATGGCAGTGTCCACAGAGTTCCAGAAGACACCGCCTGCTCCCCTCCTGTGGGCTTGTTTGGTCCGTGACTAGCACTCCTGCCAGATACCACACCGGCACACTGTGACCGCGCTTGTTCTGTTTCCTTCTGAGCGGAACTGTGGGTCCTGGGAATCTCTGTCCTTAGCCTGTTTTTGACAGGTGCTGGCCTTTGACCTGGGGCTGCTTGACTGAACCAGGCACTGCCTTTCCATGGGAAGAGAGGGCAGGTAGTGGCTTGTGGGAGCTGGCGAGGTATAGACTGGGTTTTGTCGTTTATCCATGAGGTGCTCTTACTTGCTTACCTCCCTAGTTAACATGGATGGGGGCTGTCAGGAATAATGGATTTTATTAAAAGCACAAATTTGGTAGCATTTTTTAAATATCATTTCTATACCACAAACAAGCCTTTATTTTAAAAGAAAAAAGTGAAATTGTGCTGAAAAGGGTTGTATGCTCATGGCCGTTTGTGCCCTGGGGACCTGGTGGGCACAGTCTGAATGGAGCCCTCTCAGGAGCGTGTGCTCATGAGAAGGAAGAGTGTGGGAGTGGAGACGGCTCATTCGGCCTGTGACTTCAGACAGCAGCATGTTCTTCAGCGTCTGAAAAGCCCAATTTCATTTTTACCTTTTTATGGATGAGGTATTCTTGAGTCTGCCCACTTGGAAGAGAGCCATGGTTCTACACGCCATTCATGCCACTTCAGAGCGGTGAGGTGACCGATACTAGCATTCTCTCAAGACCAGACATCAGTTAAATGCAAGGTTTGTTGACGAGCTGGTCATGGTTCCCTCCTAACCCCAGTGCTGGAAAGCTGAGGCAGGAAGCCCATGCGAGTTCACAACAGCCTGAGCTACGTAGTAGGACCCCTCCCCCCATAAAATAAAATAAAAGTTTGACTGTCTAAAGTCCCATTTTCATTTCTCATAAAACCATTTGACACTAAGGGCCAGATCTTGTCTGAGGGCTCAGGGTCAGTACCCAGGGGCGCACACTTGTGTGCTCACACTTGTGTGCTCACGCTTGTGTGTTCTGACCTGGGCAAACAGTCACAAGAACTGGATGGCACAGTTGCTGTCTTAAAGCTGCAATGCCAGGGTGGGAAGAAACCTGGTTAACTTTTGTTTTCACTGGGCCTTAGTCTCGCTATGTGACCCTGGCTAGCCTTGAACTCACATCTACCTGCCTTGGCCTCCTGAGCCCAAAGCTGCTTGCCTGTTGTTGAGGTGGGTGACAGCGCTCTGCTGAGCGTTTTGGCGTGTGTCTGCTCATGCCTGTCTGCTGCTTGGGCTGCGGACCTAGGGAGGTGCTGTGCGTTTGTTTGCCTTTAGCATGGAGAATTGGTTCCTAGCAAGCAAGCTGCTGCGTCTGTTATCACAGGCCTGGCCTGTTCACATTGGGTCTGCCCAGCTTCCCAAAGATGAAATGAGGGATGCATTTCAGAACAGTGCTGTGCAGCCACGTGCCTGTGGAGCTGACAGGCGTCAGACTCACGGGCACTGTCAGGAACTTGTCTCTGTGGTGGCGATGCTCTGTGAGCATCTGCCCATGCCTTGAATATCTACCAAAAGAATAAAAGCAAAAAAGGTCGTGACCGGATTGCCTTCTGAAGCTCTCCAGCCAGTTTTAATTGTAAATTAGTGAGTGTGGCTTTCTTTTTCTAACATTCCCAGCAGAGTTTGCTGCTAAAGACTTACCACTTTTGGAAACAAGAATTACAGGGGAGGTATGTGGTGTGGCTGTAACTCAGTGTCTTGTCTTCATGCTCTAGGAGCTTGCTCAGTGCATCTGACCTGAGTGTGGGAGTCACTGTAAAGTCTGCGTGTCACAGGGAGGCCCCTGGAGGGCTCTCTGTTCTTCCTCCACTGTGTTTGTAGCTGGTTCCAACCCCTGGCTTATACTTCATTTATGTTTTAACATGTTAGGAACTTGCCTGTTGTGTGTTTAATAAGAACTGAGTTGTTTGTCTCCAGTTTGAAAATCTAAAGTGTCTTTACCTGAAGGAAGTGTGTTCTCTGTGGTCAGGTGCATCTAGCAGATGCTAAGCCTGGGCCTTCCCACACTGTGTCTCACACTTCGCACATTCCCAGCCCTGCCCTGTCCTCCTCAGACAGCCACACTGTACAGGCTGTGGCGGTGTCAATGGCAGGTCTGACTGTTGGTGGGCTGATTTTCTGTTTTTCCATTTCAGCTCTAAATTCTATTTTTTACATGCTGTGTGCCAAAAATACCTCCTATGGCATAGAGGGGAAATTCTACCTTGTTGTCAGGGAAAGCCCTTTTCCCTACCCTTTGAAGGTTAAGGCTGTTCTTGCCAGCTTGTTCATTATGTTACTATTTCTGAAGATGAGAAACAGCCCCTTGAGGCTGCAGAGTACCCACTTAGAGCACTGGAGTGGGGGGTTAAGGAAACGACCTGTTCTGTCACTTGTAGGTGAGGTTGGGAGTTCTTCAGGGCATCTTTCTAGCCCCGTGCTCTGTACACGGCCAGAGGGCTCTCCAGAAGCAATCACAAGACAGGACTGTCTTTCAGATTTGTAAGGGGGACGTAAGACTTCTTAGCCATCACATGGAATAATCTGCTTTCTACTTTGAACAGGAACTTGTCTATAGCTGAAATACTTGAATTGTCAGGCAGTGTAATCTCAGTGTGTGTTAGCTTTTGAATGAGCCTGTAAGGAAGTGTATCAATCCATGAAATGTGAATAAATGGAAAGTTTAAAAACCAGCTTTGGATACTGTTCTGTTCCTGTGATATTCCCGGCAGGTCAATGGGAGAAGCAGCACACAGTAGTGTGCAGAGATGGATCTAAAGTGGGGACTGACCAGCCGACTGTGGGGTGTGGGGTGAGCTGCTTGAAGCTTGGCCCATGGCTGCCTGCATTGGATTACACTCAGGTGTAGAGCTTTGTTCTAGGCAGTCAGTCCTCCAGCCTCAGACAGATAACAGCTGGGGAGGGTTAGCTTCTCCTGCAGAAGTAAGTTCTTTATACCAAGTTCTAGTCCATTCAGTGATACACTGGAGTTGTGTTCAGATTCTGAAGTTCATTATCTGAGTTGTAAGGTGTTCTCCTGGTTAGGGAAAAAAAGACAAAAGGCTGTCCCCAGCGTTCTGAACTGTGAGATTCTTAAGTTATAGGTGCTTGCTGAAGAGCAAGATTGTCCCTGAGCCATTAGGGAGACAGACTGATCTGGTGTGGACTCCCAGGGTAACCCTGGGGCTCCCAGTACCAGAGGTTCGTACAAACCAGAACTGACAGCTTTTGGGGCCCCCACCCTAAGCCCCCTGAACTAAAACCTCAGGCCCAGTCTTTATTTGATATAGTGGTTTTTGTATAGTCACACTACTAGCCATCATATGTGAACAGATGACCCGATGACCCGTCACACAGCCCCAATGGCTGGCAGGCTCCCTCCCTGTGACTCCCAGATACAGTCACGCCCTTTAGTGCATCCTCAGAGGAAATAGCAGTGACCACTTTCCCAGGAACTGTGCCAACCTCTGCACATGACCTTGTCGAATCTCACTGTCACCGAACCTGAAGGGATGTAGTGGGTTTACCTTCCCTTTGAAGATCCCAGGCTCTGACAAACTGGGATGACATGGCTTGTTGGGGGACCAGAGCCACATGGCCCTTTCCCTCATCCCCACTGAATCACTCAACTACATTGGTTTCTGAACTTGGCTTGTTTTTTGAGGAAAATTGTTTATTCAAAATATAATCAAAGTTCACCAGAAACAATGGTTATTTCAAACTGAGCAACCTAATTGCTTTATTAAAGTCAGATTCCAAAATGAAAGCGCCATCCACATAGAGGAGAAAAGTTTTGATGGCCCATTGGCTTACATGAGGCTGTAGGAGGCAAGTGGGTGACACTGTTAAGAACAGGAACCTTTCCTTTATGGCCCATCCCCAAAGCAAGCGTTTCCTTCCTCATTCTTCCCAGCCCTCTGTCCCTTTAACAAGCACAAAGCCTGATGTCTCCAGCTGACATGGGTATGTACAGTGAGCTACAGGAGTTATTTTACATTGCTCTCTTCTACGTGTGTTCTGGAAGGTTTTCCTTTCCGGGGAACATTGTCTTCCAGGCTGACAGCGACTCCTGAAAGGTATGAATGAATCAGGATAAAAGACCTGAGAGCAGAACTGCCTTCCCACAGCAGCTGGGAAACAGAAGGCCAGCACTGTAGCCAGCTTCCAGGACAGAGGCTTCAGGCCACTTGAAAGGGCTACCCAGTGGTTGATGTGGATAGCAAGGGGACATGGTTTACCTGCCAAGCCACTGCCTCCTCCCACCTCCTTGTAGTTGGAGGTGCCAGTTCAGAAAAACCCTCCTGGTCTGGTGTTTCTAGGGTAGTGACAGTCCTCTCAGACTGTCTCCACAGAAGGTCTAACGCCAGTGTATACGGTATATTAGGCCCTATTCTTTGTGACGTAAGTCATTTGGCATGTTTTAGAAACCCATATGCATGAAAGATGTGATGGCTACAAGCTCTAGAGTGAGCTAGCCAGATGCTCCCACCCCCATCCTCATCCCCACCCCACCCCCACCCTGCCTGCTCACCAGCCCCTCTTTCAGAGCTGCTCAGCAACAAGGACAGTCAGATGCCTGCCGGGATCTTTTCTAAACTCCCATTTAGGTTCCCAACTTCCATCTACCCCGGCCATCTTCCTGCTAATGTGATGGTTTTAGGGGGTTCTCTTAGGAAACTTTTGAGAGTCCAAACACTGCCAGGGTGTATTTTCATGGGAGCACAGAAATGAGCCCAAAATGCATCGTGTGATCAGCTTTGGAAATGCCCACACTTGTAGTTAGGGTGGTCACGATCCCCCTCCCAAGGTCTTCACAGACCAGTGTGTGAGACGGCTTCTATCCGCCCCAGTGGGTACCATTTCATAATGATATCAAAGTCAAGGTCATACCCTTGGTCTGCTATTTGTATTAACGTGAAACATGTATATTAAAGGAAACATAGAGATCGGGGCACTTCAAAGAAAACTCATTTTAAATGTCTCTAAAATGTGAAGCAATGTCTCAAACAAAATCATAAAGTCAACAGGCACTACAGAGCCTGCCTTGAGAGGCTTTCTGTTGGATACAGGTGTTCATGGAAAGCCACTCAAAATTTGCACACTAACACATTCGATGTGTGCTACCTCATGTCTTCATTGAAATGGTTTTTATAGAAATCACAAGTTTTGAAGTAGCAAAAAAGCAAAACATTTATGTAAATTCTCATACAATAATTTTGCATCTAAGTTTCCTGACCTACAAAGGAAGGGGCTGAGGTCAAAAGAAAGTAAGAAAGAGCTGAAGGGTGCACCCAGTCGATAAGAGTGCTTGCCCAGTAGCACAAAGTCCTGGGTTTTACTCCTAGCACAGCAGAAAGCCAGCAGGGTGGTAGAAACCTGTTAATGCCAGCACATGGAGGTGGAAGGAGGTTCATTAGTTCAAGATCACCCTCTGATGTACAGTAAGTTTGAAGTCAGCCTGGGCTACAGAGGACCCTGTCTCAAAAACAGACCAAAAAAAAAAAAAATCCTATTGACAGCTCATGGCCTGAAATCACCTTGGAATCAGATAAACTGTCCAAACTCCATGGCTTCCGCCATTTGTGGGGCTCTACCTGTCGCAGAGCTCAGATCTCCACCCCAGCCACAAGTCATCAAATCACTTAGCTTGTGTGGTGTTCGAACAGTGGCCAGTGGCTGTCCCAGGGGCTCAGAGAGAGGTTTGGGGTTTGTGTCAGTATCTATTCAGTGAAAACCTTTTAGGTACACCACTTCTCACCTAAGAGGGACAGGGCAGCACTCTGGCTACCTCCCTGGAAGGGCCAATGCAGATGCCCTAAAAGGCTACTTTTGTTCAAGCTCAAGATATTTATAGGTGGTCTCCAGCCCCCAGCCCTTCTTCAGGCCCAGCCACATGAGGCAGGACCTGCCGTGCCAGGGTCAGCAACTTCTGTGAAGCACGTGAACCCACGGTGCCTGTGAATTCAAGTCCTTTTGAGTGTTCTATTTATCTTTTAGGGTGGCTGTGTCCGGGGACAGTCCTATTTAATGATACAGAGGTGAGGGAACAAACAGGGAAGCTGTATGATGTTAAGACACAAAGATTTTAAAGGGGGAAAGGACAGCCAACATGAAAAACAACCTAAAACTCAAATCATCTAGAGTTATGGCCAGAAATTTAAAATCACTTACGACACTGCCAATATATAGATATATGTAGAAATAGACTGGACCAACTACATGGGCTGGGATGTCTTAATTTAAAAAAAAAATGTTTAAGACAGGGTCTCACTATGTAGCCCTGGCTGTCTTAAACTTTGCTATGTAGACCAGGCTGTCACCATGCCTAGCTTATTTATTTTTTTGCCTGTGTTTTAATAATCTTTGGCGGGGGGAGCCTGGGCTGCCCCCTGTATGCAGGCAGGGTGCTGGCAAGACCCCAGGAGGCAGGACAGACACTGAAGAAACTGGAAGGCCTCCTCCCAGGGACACAAAGCAAGCAGCACTCTGTTCTCAGTGTCCTGAAGATTGACACCTAGGTTTCCTCAGAACACAGCTGCATTGGAATTCCAGTAGCTCCTTGTCACTCTGTGTTGCGTGAGGATAGACATGTTCCCAAGAAAATTAAAGAAGGCCCCAGAAGCCAAACTGTCAACCCCAGGAGGATTCTGGGTACTTCTGCTGTCCTTTGTCACTCTGAGACAGGGTTTTGCTAGGTAGCCTAGGCTGTCCAGGAACTCCATCCTCCTGCCTCAGCTCCAGTGCTAGGATTGCATGCCTGTGCCACCACCAGGTCTGGCCTTCTGGTGTCAGAATTCTAACCAGTTCTCAGGACCTCTGAACATGTTTGGAACTCAAAAGTGCCCTCTGGAGAAAGGGGAATTGTGACCAAATAAATGTTTGGCTGGGTACGTGGGGACCGAATGGTTCAAGCCATAGACCTGGGCTTGGACCAAGTTTGCCACCTGCCGCTGTCCAGTCTCTGGGGTGCTTTCCCCCTCTACAAAGGGAGTTACGGTACCTAAGCAGTCAGTGTGCCCCACGTGCCACGCAGAGACAAGCTGCATGGCACACTCTACTGTCTACAGCCTGGGAAGAGCTTGTACTCAGTCCAGCCAAGGGTATGGCTGAGCTCTGGTAGAGGGATTCCCCAGAAGAGAAGCCATGGAATTGCAGTGAGTCTAGGACAGCCTCAGTCTTCCACAGAAGACATAGTTGGCTGTATTTCCCTTAAGCTAGAAATCCAGAGTGCTCAGACCACAGAATGGCCAGGTTCCTCAAAGTGGCAGGTCTGTTACCTCTCTAGAAACAACTATGGGGACAGCATTCTACAGGAGAAATGGCTATCCTAGACTGAAGGACCACACCCATAAGCCTGAGGTACTCTGGCATTCTGAGACAGGATGTGAATTTGCTTTGACGGTCAGAATCGGGACCCAGGTTCCAGCACAATATCCGTGTCTAAGCTTACGTACTAATCATCTGTCCCTTTGGAAGGAGTTATTTCAGAGCAGGCAGGAGAGGCAAGCTTCCTCGACACCTAATAGCCACTGCTAAGACCCAACTGAGCTATGCGGAATGACAGGTGAGCAAACACTGACCCAGCCATGCACTTGAACCCTGGAGACTTCAGTGAGGTAGGTGGTATCAGCCCCGTTTTACAGGTGGGCAAACTGAGGCAGAATGAAATGCAATAGCTCGCTTTTAATAACAACATACAAAATCTAGGGAAAGCCCCAAGTAGTGCCCACTCCCAGAGACCAAGGAATGGAACCAGATGGGAGCCCTGCTCCCGTGCCTGCTCTCCAGCCCCGAGGGGCTGAACTCTACATCCACAGCTGAGTTCTCTGGATCTGGGGCACTAACCCCAGCAGCAACAGGAGGCCCAGCTTCCAGTTTATTCCAGTTGGGTAGAGGAGGCCTCAGCTAGAGCACACTGCCAGGGTGAGGCTTGGGCTGATGACCCACATGGCCACTTGCACCTACCGAGGACAATGCAGACTCATGAGCAGCCTGGTCTCCTCTCTGCCTAGGACGCCAGGCTGAAGACAAGCCCAGCATGCTGATCAAAGCACGGGGCAAAGGGGACAGCACCAGCCTCGCTCTAAGCTCTGGCTCAGGGTGGTTCTGCCTACAACCTTCCCAGAAGGATTCCACCCCGGTCCCCATCAGACATCCCTCAGCAGAAGTACCCTCCCACTTTCCTTCAGAACTGAATCTGCGTCCCTCCGGAGAGCCGAGATCGCTGCAGGACGTCTCGGGGCCGGAGGTGTGTGTGTTGGCGGTGTTCTTTGGATGGAAGCAAAGGCCATTCTGGGGGATCGGGACCTGTCTGCCCAGCTGGAGGTTGAGACCCAATCTGGAGCTGGGCATAGGGTGAGGTATTCCCAGCAGACAAACAGCTCATGTCCCCTGACCCCCAGCTGGGACCCGCTGTGACAAGAACTGTGGGAGAACGAGGCTGGGACCGACTCTGGAGCTGAAGTTCGTCAGTACTGCATTACAAAATCTTCAACTGGCTTTGTGTAGGATGCGTGGACAGTGGCCTGGCACAGAGCCCCAGCAGGGGGATGGGGGTCGAGGTCGGGAGGTCTAAGAACATTCTGGAAGCTGGCAGCCCCCACACTCTATGATCTCTTGGTGTTTCTGGCCCTCTTTGGGAGCAGAAGGCCCTCAGAGATAGGAGAGGAGGCTGAGCGCGGGCACAGGGTGGGGGCAGAGCCAGCGAGGGAGGAGGACGGACGAGGCACTTCAGTTTGGGCTGGTGTTCATGGAGTCGGCCCTGGCCCCGGGAGTCGAGTGGCCCTGCCTGGCTGTAGCTCCGGTGCTGGCTTGTCACAGAAGACCCCGGTTGGCGGTGACAGGTAGGCACTTGGCAGCATTCCCAGGGCCAGGCAGGGCCGGGGCTCCGTGCAGGCTCCACACACACTAGGTCATCAAGATGGGTTTCTGCCGTACTTCCAGGATGTCTAGGGTGACAGGAGGGAGGCAGGTGGGGTGAGGACACTCTTGGGAGGGAGCCACAGTCACCACACACACCCACCGTTTCTGACAGGACCTCCAGGCTGCAGACAGCATCACCACCCTACCCTCCCGTGCCAGCAAAGGAGACGCACAGATGCAGAGGCCAAGAGAAACAAGACCCCATAGGGACTCCAGAGACAACACCCGACTGTGACCACTCAGGGCCAGTGAGGACCACGGGGATCCATGTGGAGGGAGGCAGCGGCTGGGGAAACCCCATCCTGCTGAGCCTGAGCAGGGGGGCTCTGCAGAGGGCTCTGCCCTGTGTACCTGTTAAGATCCGATGCAGCGGCAAAGTGACGTAGGTCAAGTGTGCATAGAGAAGGAAATTTCCATCAGCTCTGCTTAGCTTCAGCCAGGACCCGACCAAGGACCGTCCTGTGCCGGACAGGGACCGAGACCGCAGGTTGGTGGCGTTGTGCAGGTCGGCTGGAGAAGAGAGGAGAGGGTCAGTATCCCAGTGTGTGCCAGGGAGCATGGGGGAGGTGGCACCCAGACACCATGACTCCTCTAGACGATGCCACACTCACAGATGTTCCTCACCAATGCCCACACCCCCCAGAGCCCTGCTTGCAGGCCCTCAGAGCCTCCTGTCTGCCAGGGCCCACCCCTAAATGGGCCTGGCCAGAAAGCACTCAGGGTTCACCCCAGGGAAACCGTCCCTCTCCCATCCACTTCACATGCACATGGAACCATCATGGTCCAAGTCTGTGCTGGGAATGGTGAGAGATGCCGGACTTTCCTCCAAGAAACTCCCAACTCAGGCCTGAGGGCCATCCTGACCCCCCAACCCCACTTTCCACAGGACCGAGAGAGTGGCCACTTTGCCCACCAACCCCAGTTTCCCTGGTCCAAGACTGAGGCGTCCTGCCCACGGCTGAACAACCACTGGCAATGATGCCAGCCACTGGGAAGGAAGGTGAAAGGTGGAAGCGAGGGGGCACAGGGAAGGATCTGTGAGCCCAGTGACTCATGGGAGACCAGGACACAGAGGCAATAGAGAAGCTTTGAGGTTTACCCAGGACAGAAGGTTCTAGAAGGGGCAAAGCTGGCCCAGGAAGCAGAAGAAGAAGAACAGGGCCTCTGAATGTGAGGTGGGTGGACAGCCTGAGAACAGGGATCCTGGAGGCAGGCTCCTGCCTCATCTACACACAGCTCCACCCCCGAGTCCTGGTGCCGGCACTCTTCCCCCAGTGTGTATGGCTTTCTAAGTGCTAGTGAGTGACTGCCAGGACCAGTGGCCACACAGACAGACGAGTGAATGCAAGCCAGAACAGGGGCCATTCCTCTGCAGGAGCACAACGGGGAAGGCTGGTCACCTCCTCCGTCATCCTCTCGGAAGAACTCCTCGCTGTCGTTGGCTGAGTGTGATTTCTTCATCTCTGCGATGCGGTTCCGTGGCACCTTCCTCTTGAGGGATGGGGAGAAGAAGGCAGGCCGGTTGTTTCGCTCTGGGGTGGGCGGGGTGCTAAAGGAGGTCACCTGGGGACAAGGAGCCCAAGTCACAAAAGCAGCAGGAACACTGCCATGAGGCCCCAGTGCCGCTTGGATCCCGCCTACAAAGCCAGCCCAAGCAGGGCTGGTTATAGTCGCTGACCCTGCCTGAGGGTCAGCTGGCCTGGCTGAGGGGATGCTGGGTGCTAGAGGCTGGCCACACGCCCAGCAACCAGTCCTGCCTAAGGTGGGAGCAGGCTGCCAACAAACCTGACAGAGGGCCCCTCTTCCACATCTCGGCACAGAAGAGGGGCGTTTAAGTGCCAGTGACAGGCTGCTGGTGTGGTCTAAGCCTGGGCATGCTGTACCAGCCATGCCCTAGTGCAGCAGCTCCTGATGCCCATGTGACATCTGAGCAGAGAGGGCACACTAACGGAGGCCTTGACCTGCGTAAAGCCACCGGGACTACCCCAGGTCACCCTGGGCCCTTCCCTCTTGTGCCCAGCCCCTTCCACAAGTGCCCAGGCTAAGCAGCTCTCTGCCCGTCTCTCTCCTCCCTTCCAAGCACATTCAGTCCCAGCCACCAAGTCTCCACACTCACTTGAGGGTGAACTGGGCACAGACAGGCATAAGACATAGGTCCCTTGCCCTCAAGGAGCTCACAGTCTGCTGGGGGTGACAGACTCAAGTGACAACCACAGAACGCATGCTGGTCGCTGAGACAGAGAAAGGGAAGCACAGGACACGGAAGCACAATGGAAGAAGGGACAGACAGCCCATGAAATCAGAGTAGGCTTCCTGGAGGAGGTTGCTGCTTGAGCTGGGTCTTGAAGGACGAGTAGGAGTTCGCCAGGTGAAGAAGGGGGGGAAGGGCGTTCCAGGCATAGGGAACTTGGCCCATCCCCTCCCTCCTCCCCACGCAAACAAGAATCGGAGCAGCAAGATGAGCTGGGACCGAGACTTCAGGGCCCCATCGGCCTTCCCGTCATAGCTCCGACATCCACCAAAGTCCCGGCGGCTGCTGGGCTCCAGAAGGTCCTCCCTCAAGCCAGGGACGTTTTCAAAAGATAAAAAACAAATACCAGAAACCACAATACACACAGTCTGCATTTCTTGTACACTGGTTACGGTGACCCCTGAGGACAAGACAAGCCACAGTGCGGACATGGGCTGTGTGGGCTCGGGTCCTGTGAGACCTCATGGCTCCAGGGTTCCACAACCTCCCTCTCAGTCATTCTCACTTGGCAGATGAGAAAAATCAAGGTGTGGGTGAGTCTAGGGGCTCAACTGTGGGCACTCAGCAGACAGTACCCAGTAGTGCCACCCTGGGCCTTATCTGCACACACTCCAGCGTCCCAGTGCCACACAAAATGGGGCATAATCTGGCTGTCACTTGGGAGCTCAGAATCCACGTTACCACCATTCTAAAAGCAAGAAGGCCCCTTCCTGAAGTGGCATTTGAACACTTTACAGAACCCCAGTATTTCTTGGCTTTGCTTGGCTCATAAAACACACTAACTGTAAATGATTCCACAAGAAAGAGAAGGAGAAGCTCAGGAGCTAACACAAGCAACAGCCAGTCAGGCGCCATCCCACTTTGAGTCAATTCTCATCAGGTGCAGAAGGGACCACTGTGGCTGCCACTTGGGATGCCTCACAGGGCCACGCCCCATGCGAGGCCTTAAGTTGTGAGCGGTGTGCCTAGAGCCCCCACACCACAGGAAGCAGGTTCATACTTCACTTCTCAATGAGAAACAGAAGCTTAGAGAGAAAGAGACTCATCCGAGGTGGACACCTGAGCAGCAGGGCCCAGAATGCGGCTGCCCAGTCTCTGGGACAAGGGCTGATTCACAGGCCACTCTGGGTGGCATTTGAACACTGACTCCATGGGCAGAGCCCGTCTCACGCTTGAGTCTGGGGTCTCCTACATGGCCACTGACCTCAGCTCCCCAGTAGGCAGTGAGAGAGCTCAGAGAAAGCAAAGCTTGGTCCTCTGCTGAGCCCTCAGAGCTGCAGCAGGGGCCGAATCCGTCCACCTGCCCTTGGGATGCTGCCAACAGACGGAAAACCCTAAACAAATAAGGAGGCCCCAAACGAGTCACATGCTTGCTGCTGACCTTGTGTGACGACATGGGGGTCAGCTCTCCCTCATCCCTATCTGGCTCACTGCAGAACAGCTTATGTGACCACAGCTGCAGAGCAGGTCCAAGCAGGCAGTCGCCAGGCCCAGATCCTAGTCAACTTCTGCTCAGAAGCCTAAGACAGCCTCAGACAGCAGCTCAGGGATCAGCCATGGTTGGGTATGAACCTGCTGGATGACCTCCATCAAGGCACCCCTTTTCTAAGCCTCAGCCCCCACATCAGCAGTGGAGGTCAGCCAGTGAGATCTCCCTCACCTGGGGTCTGTGGGGTGAAGGTGCCACCGGAAGTGAACCCAAGAAACAGGAGGCCCCTCCCCCGGCTGTGCAGCCCTTACCCGCTCATGCATGGGCGAAGCTGGGCTTGAATCTTCAGTCCCATAGGGGGATGTGTCACCAGTGGACACTCGGCTGACTGCCATCTCTGCGTGGCCCTTGCCCTGAGGCCCCTTCATGCGCACAAACTCCATGTTGTTGTACTTGTAGAAGCCAAATGACATCTTCTGGGCCATGCGAGCAGCCACACTCACCTGGGCAGGTAGGACATGGCCTCAGTCAGAGCCGTGGGACGGACTTCACAGGTTCTCTAAGTATTACCATCTCTAAGGCCATCTTGAGGCGTCTAAGCCACAGGGAACCCCGTGAGCCCAACAAGCAGTCCAGTAGGCATGCAGTCCAGGGCCAAGGCTGTCTCGCTGCCCTGAACACCCAAACTACAGGCCAGGGCCTTAACAACAGGCTGCTCCTCCACCTCTGGCCTGACAGCACCCGCTGTAGGAGAGTGGCCAGTGTATCAAGGCTCCTTCTGCAGCTGGCTAATCCAAGGTTAGTTGTGGGAGTGTGTCCAGTACTAGGCCACAGATAGCAAGGGGCTGGTGGTAAAAGAGAGCCAATGTGCCACTGGCTGGCACTCACAAGGACACAAGAGGAAGGAGGTGTCCCCACCTGCACCTCAGACGGACACGGGTGGACTGGGATGAAAGAGAGAATGCAAGGGAGACTGTGCCCCCAAGAGTGGCTGCAGGAGCAGCAGGTGCCCTGATGTGGGGCGGTCTCATCAATGTAGGCCTGGGGGAGGGCACACACCCCTAGGTGGCCCTGCACTCACGCGGTTGTCGTACACCTTCTTGAGCGCCTCATAGCGGATGGAACCCTGAAAGATGACACCCTGGAACATGTTGGTTTTGTCGCTGGCCACCAGCTCAACGCAGACCATCTCTCCTTCTCCCACTGTCATGTCACTGAACACCTGAGGGCGGGGACGAAGAGACAGCGATATCATCAAACGTCAGTGCCAACACCCACACCACACCCCGACCTGGCTGAGGGGAGGGTGCTAATCACAGAGTGGGGGGCAACCTGTAATCCTGGTACTAGAGGGGCCGAGGCAGAAGGATGGAGATTTTGAGGTACATGGGGTTAAAATGTCTTGAGACAGGGAGCTGGGGAAGAAAAAGAGATTGGGGAGGAGAAAGGAGGCAAGAGAAAGGACAAAGAGAAAGGGGGCCGTGTACAGAGAGGACACTGAGGACAGGTCAGGCCACCAGCCCACAGCCATCCACTGTCCACCACCCCTCCTTCAATCTTTGGCACAGGTAGGAACAGCCTCATGGTGGAGCAGGGCTGTGTAGCAGCAGGGAGCTGGGCTGGAAAAGAGGCCCTGCCCCACACTGAGCCACTGGCAAGACCCTCATCTGACTTCCTAGTGTCCTTCAAGCTACAAGGACTATGGGACACTTGGGGATCTCCTTCAGCAGCCCAGTCAGGCCCACCTTGCTCAGAGCTTCACTGTCCAAAACTAATGTGACTGCCTTCCTGGCAGTAACTGGACACAGGCAGTGTGACAACATCCTGTCCACTTTCTGAGGTGCTGTTCCCATACCTGACATCCAGGTGTGAGCTTCAAGGTGAGAGACTCAGAGAAGATACATGTGCAGTGTGAGCCCAGGGGGACCACCTCACTTCCTGAGCCTCGGAATTTCCAGGTACCATACCTGTGGGGGCCCTGAAAACCATGCCCACCTTCATGGGACTTCCAAGAACAATAGTTGTCTCTGGGCAAGCACTAGGATCCCCAACATGCACACACACAAACACATCTCACACACACAAACACCCCATACACACACACACACACACCACACACATCACAAACACACACCACACACATCTCACACACACACACACACCACACACACACACACACCACAGACACACACACACATCACAGACACACACACATCACAGACACACACCACACACACACAACCCACACACACACACATACACATCACACACACATCTCACACATCACAAACACACACACACACACACATCACACACACCACACATACACACACACACCACACACACACACACACACACACACACACACACACACACACACACACACACACACACACACACACACACACACACACACACAGCCTTGGCTGAGAAGCAGAGCAGGAAGAGGGCAGCACCAGCCCCGACCCTTCCTGGCATCAGTGAATAATGTGTCTGCAGCACATTTTCCCAATACTGAAACAAACAAAGGCTTGGCCATAAAGCTGATGGCCCCTCCTCTCTAACACCCTGGGCAGGCTGGAAGCAGTCATTCCCAGCAGCAAATGACTCCTGGTCAGGCAGCACACTCCCACTCACCAGTCCTCGGGGCATCAGCCCTGACCCCTAAGTAGGTCAGGAGGTCATGACACTCACTGTACGATGAGTAAACCTAGGCAAGAACACGCTTGTCTATGTCAGCCACTGAAGTGGGGAGCCCCACTGGCTGTCATTCAGACCCTTCCCTGCTCCTGCTGCCCATGTCTTCTGCAAGGTCTTCTCAGCCTGGCACCCCCAGGGGTGGAAGGGGAGAGCGGCCTGGGGTGAGCACTTACCTCTTCGAAGCTGTCAATCATGAAGAAGATGTTGGGGTAGCTCATCTTGGACTCTTCTCCTTTGCTGTCCATGGGGTGTTTGCTGGGGGAGGCGAACACTTGCTGAAAGAAAGCAGACGGAAGGCTGAGAAGATGGCCTGGATGGAGGCCCAGAGCTACCACAGACACAGGCCAGGGGCCCTTGGTGCTCAGTCCAAAGACAGGGATGTGCTCTACGGGAGTCTTGAGGGGAGCTGGGTGCAAGCCCAGGACTGAAACCCTTAGAATCACCCTCACTTGGGTGGGAAAGTAAAATGTCCCAGGAGCAGGTAGCTGGAGGGTCTGGGCCGCTGGTGGGAGGACTGCTGACGGGAGGACTGCTGACTGGAGAGACTGCTGACGGGAAGACCACTAGCGGGAGGACCACTGGCGGGAGGCAGGGGCTCACCTGCGATTTCTTCCTATGGATGTGAATGTCACCCCCATCAGCACGCGTGCACACAGCACAGGTCACCATGTAGTCCAGCTGGAAGAAAAATGCGTGGTGGTGGGCAGAGGGACTGCCATCTCCGGCCCATGAGCAACCCTCATCACCCGCCCCATACCTTCTGCAGGATGAGGTTCAGGCAGACACTCTCCTCCCAGTCGATGTCAGGATCTCCCAGGCCTGGAAGCTTCTTAGAGTCTCTCCGGTACACTTCGACCTCCACCTCAGGCTCAGCCTCGGCCTGTGGCACAGGACACAGGTGAGACTCTCGGGGCCGGGGGCCACTGCACCAGGCTGATGGTGACCCACAAAGACCCCACCCCCATCCCTGGTACCATCTCTTTCCCTTGGAACCCTCATTGTCTAATCTGTACAATGGAAAAAGCATTTTCCCAAGTTCCCGATGACAGTAACATCTGTTGGGCTCACAGTGGCAGCAGAGGCTAGTCTACGTGTTTTACAAATTATTCACCTTTTATCTGCAAAGAAGGCACCATTAATCCCTCTGTAACTGATGAGGGTCAAACATGTTACAAACCTCACACCACACACTCATCAAAGAGAGACCAGAGCCCCATCGACCCCTACTCTAGGCAGGACAGGCATTAAGAACTCAGAAGCAGGGGCTGGAGAGATGGCTCAGAGGTTAAGAGCACTGACTGCTCTTCCAGAGGTCCTGAGTTCAAATCCCAGCAACCACATGGTGGCTCACAACCATCTGTAATGGGATCCAATGCCTTCTTCTGGTGTGTCTGAAGACAGCTACAGTGTACTCATATACATGAAATAAATGAATAAATCTTAAAAAAAAAAAAAAAAGAACTCAGAAGCAGTCTGTCCTGTAGGGGTCCTGAGCCCAGGGTCCTAACTGGACCCAGGAGGAATCCTGCAGGTTCAGCTCCAGGAGAGAACTGCCACCTCCTGCTGGGTAGCTCTGAAGCCACCTGCAGGGACACAGACCTGTTAGTGTGTGTGCACCTGAGGTAGAACTGGGCTCCACACAGAGGTGCCCCTGTGCGATGGATGGGATATACCACAGGGGTGGGACTCCTACCCTCCGCTGCCTGTGTTTCTGTGGGAATCACCCAAACTCAGGTGGGAGCCACCACGCTGCCTGCCTGGGTGGAACGCCACTCCTCTGATTGGCTGCTCAGTGCTTCACACTCATTTTGTTTACCCTCCTGCAGGAGAACCCACACAGGCAGGGCTCATCTGTGCCTGGCTCAATGCAGGGTGGGGAATGCCTAGGGCACAACTGCACTCCTTGGTGGGTAGGTCAGCGTATCCCCAAAATGCACAGGGAGCTGCTCAGACGCCCACACACGGGAGTGCAGGTGGGTGGCGTGACCACTCAGAAACAGCACACAGCAACCAGACTGGCAGATCACAGCCACCTATGTCAACAGCCACGGCCCCAGATGACTGAGAAGCAGTCAGGAGATCACTGCAGCTCTGCCCGTTAGTGCAGACAGGGATGACCCACCTGAGTGGCAGAAGTCCAGCTGAGGCCAGGGAGGGAGAGAGCTGCCTGCCGCAGACCAAGGCCCCTTGAGCACATTGGTCAGGCTGGGCCTCTGGGTCTGAAAGCTGGTGACCCCATATTCAAACAGACAAAAGGCCACCATCCTGGACACTTTTGCATGTGTATCACAATCAGAAAAGCCACCAGCTGAATGTGGTGCACACCTTTAATCCCAGCACTCAGGAGGCAGAGGCAGGCAATCTCTGAGTTTGAGACCAGCCTGGTCTATCTGGAGTTCCAGGACAGCCAGGGCTATGTAGTGAGACCCTGACTCAGACACAGAAGAAAGCTACCAAGGAGACTGAACGGTGTGGGACAGAAGGACCCTCAGCTCCTGAGCTCCGTTTCCCAAGTGGGTTTAGTGCGGTCTGAGCCCTAGGACGACTGAGGGTATCAATAGGAGGCCACCGGCACAGACGGAGACACACACAGATGCCAGTGTCCACACTGCCAAAGACAAAATGGGCTGCTGACAACAGGGAGTGTTTTGTCCTCCCTGGTGGCATAAGGAGATGGTGCAGAGAATCCGGGGCACACTGGTGAAACCAGGTCTGGATCCCCAAGGTGATCCTGGAGCAGGGAGTGGGAACTCCGCACTCCATGCCCACCCACCCTCCTCTGCTAGGCAAGGAGCCTAGTCGGTTGCCATGACAACAGTACAAGCAGGATGAGAAAGGGTAGGAGGTGGTCGGTGCTGCAGAACACTCCTACTGTGCAGATATGAGTCCACATCTCCGCAGCCCTTGTGATTCTTGGTGGGTTGGGGTTCTTGGCTGTACCTCCATTCTGCCCCATGCAAGCCCCACTATACACTGCTAGGCTGGAAAATACGTCCAGCATGGGTGGACTTGAGCCTTGCCTGATCCTAGGCCTGGCCCGCCAAGTCCTGTACCAGATAGCATCCAGTCCCCCCGGAATCCACTCAGAAGTGCAGGAGGCCAGCCAAGCACAAATAGGATGTGTGTGGGGTAGGGAGAGGATGGGTCCCCACTTCCCAACACCTGTGCAAAGCCATCTAAGCAGAAAGACTGGTTATTCTTGGTCTGACTCCATTGACACTTGGTGACTTCTCCCTGCACATATCACTCCGAGGTCACAGTGCTCGGCTGGCACAATGTCACAAACTGTCACCCACTCAAGTTATAGCACATCCTGGGTCAAATGAGCCAGGCTCCCCTCCCTGACCATGCAAGTCCTAGACCAGCTCCAGGGTGTGTCCCTAGAGCAGTTTTCCTACAACCCTGTATACAGATGTCACCTCTGTTGTGGTCCCCATTATAGGATGCTAGCTGTTTGCGCAGTGAGGGCTTCCCAAAGACAGTGGCCAGCCTGGGTCATTTCTGTGTCAGTGCTGGGGAAAGAGCCATTTCCATGTGGTTGCTACTTGGTGCCCCTGTTAGGTTCAGGCTCCACTGACCTCAACACCTACTAAGTGTTCACGAGAGCCGCAACACAGTCCCAGGGTCTCCTGCTGTACTCCCCATCTCAGGCCCAGGGCTGCATTTCCCAAGCAGCGCCCCTGCTGCACTTCTCTTCTGCCCAAATGCTGTCATCTATGCAGCTCACTTTCCTCTCCAGCCGGCCACACAGCACACACAGGCCTGTCCCCCACACCCTGATCTCTCCCAGATCTGCCACACGGGATCCACCCTAACAACAGTGCCTCACATGTGCCTGTCCCGAGATTGACACGATGGAGCCTCTGGAGCCAGAGGTGATGTCCACAGTCCTGCTGCTCCAGGGGCCTTTCCCGGAGGTAAACATCGGATGAATGTGGTGCCCACACCCAGGATGTACTGGGGCTACTTCACCAGAGCACAGAGGCTCCGAGCACCTGTCTCTTCCTGCCGACAGCACATGTGGTCACATCAACCCCAAACATCCCAGCCTCTATGCATCTGACAGGGGGCTTAGCCCTTACAGACCATCTGTTGCAAGTCCCAGAGATGTGTGGGTCTGGGCCACAGCTGTACTATTGACCAGGAGAGCTGGACTCGAACTGCATATCACACAGGAAGGGTGTAGGGGGCAGGACTGAGGAGCCCAGGGGTAGCCTCCCTCTTGAGAAGATTCCCGCCTCTCATTGGTGCCACTAGCAAGAGCTGCAGATGAACCCACCAATCAGGTCTCAGCTATAGCCCCTCCACAGAGCATCTCCCGCTCTCGCACCTGTCACTCGGGCCCACGTACAGTCCAAAGCATCACCCACTTCTCCAGGTTCTCTCTGGCCAGTGGTCCATGAGCTCCTGCTGGCCCCTCCCACGCCAGCCTGGGAAGGAAAGCACCAAAGGCTTCCTTTGCAGCAAGCACCCAGGTGTGTCCACTCGTAACAAATGCTTTCTGTCGATGCGCGCTGTACGGCAGGAAAGGGCTCCCAGGACTCACGTGTGTGAGCCATACCTAGTCTCAGGGCTCTCGGGGTGCTGGGAAACAGACAGACTAAGTCCTATTCAGGTCTCACGGCTGACCACTCTTTGTCCTTGAAGACAAACATGTTTAACACGTGGGCTACTGAAACATTCTATAAACCACTAAATCCCGTGAAGAGAAGAGCACATGCGAGAATCTGTCTCGAGAGCGCCACACCACCCCATGAGGCACCTGGGTGACTCGCTTCGCCTCATCCGGTTCCTCCATCTGTCTAGCTGCCCAGATGCTGCAGTTCAGGAGGCCAAGCCCTGAGCGATTCCCTAGTTTACCGTAAGAACCAGAGAAAGGCAACCCCAGCACCAGGACCACCATCCAGTCACGGCCCTGCCCACTCCAGAGAATGCCCTGGACTCGGGACTCACAGCCCTGAGCCCCCATTCACTCACTCGCTCTGAGACGCTGGCCTCCCAAAGCCAAAGTCACTGCCTTTTGGGGTCATAGCAAAAGCAAACAACTGTGCTGGCTGCTCATTAACGGTTCCCCTGCAGCCGGAGTGCTGCAGTGGGGAAGGGGGCCTGCTGGAGGTTCAGGGCACAGGTGTGGTATGGGATTGTGGGGCGGTGAGGGATTACCCACCTTCCTCCCGTCCGCAGTGCTCTCACTGCCTGTGTAGGCTCGCTTCCTGCGCACGTAGAACAGCATGTCGTCCTGCCTGGGGGCCAGTTTCTCCATGAAGTAGGTCGAAAACATCCATGTCCAGAAGACGATGCGGTCATCCTTGAAGCAACCTACAGGAGGGGGCCGGAGGAGTGAGAAGGGGCCCCGTTGGCCCTGGCTCTGACCTTGGCCAAACCTGGTCCTCCCCACCTGCATTTCTGGTCAGAGATCTGACAAGGATGGGATGCGCTGTCCCTTCTCCCTTGGTGCCTCCCGCCCCCACCCACGGGCATCACAGAGCCTGGGGATGCCTCCCCAGAGTAGGACTCCACCCAGCGGCAGCCTGAGAGCCAGCTGACTTCAGCCAGTAGATGAATCAGCAGCTCCTGGGGAAAAGGAAAATCTAGGAGCTGTGAAGACGTCACTGGCTGGCTGGCTAGCTGCAAGGAGAAAGGCTTTGCTGGGGAAATCTTCACCGGCAGACATCCCTAGCCCTCCCCCTCAGGCTGCGGCAATCCCAAGGAGAAGCCGACTTAAAGGGCCAGCAGGCGCATCTTAGCTGCGGGCAGGAAGGCCCTGAGAGGGTGCCAGATTGATTCCCGTTTGATTGCTTCTGCTTTTTATTTAAAATGGTATTTCTGTGTGATAAATGAAATGTGAAATCGTTTTCCGAACCAGAAAGAAGAAGAAGAAAAAAAAAAAAAAAAAAACAAAAACTGCTCGTTTCTGTCCTCTGGGTTTCCTCTTCAGAGGACAGGTGGCTAAGCCCCTAAGCCACAGGCTCCTTTCGCTACAGGAAGATGAACGGCTCCCAGCTGGAATAGCCAGTGTCTAGCACAGAGCAGGTCAACAAACACGGGACTTCCTCCCCAGCCCCTCACCTGTCTAGATCAGTGGTTCTTAATGTGGGTCACAACCCTTTTGGGGGTCGAATAACCCTTTCCCAAGGGTCTCCTAAGACCACTGGAAAACATGGATACTGACATTATGATTTATAACAGCAAATTACAGTTATGAAATAGCAACAAGAATAATGTTATAGTTGGGGTCGCCACAGCTTGAGGAACCCCTGCCCTAGATGGATCAAACAGTCATCACCCTATGCTGCTCAACTCCTTAAACCCCTGAGTTTCCTTCTTTCCCCATTTCCCAGGAACCATGGAGACCTAGTCCTAGGGCCTTGCTCCTGAAGGGAAGGTCTGCCTTGTACGACACCCTCCGCCAGTGGCCAGACCAGAGGCTGATGGCAAGCAGAAGGCGCCAGGCACACCAGAGCCTGTGCCCTCTGACCGCAGTGTGTGGTCACCCCTTCCTGGGGCGGGGGAGGGGGTGTGAGCACACCTTGCCAGCCTCCAGTGAAGGTGGGGGCAGGCTCACAGCACAGAGTAGGCACACCCACTGGCACTGGAACTCCCTGCCTCCCTTTTGCATCCTGCAATGCCTAACTATGTACACATTGGGAGATGAAGCAGGAACTGACCAGCAGGGGCCTGTGACTTTAGTCCTAGACATGTCGCAGCCATGTCAGTCACAGAGGAAAGCACTGTCCTTCCTCTTAAATACAGATGGCTGTGGGACTTGAGTGCTGAGACTGGAGGCTAAGCACTTGCTGAGCACAGGCAAGATCAGGGGCTCCATCCCCAGGACCATAAGGGCACCTGACAGTGCCTTCTAGGGCACCCAGGCAACTCAAACCATCAACAAACAATGACACTGACCTTACCCACAAATCCGTTAGGCAGATCTGTGGACTGCTCCAGTAAATCCTGTCACTCAAATGTCAGAAGAGGCTCAAGGATGTGCTCAGAGTCCCAGAGCCGGACACTGATCTGCCAGACGGCCACACTCAGGCCTTGGGAAACCTGTGCTCAACAACTTGTTGAAAAGGAACCAGTCACAGATGCCAAGTGGGCAGGCTGCTGGCAGGTCCAGGGCACCAGGAGCGGAAGCTGGGAAGGCCTTATTCAGGGAGGGGCTGGCAGGGACTACCACGTACTACAACAGGGGAGCTCGAGCGACTTCTCTTTCAGAGGACTGGGGTTTGATTTGTGGACCCACATAAATCAGCTAATGATTGCCTCTTCCTCCAGCTCCAGACCTAGCACACCCTCTTCTGGCCCCTGTGGGAACCTGCATCTCCATGCGTGCGTACACACACACACACACACACACACACACACACACACACACACACACCTGAAAATCTTTAACCCTAGCCCTTATTTATGATGTGGGGGTCTCTGGGTCCCTTCTTCTACCCTTTGGTATCACCTTTTTCTTAACATTTACTTATGCGTGTGCATGTTTATGAGCATGTGTACATCATGCTGTGGTACATGTGTGGGAGTCTGCTCTCTTCCCTCATCTGTGGGCCACAGGGGTGGGGGAGGGTACCACTCAGGCCATCAGCACTGTCCTGACCCACTAAGCCTCCTCCCTGCCCTACTTGTCTCTATAATCGGGGATCCTCCTATCTCGCCCCTCAAGTGCTGGGGATTAGACCGTGAGCCAGCATGCCTGGCCTAAATGGTAGCTTTACTTTATTCTATGTGTTTGGATGTTCCTCCTGCATGTATATCTGGATACCACATGGGTGCCTGGTGCCCAGAGAAGACAGACAGGGTATCACATCCCTTGGACTAAAGTTACAGCCCCATCTATGAACCACCACAGGGGTTCTGGGAATAGAACTCAGGTCCTCTGAAAGCGCTGTGTGTTCTTACTGGTTGAACCATCTATCCAGGCTCCCAAATGGTATTTTTCAAGGAACAAATTTGCCTTCCTAAAAATTTCATATGCTTATAAAGCTGTCTTCACTCACTCCTGCCTGCCTACATTCAACTAGAAAATGAGGTGACTGTCCACAGAAAGACTAGTACACACGTTTACCGGGGGGTTTTTCCCTAAGAGCCCCAAAGTGGAAGCCAGGAAAGTAGACACAATCAGCCAAGCCGGCCAATGACTTCCACTCCCCAGAGCACCACAGAAGGATCAGAAGGAATCAGAATTACCACGTACACAAGTCAGGCTCACAAGACTAAATTTTGTGTGATCAAATTCACATGACATTTCAGAAAAAGAAAAAAAGAGTGAAGGCAGATGATGCTGGTGACACTGGGTGTGACAGTGATACTTGTGACCTGAGAGTTCAAGGCCATTTTACCTTACCTCAAAAAAACAAACAAACAAACAAACAAAAACAAACAAACAAAAAAAAACAAAAAACAAAAACAATAAAAACAAAGCAGAGGTGGTTGTCTTAAAAATAAAGCGATGGAGGGGTTGGGATTTGGCTCAGTGGTAGAGCGCTTGCCTAGGGAAGCGCAAGGCCCTGGGTTCGGTCCCCAGCTCCAAAAAAAAAAAAAAAAAAAAAAAAAAAGAACCAAAAAAAATAAAGCGATGGGGATGGACGGATGGCTCAGCAGGTAAAAAGCTCTGCTGATCTTGCCGAGACCCTGGGTTCGGTTCCCAGCAGCCACCTAGCAGCTCACCACCATCTGTAAGTCCACTCCAAGGGACCCAGAGCCCACCGTGGGGATCTAGCCTCTTTGGGCACTGCACACATGGCACTGCACACATATGGTGCACTTACATACATGCAGGCAGAATACTCATACAGGGAAAAAACGAATAAACCTAAAATAACAAAGCAAACCAAAAGGGGCAACAGAAACAGACTATGCTCTGTGTCGCTAATAACGCAAATAATTGAACAACTTTCAGGAGGTTGGGAGTTCTCCGTAATTACCGCCAATAATTAGGTAAATTACGGTATGTGTACAATAATTAGGTAGATTACGGTATGTGTACTACACCGAATGTCTGCAGACTATTTGATTATTAGTCTACGCAAAGTTCTAGGAACCAAACCCAGGGGCCTCATTTGTGCTAAGCAAGCATTCTATTTCTGAGCCACAGCCACAGTCACTCCACCTTGTAACAAACAAACACCGGAACGTGGGCCATGCAGCCCTGGGTAAAAAGGCCAAACTCCATTGAAGTCTTGCTGACTGCACCACAAACCACAGGGAAACAGGAGAAGCAGAGACAGAACAGTGGGGCAGTGACTTTCACAGGCTGCTGGTCACCCCTGGCCAGCACTGGCCAGCCCCTCCACCTCTCTTCCTTCTCCACAAACTACCTTTTGCCATAATCTATGGCTTGGTGTCACAAACCTAATAAGCATGTGGGGAGAGGGAGAGAGGCCTCTCCACAGGGAAGGAAAGACAGACACAGAGATGTTTTCCATGCCCACAGCTGGGCAGGCCAGGTCTGGCACAGAATTTCTAACTCCTGGGGACACAGAGCGATGCAGGCATTGAAATCCTACAACATGGGTCCTTGTCCCAACTGTTCCACACACAGACTGTTCCTGTAACCTCCTGCATTCCCAGAACCATGGCGAGGTCTGGGGTACAATTCCTTACTAGACTGTGATGCGCCCACTGCATGGGGCAAAAGGAAGAACTTGCATGCAGCTGCCCTGTGTGCCTCTCTGGACAGCCAGAATGAAGTCACTGGGTCACAGCCTCCCAGTGTCCTTTGGTCTTGTGGTACAGTAGCTGAACGAACACAGGAGGCAGCTGACTCTTATGGCCTGCTGTTTCTTTCTGCCATAGGTAAGCCCGTCTCCCTTCTTTCCCCAAGCTTGTCCAGCAAGAAATCCCGAGTCAAAGCCCGGTAGCTGTCAGTCTAGCACAGATCGTTCTAGTTCCCAGCTCCTCATTTGCTTTTGACCTGCAGTCACAGGTAGGTTTCAGGGAGTTCAGGAAGCCCAAGCCTCAGGGTGGCAGACACAGCCTGCAGCTGAGCCACTCTCAGGAGCAGCACCACGGACAGCTCCCAGTCGCCAGGCTCCAGCCTCCACACTGGAGCCTGAGGAGCAGCAATGTGTCAGTTTTCCTTGCTCCTGGGGACATACAGGGGCAGGCAAAGACCAGGAGAGTGACTCAGGTTACATTGCCACCAAGCAATCAATTCACAACCTGTTTGATGATGAGTTCTGTCTAAGGCATTTTATTCGATGAGTGGCTCACTAATAATATCAGAAGCGTTCAAGCCCAAACATAGCCCTGAGAACCTAACCTCCTGACCTAGGAGGGAATTCTGAGATCTGTCCGTGATGCTGTGGACACCAGCATTCCCTCAGACAGCTTTGTCCTTTACCATGTGAGGACACAGAAGCCGAGCGTCTGCCACCCTGTTCACTCCTAGCTGAGAATCTGTCAGGTGATGGTTTTCACCATTTTGCAATGTCTGCCATGGTGAAGGCAACGATGTGGGGCAGCAAGCATCAGACTCACTGAATGGAACCCACAGATAACTAGGTAGGAGCAGAGCTGGAGAGGAAATGAGGCAATAAGCTAATGTAATAAGGGATGGGCAGCAAACTTGCTTGCCTTGATTGTATCTGGAGGCGTATAATTCCGCCAGCCAGGCAGGACGACCCTGCTAACAGCCCAGGAAAAGCAGTCTGTCTCAGGATAACTATGTCAGTATTTCTACATTGCACATCTCCCCCATTTGTCCAGACAGCCAGACCTTGGAGCTTCTGTCTCTGAGGAGCGTGCTCAAAGTCTAAGTTGGGGCCATGCACCTGAATAAGCAAGGATTTCCGTTCAGAACCAGTTCCCTTCTGCACATTAGCCAGAACAGGTCACTTGCAGAGTTCTCTTTAACCTCTGTGTGCTTGATTTCTCACTGGGAAGGCATAAAATATTATAACGTATTAGTCAGCTCCAAATAGGGCTGCGGGCCAGTTGTTCTCCTTGCCCAGCAACCTCTGATTCTCCTGAACTGATGGGTCCTCTACAGGTGGGGAGAGGGCGCACACTGGGGTGAGCACCAGGCCTGGCCTCTCTGACCCTTGTGTTCTCTGCCTCACTGTGCGTCTGAGAGATGGTCCTGCCAACTCCATCCTGGGTTCAGGCTTCATCTTTTTTTTTTTTTTTTTTTTTTTTTAGGAGCTGGGGACCAAACCCAGGGCCTTGCGCTTTCTAGGCAAGTGCTCTACCACTGAGCTAAATCCCCAACCCCTCAGGTTTCATCTTAAAGCTGGAGTTAACCACCAAGCCTGCACCTAGCACTGGTCTCCAGGTCACTCCCTAACAACCACCAATCAGGAGAAAAGCAGAACTTACGGTTATAAAGTTTATGGTTTGGTTCTCAGCACCAGCCAATCATTTTAAAGGGTAACAAATTCCATAATAGCCCCCAATCGGGTGTGTGGTGAGCTAGAAAGCCCCTGGCTTGTTTCCTTCCCTCTACAAAAGCTTGCTTGAAACTGGGCCCAGGCTTCACCCTCCCGTCCTGTTGCCTCAGTGATGGTGGTGCTGCCCAAGCTCCAGCTTGAATAAAGACCCTAGCACGGCTGCGTTGGAATCGGCTCCTTGCTGGCCCTTTGGGGTTTGAGAGCGCTTCCGAACGGCACAACCCATCACTGTGGTGAAGTGACTGACAGAAGCAGCAGGTCCAGTGTGAGGATGAGAAGGGCAATGATGGCAGAGTGTGACCACTGTCACCTATTACCGCTTCAGAACCCCTTGTCAACCTCAGCACAGTGTGAAAACAGTTGTGTGTGTGTGTGTGTGTGTGTGTGTGTGTGTGTGTGTATGAGGGGGAGGGGCAGGGGAGGTAGAGATATCAAATTTAGGACAACACGCTATATCTATATCTATATATCTATATCTATATATACACACACACATATGTATATATATTTAGTCTGTTCCAGGGGATCTGACACACTCACACAGACATACATGCAGCCAAAACACTAATACACACACACACACACACACACACACACACCCATTGGTGTGTGGGAGTGAAGCAGAGCCTCTCCACAGAGCCCTGGTTGTTCTGGAATTTGCTATATAGACCAGATGGGCCTTGAACTCAGAGATCAGCTTGCTCCCTCCTCTCCAGTGAATAGGAATTTTACTGAGACAGAGTCTTATGTGGACCAGGCTGGCCTTCACATTGCTATGACTCGACGGAAATGACCTTGAACTCCCTCTACCTGGCAGGTGTGGGCAGGACAGGCAGGCGTCCAGCACCACATCTGTTTCACGCAGTGCTGGGAAGTCATGAAGCCATCTTAGGGCTTCACGCTCTCTACGTAACGCTACCAAATGAGCCGCACTCCCAGCCCTAAACCTGCCTCTTTTTTTTTTTTTTTCTCAACACAAGGCCTTAGAAATTGTGGTTTGATGGTAGACTGAAGAGCTGAAACTCAAACCCAGCCCCGCACAACTGAACCTGCTTTTTCCAGTATCCCCACGCAAAGAAACATGCACAGAGCCGGAGTCTTCTAGCACAGTGGTTCTCAACCATCCGAACACTGCGACCCTTTAATACAGTTCTTCATGTGGTGACCCCAAACATAAAATTATCTGTGTTGGTATTTCTCAACTGTAATTTTGCTATTGTTATGAATCATAATGTAAATATGTTTTCTGATGGTCTTAGGTGGCCTCGTTCAACCCCCAAAGGGGTTGCACCCCGGGGGTTGAGAACCACTGTTCTAGCTAATAACTCATGATCCTAAGAAGTCCCTGAGGTCACCTGGTGAGCAGCTGACTCTCCCCATCCACGGAGCCCTCAAGAACAGCTCTGCCCTCCCTGCTACTGCACCACATGGCAGCTCACGACTGTCTGTAACTACAGTTCCAGGGGACCTGACACACTCACACAGACGTACATGCAGTCAAAACACTAGTCCATGTTAAAAATAAAAATAAATACATCTTTTAAAAATCATCTTACATATTTTGAATTTTATATCTTAAGTATATCTGAAAAATAACCAAAAACTAGCTGGGCATGTTGCCTACATATGATCCCAACACTCGGGAGACTGAGGCAGGGGGATTGAGAGTTGGAGGCCAGTCTTGACTACACAGTAAGACTCCTTAACTTAAAAATCAAACAAAAGGAGATGGCTTAGTCAGTGAAGTGCTTGCCACAAATGCAGGACCCACATAAAAAGCCAGATATGGGGCTGGAGAGATGGCTCAGCGGTTAAGAGCACTGACTGCTCTTCCAGAGGACCTGAGCTCAAATCCCAGCAACCACATGGTGGCTCACAACCATCTGTAATGGGATCTGATGCCCTCTTCTGGTGTGTCTGAAGGCAGCTACAGTGTACTCACATAAATAAAAATAAATCTTTAAAAAAAAAAAAGCCAGTTGTGAGAGTGTTAAGTACTTGGTCCCGGCACTGGGAGGTGAGACAGGCTAATCCCTGGGGCTTGCTGGCCAGCTAGTCTGGCCAGATCAGCAAGCCTGGGACTCACTGAGAGACCCTGTCCCCAAAAATAAAGCAGAGGGTAACTAAGGAAAACATCCAGCATCAACCTTGAGCCTCCACACAGCACACACACGCAAAATAACAAGGGTGTGACATTTCACCAAGGGGCCAAGACATTTCGAGCAATTACACTTAGCAAATGCCAGAATTTAATGCTACTTAACTACTAGAAAATTGCTTACATCGGGACAGCCAGAACATAGAAACAGAACATATATAAATATGTTCATGGCAGTTTTTATTTGTTTGTAATGCCTAGGAAAGAGGAAAAAAATTCCAAATGTCCCCAGCAGCTCTGGAGCAGTAGTGTTGTGGCTCTCTCCTGTTTCCCAGTTTTCTGTCACGTGTTCATAAACAAATTAAGGCTTCCTAAATGCTGGGCGCCATGCGCCAGGCTAATCTTCCCTCCCGTCACAATTCCATCAGCAGGTTTGTTGTATTTACAGGCAGGGATGCTGCACAGGGAGAGGCTGCCCAGGGGCACACTTGGCCCCTGCAGGACTGGGAACCCAGCATCCACCCAGCAGCCAGCCTACATGGTGTGCAGCATCCCAAGTACCTGCACACCATGTACCAAGTGCTGGCAGATGGCACTCGTAGGGTGACGGGGACAAGGGCTGGACAGGCAGGCTGCACACCCTAGTCTAGCTGCCAGCAGCTCTCCAGCGAGGGGAGTTCAGCTCAGGGCTGAACTATATAAGCTAGGTAGGCAAAGAGTGGGCAGACGTAACTGGAGCTGCACTCAAGGCCACTACAGAGAAACCTGGGCAGGGACGACAGGGAAAGCCTAGTAGCCTAGCACAGCGAGGAACTGGAACTCGAGGGGCTGACCTCATGGGCACTCTGGCTGCTGGTTGGTGTTTACCCTCTGAGGATAAACCTCTAAACAGTTTGGTGAAGGGTGGGGGCACTGAGCCCGTGCCTCTCTGCTGAGGCATGTGCATGCTAACACCTGGCCTGGACCCAACTGTGGCTGCAAGGACAAGGTCCTCTCCAGAGTGCACCTGGTCAGCAATGGGCTCTGCTGGGTTCTGGATACCTTCCAACAGCAGAGATCAGGAGGTCGACCGTCTCTGACAAGAGTCCAAGGGTGGCCCTTGGTCCCGTGGGCAGGATGAATAGGCTTCTGTGGCCTCAATAGGCCTTTTATCATCTTGTGCCTGGGTACTGAGGGCCCTCCTTCCCTGGGGCACAAAGCACAAAGAAGCTGTCCCAGGAAGCCAGGCTGTCCTGATGAGGCCCAGGACGAAGAACTGGTCAGTCGGGTCCCACATGAGCAATCCCAAGGGAAGTGGAGTGTGGATGACTCGGATGGCCAAATCAGGCTGAGCTGGACCAGCATCTTCTTCAGGAAGTTCAGGTTCTCTCACCACATGGCCCACACACTCCAAACAGCACCCACAAATCTGCTCTGCACTCCCCAAATGCAGTAGCTAATCCTGACCCAGTCCCCTGACCAAATACCTCCACAGAGGCCGCACCTCTCTCAGCAGCAGTATTTGTTCCATGTGAGAGTAGCTGTGACCCGTGAGAGTAGCTGTGACCTGTGAGAGTAGTGATGTCCTTAGCTCCTGGGGTCTGTCTCCCCACTCATCCCCAACTCCACACTGCCTCTGAGAGGCAGCTCCTTTCCAGACATGCTAAGTAGTATCTGTACCCCAAGGCTAGATCCCTTTTGAGTGCCCACTCTGATCGTCACGGCATCTACCGGGGACTTTATTCACATGATGGGAACTGAGGCTCCAGGCCTGAGTCACCGACAGTCAGGCCTGCCACTGCTGCTTTGTGGCAGGATCAGAGCACTGCCACATGCATCTGCCCTCAAGGCCACACCGTCAGCCCTATGCTCCAGCCGTGTCATGGTGATTTCTTCCTATCTGAGGGTCCTTGCATCTTGCTGGACAGAGGTCACTGTAGGCAGTCAGCAAATGTGACATATGAACATATGGTGCATTCTCAGAGACACCACGGCAAACTTACACACGCAGCCCAAACCACCATCGGCAAGAATATGACAAAAATCCTCAGATCTTCGGGAACGCCTTTAGAGCCCGCTTCAGTTAGGAAGCAGGTGCTGATGTCCAGGCCGCCTAGCAAGGTCATGGCTGATGTCAGACTCTGCCGCCTGCCCCATGCCTGCGAGTGTGTGGGCTTCCTCTGGGGCAGCCTGCAGGATTCCAGTTCCCACAAAGCTGTGCTTTATGCTTTCCCTGCAGCAGCAATGCCACAAAATTACCCACATGACCAGCATGGCACGGCACCTGTCACATCACCGCCCACAGCCTGCCGCCATGCGCCATGATGCTCCCAGGACCATCTACAAACCGAGTGGTCTCTGGATGTAACCCCCCACTCCGAGATCACATCGAAAACTAGTTCCACAGCACTTCACAGGGCACTCTGCCCAATGGGCTCTGTGATCCAGCAACCCCAGCACCTCCGCCTCCCTAGGCTGGAGGTTATTTTTTCGGGACCTAGTCACTATTCCCCTCCTCTGGCTTCCACTCTGGTACCACAGAGCAGGAGGTGAGTCACAGACCCTCAGAAGCCCACCCTCCCCAGCCAGTGTAGCCACCCGCTGACAGGTGCAGCGGGCAGGAGCCAGGCTGGGGATGTGTGCTTCATTGTTCATTTATTTCTTCACCCTACTCTGTGCATGGCTCTGGCCAGGGTCCAGGCATCCCAGCTCCATCCATGTAGCTGTATCTTGTCTACACTGCGCCCAGCACCAGCTTGCTGCAGGCTCTGGAAGCCCAAGTACGCTAAGCTTTTCCCATGTGGTCAGATACGGAACCGTCACACAAAAGGACTCGGTACACGTCCAGATCCAGGCAGCCCCCAAGTGCTCTCCAGACCCAGGCCTTTCCCTAACTTCAGTCACCTAGGCCCCCATTTTAGGAGGAAAACAAACCCAATCGCACCTTTCCCACTGTCAGGTGGTCCTTGCAGGCTCCTCATCCCCCACTCAGCCCACAGCAAGCGACTTCCTCCCCCTGGAATGGCCACTCCATCGCCAACTCTCTCAGATCCCTCTTCTCTCACTTCTGGGACTATCCACCCTCTGAAACCAGGAGCTGGGTACTTCCTTGTGTACCAATCCAGCAGAGGGCCACCCAGGAAAGAACAGGGCAACAGAGGCCCCTCTGATACAGACATGTCCAAGTGTGAGGATGGACAGGCCACAGCTCCAAGTCCAGGAGAGTTAGGTCCCTGCCTATGGCTGCTATGAAGAGTCTGAGCAACTGTCCCAACCCCCCTAAGTCCACTCCTTGTGCCAACAGGGGTTACACTCCCTGCAGAAAGACGCAGAGAAACTCTGTCTGAGGGAGAAAGAAAAGAGGGGACACATAACAGGTTTCAAACAGATGTCCTAGTACTTCAGCAGAATGTACAGGTCAAGGAGAGGTCTGTACTGCTCAGAGCACTCCAGCGAGCTCAGGGAACTCTCCTGAGTGCACACAGGCTCCCCTGACACAGCCTTGGATGAGGATGACATCAGCTGATCACAGCTGCAGCACCAGCTGAGGCTGATTCATCCCACCAGGCTCCCTGTGGGGAGAGGACTCCCAGGAGAACTGCGGGGAGGGTAGGAATACTCTGGAATCCCAGCCCACCTCCCTGCCTGGCAGAATCAGGATCTCCTGAGTCAGCAGCACAAGCAGGCCAACCATGGCTCTCTCTGCCTGAGGCTCCAAATGTGGAGCCCCAGCTCTCTCAGGATGGCAAGACAGCGGACCCCAGCTCTCTCAGGATGGCAAGACAGCGGACCCCAGCTCTCTCCGGATGGCAAGACAGCGGACCCCAGCTCTCTCAGGATGGCAAGACAGCGGACCCCAGCTCTCTCAGGATGGCAAGACAGCGGACCCCAGCTCTCTCAGGATGGCAAGACAGCGGACTCAGTTCCGCGGTGCAGAGGATGGAAGTGTGCCTCTCATCTGTCTTCCTTCATGTCTGCTGTCCCTGAACCCAAGCACACACATGGCATTACTGATGGCTCCAGAGGCAGTGGCAGTGGCAGCAGCACACACCTTAATGCCAGCACTCAGGAGACAGGCAGGGAGGCAGGCAGTCTGTCTCTAAGTTTGAGGCCAGCCTGGTCTATGTAGAGAAACCCTGACTGAGGGGAAAGGGAGAGGAAGGGAGGGAAGGAGGCAGGGAGAGAGACACAGAGAGAGAGACAAAGAGAAACAGGTTTCAAACACATGCCTTAGTACTTCAGCTGTTGTGGCCTGCTCCTCATTTGCAAAGAGGAAGCTCAGAGTTGAGGGGAAGAAACTAACCCCAGTCCCACGGTCCCCATAGTCTCCACAGGCTCTTGTCTACCCCTCATTCCCTGAAGGTAGGCAGTAGTAGTCCGTCTCAAAGAAATCCCTTTTCCTGTGGCTGTATTCAGAAGGCTACCTCGCTCAAAGCCCAGCTCCCCAAGACCTGACACCTCTCTACTCAAGAGGCCTCTTTCACCAGCTCAACACCAATACAGTCCCACATCCCTCACTCTGAGCTCTGTGGGAGTGAGCACCGTACTGCACTGTCCGCTGAGCTGGCAAGGAAGGGGCACAGTCGAGCTGACATGACACTGGAAGGGGCGGGGCATGGGTGGGTGGGGAGGGCCCAGGAGCCTGGTGGCAGGAATCTTGCCCTTGGCGACAGAAGGAGGTCAATTTTTGCAGTATCAGGAAAAGGCCACAGAAGGGCCTTAAGCTGAGGATGTTCAACAGACAGATCTGGGTAGAAGGAGATCAGAGTGACGGGTCCCAGGAACCCCAAGTCATGAAGAGGAGAGGGGATCACTACGAGTCTTAGGCTCACTGCCCTGTAGGCCTCAAGACGTCATTAAAGGTGACACCAGCAGAGCTGGCAGGTGTCTACTGTGGGCCAGGCAGACGGAGACAGTAACATCACAGAAGCTTGAATCACTGAGTGTACGTGGGGCAAGGAGGGCCACCTCCGGGCTTGCGGACATACAGAGGGTGTTGTGAGACCTCTCCCTAGAGAAGAGGAAACAAATGTCTACCCCTTCCTTATAAGGCCCCAAGACAAACCCAAGGACGATTCCACCAGAGTCCAGCTTGAGGACCCAATGAGTCTACTGGACTTGCCTACAAAGCATAGGTTCCCCCAAAGGAACCTCGCCATCATGGCTGACTTCTCCATTGCTGCACAGACGGAACCCCTCCCTTGACTTCCCACACTCTATACTCCAGCACTTCCCAAGACCAAGAGACCATTTTACTGACATCAATTCAGACTTTTGTCCAACTGCCTTTCCCTAAGACTATTATATGCTTTATTTGTTTGAGACTGGGTCTCACTCTGTAGCCCAGGCTGGCCTCACACTTGCAGTATCCTTCTGTCTCAGCCTCTCGACTGTTGAGATTACAGGTGTGAGCCCCCACACTGTACCACGAACCAACTTAGCATGAAACAGACAGCTTTAGCCCATCACCTTGAGGGGGGGCTCCAAGTCACATGAAACGCACCCCCAATGAGCCTGTGTGCTTTTCTTGCGTTAACCTGCTTCCAACACTGGGATCTCATACAATATTCCTGAGATGAGAGAACACTGTTCATTGACTACATCAATAGAGAGTAGTCAATGACATCTGGGGATGTCAGGGCAGGTCCCACAATGGCATGGACAGGACACAGGGCAGTGGAAAGAAACCACAGGTGTGAAAGTCCACCCTCTGTTCTCCTGCTCAGGCCCCTCCCTCTCCACGTTCTTGGAGGCAGAGGGAATCACAGTTCTGCTCAGCAACTATGAGTTGCACGCACAAGGCAGGCGGCAGCAAGAGCCACGCAGGCAGATAGGCACTGGAGGGCGGGGTCATGTATGGCTCTGTAGGTAGAGCAAGTGTTTGCCTGGCATGCGTAAAGCCTTGGGTTGCACCCTGGCAACATATAGAACCCAGGGTGAGAGGTCATAGCTGTCATCCCAGCCCTCCAGAGGTAGAGAATGATCACAAGCCCAAAGTCATCCTCAGCCACAGAGTGAGTTTGAGACGAGCCTGGGCTACATTAAAAGCCTGTCTGAAAAATAAACAAGCAAAAAGATGTGGGCTAGATGGGCAGGAACTGTAGAAGGTGAGACTCTCACGGGCACAAAGGGCTCTTGGGCTGCTGTTGCAAAGATACCTATGAAGGATGCTTTAGGAAGAAGGCAGGAGCCCAGGCCAAAGCCACCTCAGTCACAGCGTCTATCACTGAACTTCTGTGCCGTCAACTACAGTAACAGCAAGTCTGGGGTGAGCACAGGTGCACGCAGGTGAGGCCCTGGGCAAAGGTTAGGCTTTTCCTACAGTCTACAGTCTCCGGCTGTTGAGAGAAGAGAGCAAGCTTTGGGTTCTCCTTTCAGCCAAGTGTGGAAAGTACTGTGTACCTTCAAAGCCCACCCAAACATTCGGGTTCCCAGCAGCTGAAAAGCACCACCTCTCAGCAAAGATAAAGACCTGCTCCCCCTTCCAGCCCCTGCCACGTTCCAAGCAGACACCAGTCACTCGGCCGCAGCATTAAACAGCATCTTAAAGCCTCAAGGCCGAGTGCAGTGGCTCACGCCTATAATCAACCAGTCCTGGGCAGGATGAGGTAGGCGGACTGCCATAAGATCAAGGGCAGCCTGCTCTACATAAATACCACAGCCCCTGCTCAGGTAAGCGGACAGATCCTAAAGCCAACTCACGATCTGTGTCATCCGTTGCCAGGTAAGGTTTGGAGCTGAGGAGCCGGCTCGGTCAGAAAAGTGCTCTCTACGCAGCATCAAGTGCTGAGCTTCAGCCTGGGGGGTGGCTCACGGCTTTAATCCCAGCACCCTGGAGGCAGAGGCAGGTGGGATCTCTACAAGTTCGAGGCCAGCCTGGTCTTCAGACTGAGTTCTATGGCAGCCAGGGCTACAAAGAGAAACCCTGTCTTGAAAAAAATAAATAAGTAAATAAATAAATGAGAAAGAATTAAAGAAAGAACTAAAGAAAGAACGAATGAAAGAAAGAACAAAACAATGAAAGAAAGAGAGAAAGAAAGAAAGAAAGAAAGAAAGAAAGAAAGAAAGGAAGAAGAGGAGAAGAAAATTTCATCCAAAACACCCAAGTAAAAGCTTGACGTAGAAGGTTCTGATCCCAGTGGTAAAGAAAGACACAGGAAAATCCCTGGAGCCCACTGGCCGGCCAATCCGGCCTCGTGTCTTATAGACCCGAGCTCCAGGTTTAGTAAGGGAACTGTCTCAAAAACTAAGATGGAGAGTGACTGGAGAGGACACCTCCAATTGACCCCTGACCTTCACAGGCATCCATGCTCACGTATGCACAACCACACAAACACATATCCACACAAAAGAGGACTGAGCAGGAAGAGGACGCCGCAGTGAGCTAATGGGTCGGTTCTGTAAGCATGGACTATGCAGGGGGTCCTCCACTGGCTAGGCAACTCCAAACCTATAAGTCTAACAAGGCTCCCCCCAACCCCAGTGTCTGCGTACCCCAGGGACAGCTGGCGGACAGCATCCAGCTGATGCATCCCTGCTTCACTCGGCCTCATAGAATCCTGGAGCTCCTTCTATGTCTACACCGTGGTCCTTATTTGCCCATGTGTAAAGCAAGGGAACTTCACCTGCCACCAATGGGCCTCGGTCTCCTCACCTGCCCCATGGGATCCAGGAGGGAGTAGTTAGGGCCAGCTATTTCTGCTCTTGCTAGCTCTCATGGCCACATCCTGTATGATCCAGTCGAGATCCCCTTAGGGTCTCCTGTACCTGTCGCATCACCCCTGCTGGGGTCAAGGCGAGGCTGTCTGTATCTGGAGATCTTCCTGCTGCATACCAGATCTCCAGAACATTCTGCTATCTGGCTCAAACTAGGAGCCCAGGAGCATGTCTGCAAGGTCATCCCTCGTGAGCTCCACCTGGAGCTAACCCATCCAACCCTGACGGGACAGGAGGCCCAAGAGGGGGCCTCTAGATTGCCTGTCCCTCAGAATGGTGGCAGCCAGGAAGAGGAGTGAGGAAAGACCACTTATGGAAGGAAGGGGGATGACAAGTATGTAAGGGCAGCATCATAGACGTCTGTCCACCTCTGAGCCTCAGTGGCAAGTGGCCCCATCTATGAAGTGGGGAAGGGGTTGGTAGCTGGACAGATCAGGAGGCACCAACCCTGAGTATTGTCCTGATCACGCAGGAAACATGCTAACAGCAGAGACTCCAGGGCCCATGGAATAAAGTCATGCCTCAGGGGAAGGAGGGTAGTGGGCACATTGGGTTTAAAGTTCCCAGAGAGGGAGGAATATAGCTCAGTGATGAGACATTTGCCTAACACACACAGTGCCTTGGGTTCCATTAAACAAACACACACACACACACACACACACACACACACACACACACACACACACACAAAATGTTCCCAGT
Source organism: Rattus rattus (assembly GCF_011064425.1). Taxonomy (NCBI): domain Eukaryota; kingdom Metazoa; phylum Chordata; class Mammalia; order Rodentia; family Muridae; genus Rattus; species Rattus rattus. Next base: position 254,359,479 of record NC_046154.1, read on the forward strand.
AGTGTCTCCCGTGCAAAGGTGAGCTGACACAGTGGGCAGGGAACCCAGGGCAGTGTGGCAATAAGTAGGTAAACTGAGGCAGGGAGGCAGACTGGGGAGCTGGGGCTGAGTCAGTACCACCACTGGATTAAGAGCCCAGTACCTCGGCCCAGCCCATCATGAGCCCACACTATGTGCTTAGCACAGAAGCCAGTTGGTCTGTAGAGGAAGGGTTCCTGGTAAGAAGACACAGGTATGAGTCCAGGGGCAGGGACACTTGGAATGCTCAGGAAGATATATCTAGTCAGAACATGGCCGAGGAGCCTTTCAAATCCACCGTGAAACAGCCCTGCAGCCGACCCTCAGTGTGTCTACCAGGGGACCTGGCAGCTTCTCCGACTGGGTTGATGACTCTGCCCCTTAGAAAGCTGAGTGCACGCAAACCCAAGATGACAACACACCACTCAATGCCATGGCCCATCCTTTGTTGCCAGCTTTCCTATAAAATGTGGAATGCATCCTACCTCTCAGGGAGCATGGAGGATGGAATGAGGCGTAGCTTCCAAGGCTGCCCACTTAGCTGCCTGGATGAGCTGTGAGAAGTGTAAGCAGGAGTAGAAGGGGTGGGCAGCTGCTGCTGGGTACTGGGGTGGCATGCAGTGCGGGAAGCGTCAGGTGGATGTGCGGGCATGGATGGGGAGCCAGCCTGGACAGTGCTCAGAGGTTCAGCTCCCAGACCTCACTGTCCTTAGCTGGGAACAAGGGGTTCTGGGCCTCCAGAAGCAGGAGGAAGCCTGAGATCCTCAGGCAAGGAGAGCTCAGGTAGCAGACAGACTGAAGACTCACAGACCAACGAGGTGCCTTGGCCACACCCCCTCTCAGTGCGGGCAGCTTCTCAGGCTCCTCCCACACACCTCAGCTCACCTTCCTTTCTGCTTTGTGCCAATGGTTTAAACCATTTTCCTATGAGTCTGGTGAGCGTCTGTCCTCTAGCTATGGCCCTCAGACTCTAAGAATGGCCTCCCAGGCTGCTAGGATCGATACAGACACCTATTCGTGAAGCTCGGCTAAGTGACTAACAATATGAAACTAATCAGGTAAGTTATGGCCCAGCCATTCAACTGTTGTTGAGTTTTTAAATTTAAAATATTTGGAGTTTGAACAATGGGGAATATGTTTCAGGGATGTCAAATGAAGAATATGAATAAGAAATTTTCCATACAGAATTAAAGGCTTTGAAAAAATTGGAAGGTCAGGTGTCTCTGGGTACAGGAACTATGAGTAGTGCTGTATATGTATATTTTTTTAGACTGGGTCTCATAAATAGCCCAGGCTAGCCTAAAACTTGCTGGGTAGACTGGACCAGCCTCACTCACTCAAGAATGATCCTCCTGCCTCCAGAGTTCTGGGCTTACAGTTGCATTATAGTTCCATACCACTGCACCTAGCCAATTTTCTTTATCTTTTAAAAATAAAAAAAAAACTATTTTATTTGTTTATTTGTTTGACATGGAATCACTATGCAGCCCTGGTTGGTCTAGAATTCACAAAGATCTGCTTTCCTCTGCCTTCTGAGTGCCAGGATTAAATATGCTACCATGCCCAGAAAATTAGCTCTTTTAAATTGGCTAGATTCTTTGGTGGCTTGGAGGATGTTTTTTAACGAGTATCCTATGTGAGGCTTCTCTTCAGTAGCCTTGTGACTTAGCTGATACTCAGGAGCCTGACCAACTTGGTAAAGGAGACAGGGAGCCTCCGGGACAGAAGACAGAAAGCCAGAGGGTGGGAAATGGCTCGGCCAAGCCACAGAGCAAGGCAATATCTCATTCCCAGTGACACCAAGAAGCCTGGCTACAGCCGGCCCTGCAGCTGTGACCACAGCCTCGAGGGCCCAAGGCCCAGAGCCAGCAGGTACCCCTGAAGGCATGGGGTTTCCACCTCATGAGAGCCTCAAAGTTGCTCCGGTCCTAGGGACCAGCAGAAGCCAGAATCACGGGCCTTAAAATAGGCTCAGGAACCGAAAACGGCTCTGCTGCCTGCACAAAGACACTTCCTCCCACCATGCTGGCCCACAACCAGCTAACTGCCACTGGAGTGACGGGTTACTGTCATTCCAAGAGAGACTTTTCCCAGTGACTGCACAGCGGCCGGGACTTCAGAACAAGAAGCCGTCACAGTAGAGCCTTTTTCCTCAGCTCACCAGACCACTCCAAGTCTTGGGACCACTTCCCTCTCTTACCAACCCTATCTCTAGATCCTAAAATAAACCCCATGGGCAGATGTCCCAACAGACATCCTCACAGGGCTCAGCCTGTGCTGACCCAGGAGAGCTTAGGCTGAGCCCATGCACACGGTGGCTCATTTCCTACCTGCTGCTTTTCTATGCTTTTTCTACATAGAAGTGGTGCTTGGTCAGGGCCTCCATGGTCCTCCCTCTGGCCATACTTCCCACAGAATCCCCAGCCACGACTTCCTCCCAGGTATAGCTACCTAGAAAAACACCACAGGGGCAGCATATCCCAATTCAGAAAGCACCTGCCACACGGTGGGACAGGGACTCATGGCTGGCAGCAGTCCTTCCCTCCTTCACCTTCCTTGAGCCTTCTCCAGGTTGCCTCTCACTGGCCTCAGCTGGAATTGGCCGGGCCTCCAAGCTCTGTGACCTCAAGAGAGCCCATCTCTCTGAAGCACAACTTCTACCTTGTGAAGGGGGTGATGGTGGGGCCTCCCCCACAGGAGCCAAGGTACAGCAAATGCATCTGGCCTATGGCACACACACTGTGCGCAGACTTCTATGAGGTAACTCCTGCCTGGGCCCAAAGCCACCCTACACAACTCCCAGAGGCCAGACTTGGGAAGTACCAAATTCTCAAGACACCTGAGCCAAACCACTGTTCCAACCTCAATTCTCACAGCCCCCTCCAAGCTTCCCAGCACCTGCTCCTCCCACCAGCCACTCCCAGCCCCTTCCAGCCTCAGGTCTGCCCAAAGACCAATACAGTTCACAGACCTCTGCCCTGGGTAGCCTGGCAACTCTAGCTCTTGTCTGTGATCCTTTCTTTGGTCCACCTCAGCCAAGCAACGACGTGTGCCAACCTGGCAGAGCTGCTGGCATTCTAAGGACAGGTCTGGGCGGCCCTCTGCTCTGTGCAGAGCCTAAACTCAGATACATCCGGACATTTTCTACCCTTGTGGTTGAGGGCACAATACTATCCCTCCAAACCTGTGTCCCAGGCAGTGCCATGAGAACTACCTCTTAGGCACATTTAGAATAAACAGAGGGTGGGCTGGAGAGATGGATAAACGGTTAAGAGCAATGACTACTCTTCCAGAGGTCCTGAGTTCAAGTCCCAGCAACCACATGGTGGCTCACAACTATCCGTAATGGGATCTGATGCCCTATTCTCCTATGTCTGAAGATAGCGACAGTGTACTCATATACATTAAATAAATCTTTAAAAATATAAACAGGAGTGAGCACAAAGCACTCCTCCTGACCCATACTACTATGGGTGGGGAGAACCCACCACTACCAGGGAGCAAGCCTAATACCCAGGAAAGAGGCCTCAGCCAAGACAGAAAAAGGCAAGCAACAGATGTGGGGCCAGGCTCTGGGAACTCACGCTGGTTGATAAAGCAGCTGCTTACTTAAGAAGGGACCAGTCTGGGGTTGGGGATTTAGCTCAGTGGTAGAGTGCTTGCCTAGCAAGCGCAAGGCCCTGGGTTTGGTCCCCAGCTCCGAAAAAAAGAAAGAAAAAAAAAAAAAAAAAAGAAGGGACCAGCCTGTGTTGCCACCCAGGGCCTAGGAGAAGTCCACTCCTAGGAGAAGCAAGGGCTTCTAGATGTATGTGTCATATGTAGGGACACTGAACCATCTGACTCACCCCAGGTCAGGGAGACCAGAGCTCCACGGGAACTGCAGAGCCATAAGCAGTTTCCTGTGGAAACATCAAAATCTTGCATGGGCAGCTTTGCAATTACCTGTACACCTCTCTCCCCTCAGAGACCATGTCCTGCAATGAAGCAAGGACCAGCTTTGAGACCTGGCGACCTGGCACTTAGCCAGTGCTCAAAAAAAAAAAAAAAATGTTTCTACTGTAGGGGCCACTGTGGGAGAGAGTAAGAGTCAGGTGTATAGCTACAAAGCGCCTTTCATCAGGGGGGCCCAGTGACCACCCTTATGTGGGTGGGGCCAGCAGCTTCATCCCATCATAAACAGACACTGATTCAGTCAGGGCAGCTTTCCCAGGCTCCCTGGACACCTTCTGAACCACCCCTGGGGGAAAACAACAGCCTTCGAGGCCACGGCACAGCTGAGTTACGAGCTTCACTCAAACACCTGAACTCGTTTATAAAGGGTCGCGGGTGTTGTTCAGTGATTAAGCAAGTACTCAGCACACACGAGGCTCTAGGTTCGAGTCCACCAGTACATTTATTCAAACACCCAACAGGTTGTCACAGGGAGGTGAGGCTGGCAAAGTGGAATCCAGAGGACAAAACACGAACACAAAGCAAAACCAAACAGAGACCTAGTGCTGCCCCACAGGCTCCTGAGGGGGCGACTGACCACAGGCCAGGTTAGAGCACTCTGACCAGGTTCTGAGTTCCTCCATCCGGGGTGTGTGGGCCACCCATTCGGCCTGTCACCAATAATATCCGCCATCAGCCTGATGGGGTCTAGAATCACCTAAGAAACAAGCCTCTGAGGGAGGCTAGATTGGGGAGATCCCTCCCTGAATAGGGCGGCACCGTCCCATGGAGTGGGGTTTTGGACTGACTAAAAAGAACATGACGTGGGGTTGGGGATTTAGCTCAGTGGTAGAGCGCTTGCCTAGGGAAGCGCAAGGCCCTGGGTTCGGTCCCCAGCTCAAAAAAAAGAACCAAAAAAAAAAAAAAAAAAAAGAAAGAACATGACGTGAGCTGAGTACCTGTGTGTGTGTGCGTGCGTGCGTGCGTTTGTGTGTGTGTGTGTGTGTGTGTGTGTGTGTGTGTGTACACACATATAAATCTCCTGGTGCTGACTAAAAAGAACATGACGTGAGCTGAGTGCTGGCGTGTGTGTGCGTGTGTGTGCATGTGTGTGTGCGTGTGTGTGCATGTGTGTGTGTGTGTGTGTGTGTGTGTACATTTATTAATCTCCTGGTGCAGAAGTCTTGTGAGCAGTGGCCTCAAGCACCAGCTACTTTGATGAACTCTATCCTTGAATTTCCAGCCAAAACAAACCCTTCCTTCCCCAAGTCCCTTTTGTTGGGTAGTTTATCAAAGCAGCTCAAAAAGTAACTAATCGAGACCCCAAGCCAAGTCCCCGTCAGGCTTGTCCCTTGAGGCAAAGGCTCCATGCACCTTGGCCATCCGCACCGTTTGCGTGGCCACAGGGAAATGCTTCATTTGTTCCCTGCGTGTTTACTGAACACATGTTCTGTACATGTCCCTGTGCTAGACACCAACACAAGGACTGGGCAGTGCCCTCGTGCCTCTTGATGGCTGGCTGAAGGGACAACCACTCGGCTCATTACAATGCCACAACTGCGCCAACTGTCTAGGACAGAGGAGACAGGGCTATGTGTGACGGGGGTGGAGGATGGGTTCCATGACCCATAGTCAATAGCAATAGCTAGGAGCTGAGACTCAAAGGAGAGCCTGCAGTGTCTGAGGAGCAAGTGAGCCGGGGCAGCTTCCCACGAAGCAGAAACCCCAGTACGCACTGCCACCCAGAATGTCGGAACACTAGAGTCTAAGAACTAGGTAATGGAGGAAGTATGGTGTATAAAGTGGGGGCTGAAGACTGGGAGAGGTGATGGCCTGGTCACTGTGACAGGCACAACAGACCTGGCTGGGGATGTGGCGAAGCTCTGGGGTCATACTAGCCAGCGGTTAGCCAGCTGTGCCACTTCCTCATCGGGTGCCCCTGAACAGGGCTCTTCATGGCTGACAGATTATATTCCTGCTTGGCAAAAGTGGCACTGTGTTAGAGTTGAACTGACAGAGCATGCACAGAGCACCTGGCACGTAGTGAGTCCTAGGTAGGGCTAGCGACCGGGGTTACTGACTGCTCTTAGGGAAAGACCCTGCAGGCTGTCTAGGAGTAGAGACTATATCATAACATGGGTGATGGTGCTTTGGGGTCAAGGACAACAGAGGTGTGTACTGAGGGGAGTGTGAAGGGGCTACCTGGAGCTGCTTAGGTCACAGAGCTGAGGGGCTTGCAACAGATGGTTGCCCAGACCCTCCCCAATTCAGACATTCTGTGCCAGGTGACAGCTGGCCCTGACAGGTGGGCACCCAGTAGGTGCTCAAATACTATTCACTGAGTCCATTAATAAGCATGCTCTAAATCAGCTACAAACCATTCTCTGGACAGCTTTTTGGAGAAGAAGCCACTAAAATCTGTGTCCTTATCTGTACCCCCAGGTGGCTGTACCTGCCTGACCAGAGAACTCCACTGAGGTGAGCTGGGCTAGACCCTGCTGCCTAAGAAGGCCAGGTGCTAAACTACTCTCCTTCAAAAAAAGAATCGAAATTCACTTCTGCTCCTCACTGAACCTCCAGGGCGTGGCCTATCAAAGGACCCCGAGTTCCAGGGGTTGCCCCCTCTCTGGTACTGTGGCCTTACCAGGGTGCACTTCCACTTTGGGGCACTGACAGAATCTAGAAGACCGTTACTTCCCTCAAAGAGAACCCAAGCTCTGACTTGGGGGTGGGGGTGAGGGGACACGACAACAGAGAATGAAGTCATTCCTTACATGAAGAAGGGAGGGGTCTCTCTTACAGAGAAAATGACAAGCCCAAGACTACAGGGGAGGGGGCTTCTGCCACATGGGTCTGGGCAAATGCATTACCTCACATCCAAGACGACCCCACCCACACCTCCCTGGCCCTTTCAAACAATAAGACACCCCCACCCCATCCAGCAGATGAATGACTCCTTAGACCAGAATCACACCCGGAGAGGCTGTAGCAATCTCTGATTCCCGTACTAAGTAGGTGAGGTCAAGGGGCAGAGGTCCAACAGGTCCCTAATAGAGCTAATGGACAAGAGGACCTTTGGGTGCATAAAGACAAAGGCTACAACAATCGGGAGACGCGGTCCTCCATGTGGGCTGGGGATGTGGTCAGGGCACACTGCCTTGAACTCTGAACTCAAAGGCCTCCCGAAATCTCACGCCCACACTCTCTGCAGCAGCAGTTGGGCCCCCAGATCTTCCAGGAGAAGGAAGAAGAGTTACAGAACCACGAAGAGGAAGAAGGAGCTGGGACAGATATCCTGACGGTCAGAGGAAGACAGACGCAGAGACACAAGGATCGGGGTTCTGTGGTACCGAAAACACAGAGACTTGGGGTTCCGAGAGACAGAGCCCAGGGCGGTGGGGATGCACAGAGGGCAGGGAGCACAGGGGGACGAGCGCAGGTGGACACGCGCGGACACTCAGGCGCGCGCCCGGCGCCGTCACTCACCCAGGCCGCAGACCTCGCGGCGCAGGCTAAGGCGTCCGCGCTCCTCGGCTATGGCGCGCAGCATGTGCTGCAACGAGCGCTCCTCCGTTTCGCAGCCGTCCGCGGGCTCCCGGGAGGCGGCCGGCCCAGGCCGGAGCCCCGCGGGCGCGGACGCCGAGGCACAGGCCCTGCCCGGCGGCCGCGCGGAGGCCATGCCGGGCCCCGGCTCATCGCCCGCGCCGCGCCCGCGGGGCTCCCGACACGCCCGCCGCCCGTGCCCCGCTGCCGCTCGCGTCGAGCACCAGTGAAGCCACAATCCGCTTTTGTGCGCGTCGCCACTGCTGCCGCCGCCGCAGACCTCGGAGCCCAGCCGAGCACTGCGATCCTCCGCTCCGCCACCGCCCGCCCGCCCGCGCGCACTCGACACCGCCCAGGCCCCGCCCCTGGCGGGGACCCGCCCCTAAACCCACCCTTTCCCCGCCTCCGACACTTAAGGGCCCCGCCTCATACTCTTAAAACCCCCCCCCGATCCCCCCGCCAAGACGATGAGTCGTCCCTGGCCCTGCCCCTTCTTCTGGCCCCGCCTACTTCCTTGAGGCCAGCCACTGCCAACTTTAAACGCCCACCGCGACCTCGCTCCAACCTGTCGCGTGACGTTCTCGCCATCCCATTCCCACACCTTCCTTAGTCTGCTGACCTTCCTTACTGCCCCTGTTCCCCGACCCTGAGTCCACTTTCTTCCCACCCTATCCCGCACCCCCACCTCCCTCCAGTAGAGTCACGCCTCGGAGCCGCCCCCTCTTTGCCTCACTGATTTTGCGCTTTGTCACCGCCCTGTTCATTCCCTGAAGCCTCCAGCACACCAGCTCTGCTTGTTTCTGTCTGAACCTTCCAAGTAGGTTCTGCTAAAAAACTTGCTTCACGGAACTCAGCAAGAAGTTACCATCTCCAAAGGTGCAGAGTGGGAAACCTCAGTTTCCTCCACAGTACACTGGGGGAAGGGGTTGGAGAGTTGCTCCCTGTCTTAGCTGCTGCGCTGACTAGGTATGTAGGGGCCAGGGATGGATAAGATAAGCTTGCATGTGATCCTAATGAAGGCCAAGGTCCAGCTGGGCATTCATCCCTGCGCTAAAAGAGGAAGATCCAGGAAGCAGCCACCAGAAGCTGCGTTCTGAACTCACTCTGTGGTCCTTTCCCAGGTGTGCTGGTCTCAGCCAGCTGCATCTCCAGTGTCAAGTCCTACAGTCATACTAAGCATAAAGTTCTGTCTGCCCCGGCTCTCCACCCTGTCTGGGATACCCTTCTCCTCAGTCTCCTATCTCCTTTGGATCCCAGTGTCCTCAAAATACATTTCCTCAAAAAAAAAAAAAAAAAGTGTCCCTCCTGTTCTCTTTCTCTGCATAGCACCCTTACCACCTCCTGACATCACATTGCATAGCTACAGAAGGTGTCTCAGGGAACCAAATCACCCAGCACCTTTCCCTTTGGGCTTCCCAGTCATCAGAATGGGGAGAAGTGATTGCTTAAGCCTCCGATCTGTGACATTTTTGCAGTGGCAGCTCAAATGGACTAAAACACTATGTATTCTTCAGGCCTGGCTTCTGACAGCTGTATTCCCAACACCCAATAAATGCAGGCTGTGTATTGGAGAGTGAAGAGAGACCTGCCAAGGAAGAATGCCCCGAAGTATGTACGTAAGATGGGTTGGGACCACAAGGTGTGGAAACCACTCTAGAGCAGAAAAATGGGCAGCTTTGACACATGTTCAAGCTCACCTGGAGATTTGTACCGCTCCCCTGACACCATCAGGGTAGGGCCCGAGTCTAATTCCAGGGTCCTAGAGCAGTGGTTCTCAACCTTCCTAATGCCAGGACCCTTCAGTACATTTCCTCATTTTGTGGTGAGCCCCAACCATAAATCACTTTCATAGTCACTTCATAACTAATTTTGCTAGTTACAATCATAAGCTAAATATCTGTGTTTTCCGATGATCTTGGGTGACCCCTGTGAAAGGATCATTGAACCCCACAGTAGGGATTGAAATGACCCACAGGTTGGAAACCTCTGAGTCAAGCACAGGAGGGACTCTGTGTGCATTGAGGGAATTAGTGGCCTTTGTCTTCTCTCCTGTGGCCCCCATCTGTTAATGAGTACAGTGTGAAGGTTGAGGTGGCCAGCTTTGAGTCTGGAGAGCTGAAGTTTGACCGTGAGAAGGAGGAAGGGACTGGCCATCAGACAGCACGTGTGAGGTCTCAGAAACTGGCAGTGGTACCCTTTGCTTCCAGGGAAACCGCATCACTGTCTACCCATCCTCACTACCAGGCTGTTGCTTGAAACCCTCGCTGCTCCAACACCATAATCACCTTAGGGGCTCACCTCCCCTGGGGAGCCTTCTGAGGAGTTTGGCCAAAGCATTGTGTCCTCAGCCACTTCACAACCCCTCTCCCTTGACCCCAACCAGTTCATTCCATCTTCCCTGTTCATTCCAGGACAGGTGCCAGAATGTATTTGTTGAATAAATGCACGAACATTGCTTGGGTTTTCTCCACTCTCATCAGTAATACTCAGTGTCCACATGGGAACTCTGCTGAGTAACAGGTATGGGATATTATGCACCGGACCAGTGAGCCACACTTTCCTGGCTCCAAAGCAGTGTTCCTTGGTCTGGATGCTGATCACTGAGTTCATGTTAAATAAATCAAGTTGCATATGAGTGTGCTTAGTTGCAAGCTGGCTTGCCTGGGCACGTCTATGATGCCAGTGAGATGGTTCGGCAGGTTAATGTGGCTGCGACCATCTGAGTTCCACATTCAGAACCCACGTGATGAATGGAAGGAGCTGTCCTCTCATGTATGCTGTGATGTACAACACATGAAAGTATACAAAATAAAAGGAGTTGAGGTCTGTGAGTTCAAGGCCAGCCTCAGTAAGACTTTTAAAACAAAAAGCAAAATCTGTCAGAAAGACTTGACAATGGTAAATAGCTTGTTAGTCCAGCGTCACTTGGCTGGACTCCTAACGTATAGGTCTATAAAACAATAAATGTATTTAGTTGTATTTAATGTTAATTTTGTGGCAAAAAAAATGCGATAGAAATATCCTGAATTCACCTTTGTCCAGGCAGTCTGGGTTTTTTTTTCTTTTGCTCTGCCTTCCATTTATAGAAACACACTGAAGAACCAGCCTGCTCTCAGCTGCAGAATTTCACTCTGGAATACTGAAGCCAAGCTTAGCAGAAACAGAAATCAGCCACAAAGCCACTCACTTCGATGGGACAGTTGCTTGGTTTTTCATGTCCCTGATTGGGGCTTGCCTCATTGTCTGCCTCATATGCTGGGGTGACGTTTGTGGTTCCATTGTTACCTCTACCTGTTTGGCAATAATCTTACTCAAAGAGCTAGTCAGGACAAATGCCTATGGACTCCTTTCCTAGTTCTCGAGGGGCCAGGGATCTAGAGAGTTTTAAGGAATGACTCTGGTTGAACTGAGAGCACCATACCACCCACTTCTCTCCTTCAGCCCTCCGTTCACTGTCTGTACAGTGAGGTGAGAGATTGGATAATCCCGATTGCTCCTGATGTTACTATCCTGGGTCTATGATCGGGTTTCCAAGAAACCAGTCAATTCTTAGGGTAGGCGGATTATAGCCAGCCTGCCAAGGGCTCTTCTGTCCTCCCCTAAAAATCTGCTAAGGGCAAGAGCTTACTGGATGGCAGGAAGTACGCTTACAGCTTCCTGGCCAGATGTTCTTATGACCCAGGGTTCTCCCAGTTGCTCAGAGCCTGTTTCTTGACTCTGAACTCCTGATCCTCCTGCCTTTGTCTCTTTCCCAGTGCTGAGATCACAGGTGCACACCACCATGCAGGCTTCCTCGGACTCTGAATTGAGGAAACCTTGCAGTAGAGACCTGGGGATGGATGCATTTAACTTCCCAGATGAAACAGTCACTCTGATGTTCCCATCACCTCCCTTCTCTCTCCTGCTCTGTTTCTAACATGATAAACAAACAAAATTCTGTGTGTGTGTGTGTGTGTGTGTGTGTGTGTGTGTATTCGTGTGTTCTTGTGCATATGTATGAATATGTAGCAGGCAGAGGTTGATTTTGGGTGTCCTTTATTGCTCTCCAACTTATGTTTTTTAAAGATTTATTTATTTCATATATATGAGCACACTGTAGCTATCTTAGACATTGTCGCTGTCTTCAGACACACCAGAAGAGGGCATCAGATCCCATTACAGATGGTTGTGAGCCACCATGTGGTTGCTGGGAATTGAACTCAGGACCTCTGGAAGAGCAGTCAGTGCTCTTAACCACTGAGACATCTCTCCAGCCCAGATTTGTCTCTTTGATGGAAGGTTTATAGACCTGTTTCCCACCAAGCAGGTAGGCGGATGTTGTGGACAGCCTGGTGACCTGTGCTATCTGTAGAGCCGGGGTACGTACAAATCCAGTCAGACTGTTATGTCTATCCCAGACTCTTCTTCCTAGACCTTTATCCTGAGTGCTGTTTCCAAGTCAACAGAAACCATCTCTAGGGGAGATGTCACATGTACTTTGTAGCTTGGTGACCTCTATGATAACTTAGACCACACCAGATCCTCCTCAAGATCCTTAAGCTATAGAACCCACATTCTTATGAAAGAGGTCACATGTACTTTGCAAAAGATTTGATGTAGTTCCACCTTAAGCTTTCTTGAGATCATTGTTATGAGGAAACTTTTTTCTCCCCGAAATTGTGCTTTTCTTAAATGTGCTCGCAATAAAGAGCTTGGGGTCAGACTGGCGAAGTTTGAACCAGTACCAGCTAAGTCACGTTGAACTGGATTTCCTTCTTACCTCAATGGAATCATTACTCTGCCGGCCACAGCACTTGCAGAGACCCCCACACTGGATGAGGCCAGAGCCACTGTCACAGGATCATGGAAACACCCTCTGGCTGTCAGTGACAGTAGGGATAGTCACCAGAGGGACAGGCCAGCAATGATATATCGTTCTAGCAGGTATGAGAGGCACACTCGTGGGGAGCCCCAAGACCATAGTCTGGGGTCCCTCTCGAGGACACCTGGCTCCCTGGCTGTGTGGACCACAGCTGTACCTGAAAGAACAAGAATCGGGTAAGGCGCGTTCACCTTTAGAAGCTAAAGTGGGTTTTTGCTAAACCAGCCCTTAGCCTCCTCAAAGTTCCCTTAGGAGCCACCAGGTCACAGCTAGAGGGGCCAAGACCAGGGTCTGGGGCCAGGACCAGGGCCAGAAAAGGAGGTGACTGTAAAAGGAGAACAAGAAAAATCAGGGCCTTGGGTTCAAGTCTTGACTCAGCCTGTCAAGCTAGTGACTGACCGCCCCTTCCCTGCCACAGACCTCAGTTTCCCCATAAGTCAAGGAGGAAGTACCCAGAGTGCTTCCTCTTCCTACACACTGACTGCTAGGAGGAAGAGGGAAGTGTCAGCTCCCAACTGGGAGGGCAGCTCAGCCTCAGCTCCCTCCTTTGTAAAACAGGACAGGAATAGCAGCTGGAAGGCTGTGTGCGGGCTCCACGGGAGGATGTCTGGCAGCCCCTGCATGCCTAGACTCTGCCTCCATAGTCTCTGTAAGAGAAATCATTATTTCACTGTGTTCTCCTTTCACACTGCCTGCCTCCTCCTGGCCTGTTCTTGAGGATTAAGGGGGAGTCCCCCTGAACCCCTACAACCGCAGACCAGACCGGAACTTCACAAGCTCCAGGCTGTGCTTCTCCTAAGAAAATGAGCAAGTGCACAAGGAGAGGCCACCGGCCCCATGCTGAGGCAGGGCGTGAGCAGAGCTCTGTGTTGCTGGAGTCAGGGGAGGAAGACTTTCTGGAGGAGGTGGCCCTCCACAACTTCCAGTTGTACTGGTGGCCTCGGCATTCCCGAAGACCAGTCAAAGATTGCTCTCTGGCCAGTACTAGACTTTTCCAAGGCTTGGCCAGACTGGATCCGTCTGCCAACCCTGGGCAGCAGAGATGGGACCTGATTTCACAAGCCAGATTCTGCTGGTGCCAGTGACTCAGCCCACTGTTTTGAGGAGGAACCAGAGGCTAATTAAACTCAGGCTTTGAACCTAGCCCTCTTTCCTGCTTCCTCTTCCCCATAAAATGCTGTCAAACCCGTGGGGTGCAAAGGAAGGCTGGTAGCCTTGCAAGGTGGGGGGATGGGGAGGTGGGAGGGTGGGAGTGGGTTTCAGGGGTCAGGGGGTCTGGGAGGGGACATGAGACGAGGTGGGGGTGGAGTCAGGTGTGGGGGGTACATGGGACCGAGGGTGGGGGATGGGAGGGACCCGGATCCCGAAAGGAGGCCAACCACTGTGAACTTCCCTTCTCAACTCTGCCATCAAAACCGGGAACTTGTGCAGGACCTGTCCTCCAAACCTGCTGCCATCTTCAGTTCTGCTACGCCTGGTCACAAAAAAATTGTCACAACTGGTCTTGTGGATTATTAACAATTTCTCACAGACAGAGAACAGGGAGAGTCATGGGACACGCACCTGAGTGTCCAGCCATCCCTCACAACTGTCTGTATTCCCCAATTCTTAATTGCCCACGGCTTCGGGGTCTTGAGGGAGTTGGGGGAGGGACGCCATGTATTTAACCGTGGGAAAGTCATCATCCTGTTAGGTGCAGACCTTTGCTCCGAAGCACCCCCAGCCCTGCCAGCAACCCCCTGCCTGTGCTTTGTGAGGAAGCCCATAGATGTCCCAGTGGCATCTGTGAGACCTTAGGGGGAGGGGCAGATGCTGGCTGTATCTCCCTCTGGGAAAAAACTTTTAGTAACAGTATTGCTTTGATGATTGACAGGATCCCAGTCAGGGGAGTGGCTATCCAGTGAAAGCCGTGCGTGCCAAACTTCCTTCTCCAGCCCTGCCTCCACACTGCCCCCTCCTGTCCACTTGCAGCAGCAGCAGCTTTTGCCACAGTCAAAAGTGAAGACCTCGAGAGGCCTCTCCTGTGTGCTAAGAGCCCGTGGGCATCTCTCCACGGGGACTCTCGGACCCAATCAACAGGCACCCTCTAGGCACTGGTCTTCCTCCCAAGGAAGGAGGCAGCAGCCTCAGGATAGGACAGAACTGGTGCAGGCACAGTCCATCCAGCAGCCAGTGAGGAGGTCTGCATGGTCAAGTGGGCCTGCACCACACAACTCATCCAACAGATTTTCTTTGGATTTTTTAGTTCACACCGGGCACTCCTGGGTCACTCACAGAGACATGTCACAGCTGTGTCCTTAGCCACTGCTGGAGTGAACATGAATGAACCTAAATGGACAATCACCCTGGGAACTCAGGTAAGCCTCTTTGCTTGTTTTGTTGTTTGTTTGTTTTTGTTTGTTTTGTTTTGAGACAGGGTTTGTCTGTGTAGCCCTGGCTGTCTTGGAACTCACTTTATAGACCAGGCTGGCTTTGAACTCAGAGATCCACCCGTCTCTGCCTCCTGAGTGCCCAGCTTCAAGGTAAACATCTCTAGGAACAGGGCTGCTGTTGGCACATCATGGAGGATTACTCACGGTCAATTTTTTTTTGTTCTTTGGCTCTGATGCTTTTGTTTCTGAGACAAGTCTCCTGTAGCCAGGGCTGGCCTCCAACTCACTATTGAAGTCACTGGCAGAAGATGATCATGAACCTTGCTGATCTTCCTGTCTCTACCTCCCAAGAGCTGAGGTCAGGAAGGCAGGAAGGCATGGAACTAATGAAGTGTGTGTGTGTGTGTGTGTGTGTGTGTGTGTGTGTGTGTGTGTGTCCAAGCTCTGTACTTGGGAAAGTAACAGTGTATCACTGAACAGCTTGGAGTGACTGTCCACATAAGAAAGGACTTCCAGGACTGAGACAGGGCTCGGGGTATAGTCTCACCCGGCATGCACAACGCCCTGGGTTCAATTCCCAGCACCTCATAAACCAGGCATGGTGGTGCACGCCAGTCATCCCAGCACCCAGGAGGCGGAAGCAGGAGAGATGACTGAGCTGTTCAGGGCTCTTGCTCTGTGATCATGAAGACCAGAGTTGGATCCCAGCAGCCACATGCCAAGCTGCCTCTAAGGAATAGGCAGAGGTGTGTGTGTGAGGGACATCAAACACCCTCTTGTGACCTTCATGCAAGCACACATACATACATGCACTTGCACAGAGAGAAGCATGTACACATATACACATATATGCATGTTCCCATGCACACACATACACACACACACACAATAAATAAACAGAAAAATGCAGAATCTAGACTAGAGAAAGAACCCTTACAGGCAGAAAGTAGCAAGACAAACTATCACTGAACTGAGGTGCAGCTCGGCGATAGAGCACGTGCCTCTCTGTTTCGCCCTCAGCGCCGTGACTAAAACAAGTCCTCTAGTGGCAGACTCAAATAAACTGGCCCCCAAGAAGACGAAGAAATTATAAACATTCGAGAAGAAACTCAGCATCCGGGGGCTGGAGAGATGGCTCAGCGGTTAAGAGCACCCGACTACTCTTCCAGAGGTCCTGAGTTCAATTCCCAGCAACCACATGGTGGCTCACAACCATCTGTAAAGAGATCCGATGCCCTCTTCTGGTGTATCTGAAGATAGCTACAGTGTACTTATATATAAAAATGAATAAATCTTAAAAAAAAAAAAAAAAAAACTCAGCATCCTTTGGTAGGGAGTGAGCTGTGTCCGTGACACATCCATACGCCCACTTCACAGCGTTCAGAAGTCAGACTGTGGGTGGGTGTATCGTGAGATTCCTGGAGCTGTGACAAGCTACCTGCGAACACAGCTTTAGAGGGGGAAAGCTCTGTTTTGGCTCGTGGCTGCCGAGGTCATGCCCACCACTCACTGCTTTGGATCTAAGGCAGAGTGTCAGGTGGTGAGTGGGTGTGACGGAGTCTGCTCGCCTCACAGCAACCAGGACTCAAAGCGAGTAGAAGGGGCAGGGGACAAAATGTCCCTGAGGGAACGCCCACAAGGACCTGTACCCCCTCAACTATCTCCTATGCATCACCTCCCTCCTAAGGTTGCTTTACCTCACAGCAGCCTGTCAAAGGTTGACCCCATCAATGGATCCAGCTACGGGAGAGATCAGAGCCCTTATGATCCAGTCACCTCCCCAAAGGTCATCTGTGGACATTGCTACATTGGGAGCCAAATCTTCAAAACACAGATCCCAGCCATAGTGGGAAAGCACTGGGCCAAACTGGGATTATCACCCATGGCGAGTGGGATATAAGTGCTCAGGCACTTGGAAAACAACTTGGGGTTTCATTGGTTTTGTTATTGATTTGCATTTTGTGTTTTTGAGATGGGGGTCTCTCTATGTAGCCTGACCTCAAACTCACAAAGAGCTAGCTGCATGTCTCTGCCTCCCCAGAGCTAGGATTAAAGTTGTACGCTACTAACCTGGCCTATGATCCAGTTTATTAAGAAGCTAAACACATATCTGCCCCATGACCCAGCCATTCTTCTCGCAGGTTCACCAAGGCAATTGATATGTGCACAGCAGTGTCACTTGTAACTGCTAAAGGAGGAAGTGTCCCTCTCTGGCAGGCAAATGGATCAACCAGCTGCAACTGTGTCACCTTACAGTGCAACGGGACTCAGCCATAAGAAGGAACAGACTGTTCATATCATGTAACTATTGATATCATGTAGCGAAAAGGATGACCCTCCAAACCTTCGCGCTCGGTGAAAGAAGCCAGACCCCAACCGAAGGACAGCCTGCTGTAGGGCTCTGTTTATGCTTAATTATGGGAAGTGCAACCTAACCTATAGGGACAGAAGCAGACCTGAAGATGGAGGGGCAGGGATGAGGTGGGACAGTGGAGGGGAAGATGAAGAGGAACAGAAGTCCACTATTGTGGCTTATGCCTGTAATCTTGGAATTCAGAGTCTGAGCCAGGAGGATTGCCATGAGTTTGAGACCAGCCTGAGTTACACAGTGAGCTCAAACATCACACACACACACACACACACACACACACACACACACACACACACAGAGAGAGAGAGAGAGAGAGAGAGAGAGAGAGAGAGAGAGAGAGAGAGAGAGAGAGGGAACTAGATTACAAAGGGCAGGAGAAAGCTTTTTTATGATTAACTTTACTTTGCTGGTGTGTTCATATAATGGGTTCATGGGATATGTATATACATTATACTATGGATGCATGGGATGTATAATGTACATATTATATGTATGTATTCTTATTAAAACTCAGCAAAAAAAAAAAACTCTTATTAAAACTCAGGGCTGGAGAGATGGCTCAGAGGTTAAGAGCACTGACTGCTCTTCCAGAGGTCCCGAGTTCAAATCCCAGCAACCACATGGGGGCTCACAACCATCTGTAATGGAATCTGATGCCCTCTTCTGGTGTGTCTGAAGGCAGCCACAGTGAACTCATATAAATAAAATAAATCTTAAAAAAAAAAAAAACTCAGCAAATCATACTCTTTTAACCCCAGATACACGCCTTTAACCCTAGTATTCAGGAGGTAAAGTCAGGCAGATCCCTGAGTTTAAGCGCAGCCTGGTCTACAGAACTTGCTCCATCCAGGGTTACACAGAGAAACCCTGTCCCAAGGGGGGGGACTCAAAAAATTGGGCTGGAGAGATGGCTCAGCGTTTAAGAGAACTGACTGCTCTTCGAGAGGTCCTGAGTTCAAATCCCAGCAACCACATGGTGGCTCACAACCATCTGTAATGGGATCTGATGCCCTCTTCTGGCCTGCAGTTGCACATGCAGGCAGAACACTGTATACATAATAAATAAATAAATCTTAAAAAAAAACTCAAAAAATTGTATAGCTTATTTTATGTCAACTATATCTAAAAATATATATAATGTGAAAATGTAAATTAGCTGCCAGCCTTGAGGCTGTCTCACTCCATATTGGCAGCTATAACAAAACACTGGATTAAGTGCCTTATAAATAAAGTTTTAGGGGCAGGCAAGGTAGCTCAGTGGGTTAAGGCCTGCTACTAAGCCTGATGACCCGAGTTCAGCCCTAGGAACCCTCATGTTAAAAGGACAGAACCAATTCCTTGTCTTTAAGGACACATTGTCCTTAGATCTGCACACATGTCAAAGGGTGTATTTGCATATCTGTTGCCTGTGGTTGGAAACCGGAAGGGGACGGCAGGTGTCCTTCCCAGCTTATTCCCGTGAGACAGGGTCTCCCTCTGAACCTGGAGCCTGGCTGGCAGCCAGTAAAGCTCATCGATCCTTTTGTCTCTCCAGCCCTGGGGTTACAGGGTTGAGTAGTCATGCCTGGGTTTTTAAGTGGGTCCCAGGGACTTGAACTCAGAACGTCGTGCTTCAACAGAAAGTGTCTCTACCCACTGAGCGGTCTCTGGGACTTCACTTTTAAAAACAGATCCATTTGCATAATTTTAAACCGTGTGTCTGTGTGTGTCTGTTTGGGTGTAGGCACACATGAGTGCACGTGCCAAGGAAACCAGAGGGGTCGTTAGGTCTTCTGGAGCTGGAGATGGGTGTGAGCCTCCTGGCAAGGGTGCTAGGAACCAAACTGAAGTCCCCTACAAGAGCAGTGCATGCTTTAACACCAGTGCTGTCTCTCTAGCCCCGGGACTTCAGTTTTTTCTTAAACTATCCTTTTGATTTTGCTAGGACGGAAAGGCTGGCTTGCAACAGTATAGAGGCCAGGGGTTGAGAAAAGCCTCTGGGCCAGCTCTTCTGAATCCAGGTTACTGCTGGTGACCCGGTTGTAGAACCAGCAGACGTGATCATCAAGCTAGGGGAGCATCCCAACTCTGCATTCTTGACTACCCAGGCATGCTGGGCAGGAAGCACTTTACCCATGAGTCATTTCTCCAGCCTCAAACTAAAATTACTTCAGAGTTCAGAAGGAGAGAAGAGAGCCCACGAAGTTGACCTCTGACCTTCACATGTGTACCACTGTGATGTGGACATGGATGTACACACACACACACACACACACACACACACACACACACACAATTTTTAAAATTATATGTTAATCTGGGTGTTATGGCACAAGCCTTTAATCCTAGCTCTTGTGAGGTGGAGGTAAGGTCATTCTAAAGTTGTTCCTGGCTACATTAAGACCCTGTCTTAAAATCTAGTAAACACCCGGGCATGGTGGTCTACACCTTTAATCCCAGCTCTCAGTAGGCAGAGGCAGGGGGAATCCCTGAGTTGGAGGCCAGCCTGGTCTACAGAGCTAGTTCAAGGATAGTCCGGGCTGCATAATAAAGACCTGTCCCAAAACAAAACAATACAAAAACTAGAAAACAAATGAAATGTTTGTGAGTGTAAACTGTCAGCTTGACAGTATCTAGAGTCGCTTGGGAAATGAGCAGCTGGCCGTGCCTGCGGGCGTCATCTTGTTACTGAGTTCTCTGGATAGGGGAGGCGAGCACATGCACACGTGTTTTCATTGCTTTCCTCTGACTGTGGAAACCAGCGGCTTCAAGCTCCTGCTGCCTTGATCTCCCATCTGTAAGCCCAAACAGGCTCTGCTCCTTCCTTCAGTTGCTTCTGTCAGTGCATTTTATCACAGCAAGAAAGAAACTTAAGACAATGATAAACTGCTTCTTTATATTGAAAAGTTCTTTCTAAAAAAAAAAACAAAGAAAGAAAGAAAGAGAGGGAGGAGAAGAGGGTGAGGGAGAGGAAGGGAAACCAAAATCAAAGCCAAAACCCAAACAAAAAAAGACTGATTAATTTGGCTCCACCACCCTGGTGCACACAGACGCCCACTCTATGTCTGCAGCGCCCACCAAGCACCGCCAGGGAGCGCTCGATACCAGTTCTGGGGAAGAACGCAGGGACTCGCTAGGCAGGAAAAGCACTTCCTAGCAAGCCTCTTGCACCCTGTACTTCTCACCCCGCCTTAACAGAGTAATTCCCTTGTCAATTCCCAAATCGGGCACACAGATTTTCTTTAAGGAATTCTGTCCCCAGCGGGTCTTCCTGTCCTGCGGTGGGCCTTGTTTAGGCAGCCTTGGCTGCACAATCACTCATTGCTATCTTCTCAGGGACAGTGGATCATGATTCACAGTCCTCAGGGGATACCTTTGAGTGCTGGAGCTGCTTGCAACAGTCTGATCTCACAAAGGAGGAACCGTGCCTGACAACCCTTACTTAATCATGCTTCCTTAGGACTGACTAACCCAGCAGAGCCCAGAAAAAGAGGCTTCCAGGCTTGCTCTGAAAATGACCTTGGTGTCCACCTTGGCCTTGCTTAGATTATATCCAGATGGTCCCTTGATTCTACTGAGGCTCTGCCTGCTGGCATGGAAGGTTCACTTGAGAAACAGGTCCTGCATTTGTGAGCAGTGAAAATGGACACCTATAACGGGTAGGCAGGAAGGTATCCTGTCATTTCCAAAACAATTTGTCTTTCATGGCTGGGTCTGAATGTGCTAGAACACTCAGCCCCGGGTCTGTACTGGCCCCGGGTCTGTGCTGGCCCCTGGCTCACACAAGCACAGTGCAGCTTGTGTCAAGACAGGAGTGGGGCTGTCTCGACTCAAACCCCAATTTCTGCTCTCCATAGGAAATGGTCAAAACCTATCTGTGCCACGGCTCCCCCCAGGATTCCCAGGTAAAGGTTAGATGATCAGCTTTGATCTTGGACTAAAAAGCCAGGGATGTCCAGGGAGGTGGGAGAGAAAGGGTAAAACTGGCTTGGACCTGGGAAGTCCGTGGACTCTGAGAACTATGCCTAGGAATGTCCTGGGCTGTCCTTGCCTTTTGCTTGACTGACAGCACATGGGGTGGGAGGAAGGTCTGTTCTCTAGAGAGGCCTCTGCCCCGGGGTCAGAGTTCAGTTCCTTTCATGAGGATAAAAGAGATTCACTAAATAATAGGCTCGAGGTCTGGGGCTCTGGCTTAATTTCTTGTAGTCTTAGAGTCACCATGGCTGGCTCTCCCAGACTGCTCCCTACCCTGCCCAAGTTCTGAAAGGCACACGCATACACACACCCCACAGAGAGAGACAGACAGACACAGACACATACACAAAGACACACATATACAAATATACACACAAACACACACACACAGACATAACACACGGGCACACACAGACACACAGACATACACACAAACACACACACAGACACACACACACACACACACACACACACACACACACACGAGTGGGTATGTGCACCAAATGCAAGCTCCTGGAGGCATCAGATTCCCTTGGAGCTGGAGTTACTGGCCATTGTCAACCACCAGACTAAGATACTGTGAACTAAGCTCGGATCCTCTGTCAGAGCCATACGCTGTCTTAACCTGAGTCATCTTTCCACTTCCAAATTTTGGCAGTGTGAGTGACCCCAAATTCATGAGCTGAAGCCCTGGCAGCAGTGTGACTGTTGTTGGACATGGGACCCCTGGAAAATCATTAAGGTTAGAGGAGGTCGTGAGGGTAGGGTGTTCAGATCAGCGCCCTTGTATGGCACAGGTGACCAGGAACCTTCGGTTTTGAGTGTCCCCTCCTGTCTCAAGTATACCATATACCGTATGTGGACAGGACAAGAGGGTGTGTATTACAATCCCAACTGCTGGGGGAGCTAGAGAGGCAGAGTGAAAGTTTCAGGGCCTGCCTGGGCTATAGACTGAGTTCAGGGGTAGCCTGGGCAACTTAGTGAGACCCTGTCTTTTTTTTTTTTTTTTTCAAAGATTTATTCATTTATTATATATAAGTACACTGTAGCTGTCTTCAGACACACCATAAGAGGGCATCGGATCTCCTTAAAGATGGTTGTGAGCCACCATGTGGTTGCTGGGAATTGAACTCAGGACCTCTGGAAGAGCAGTCAGTGCTCTTAACCACTAAGTCATCTCTCCAGCCCGAGACCTTGTCTTAAAATAAAAAGTAAGAAGAAGAGGCTGGCAGTGGTGGGGCGCACCTTTAATCCCAGCACTCCTGAAGCAGGGGTAGGGGGATCTCTATGTGTTCAAGGCCAGCCTGGTCTACAGAGTGAGTTCCAGTACGGCCAGGGCTACACAGAGAAATCTTGTCTGAAAATAAAAGTAAAAAATAGTAAGAGGTCTAAGGATGAAGCGGGGTGGTAGAGTGGTTGCCTAGTAAGTGTATAGGCTTGGCTCACTGCCCCACCAGCAGGATGGTCTGGGGTTTGAGTCTACCCTGGGCTACTTAGTGAACTCCAGACTAATCTGGGTTATAGAACCATCCACACTTTATCTCGAAAACAACAAAGAAAGTGAGACCAGGTGTGGTAGAACATGCCTTTAATTTCAGCACCCAGGAGACAGAGGGAGGTGACCTCTGAATTTGTGTCCAGCCTGGTCTATATATTTCTAGGTCAAGATGACACAGTGAGACCCTGTCTCAAAAAACAAACAAACTAACTAACTAACTAAATGCAATACAGTGTTTTATAGGAAAATTAGAAAGTATGGAAATTAAGAGAGAAAAAAAAGAAAAGAAAAGGGTTCTCAAAGCCGGGCCACCCAGAGCTAAGGACTGCCATTTGCAGGTGTTTGATTTCTGTTTCAGTTCCCTGCTAGTTACTGTAACAGACATTATACTGTTCCTGGCTTAAAATAGCACAATTTGATCTTCTTCCCTCTGCAGGGAAGATCCGCTGAGCAGATGAGAGCAGGGCCTTGACAGGGCTGATTCCTTGAGGATTTTCTGGGAAAGATCTGTGTCTGGAGCATGCTCCAAGCCCTTTCTGTGCACCCCAGGTTCTGGGGTGGGGCATGAGGATCTAAGGGCTGGGGGGCTTTTGTTCAGCCTTTCAGAATTAATCTTCCTTCCTTCCTTCCTCCCTCTCTTCCTTTCTCCCTCCCTCCCTCCTTCCTTTATTATTTTTTAATCCCAAGACAGGATCACTCTATCTAGCCCTGACTGTTTTGGAACCCACTCTGTAGACCAGGCTGACCTCGAACTCAGAGATTTTGCCTCTGCTGCCCAAACACTGGGATTAAAGGTGTGTGCTACCATTGCCTGGCCAGAATTTTTCTCTTCTCAGGTTGCCGCGTGTTCCCCTCACAATCCTGCTTAGTTCATAGCTTGTTTAGTCAGCTCTGTGCCTCCGGTAGGGTCCCCTTCAGCTCATGTTGAACCCCAAGCCCATGTGCTTGTGAGCTAAGCCTCATTGCTGTCTCCTTTTGGGGAACTCCATAAGCAAGAACCTCACCCACCACCAGTCCAACCCTTCTCCTACCACTTAACAGTCTCCCATGAGAGCCTCCCCCAAACCCCACTGCAGCCTGCACCTTCCCTGCTCTCTCTTTCCTGTGTCCTTTTACAGTCACATATCTTGGAGGTTCTCTGAAGAGTTTCTGGTCTGGGGTGAATGAGATGGCTCAGTAGGTAAAGGTGACTGCTGCCAAGCCTGATGATCAGAGTTCAACCCCTGGGACCCACGTGTGGAGGGTGAGAATTGACTTTCACAGGTTGTCTTCTCTCTTGCCAACCCGCTTGAGCTGTGCTGTGTGCGTATCCACATATATGCACACAATTAATACGTAATTTAAAATGAACATTGAAAGTAGAATTCTGGGCTGCCCCTCTCCTTTTGCCTTCCATCCACAGACCCCCCACCCCCACCCCCACCCCCAAACAAGAATGTCATGTCACCAATACTAACTTTTTGTGGTTGCTTCAAGCAGTTTGGTGCCTGGTCATGAGACCTGAGTGACTCCAGACGCAGCAGCTCATGGACACCCTTCGTGACCGGCTATCTCTCCTCTGGGAGACCGGACACCAGATGCTCTGGTGCTGATGGACGCACTCTGTAAACAGACCCCAAGCAGAACACAACCTAGGGCTGAAGCAGGGGCCATGGTGCTGTCTTTAAAGACTGAGGTGCACCACCCTCGGGGACCTGCCCTGCCACTGAAGGTGACAAACCCAGATGATATCCTGTGGGCCTGTTCCTTGCCTGTTATGGTTTTACACACATTTGTGTAATTATGTGATACAGGACTCTTCCAGTAACAGTGTGCTAAGGGCTGGGTCTCTTCCGGAACTGTGTGAATAACAGTATTCCCAGCACATGGAATGAACACTTCCTATACACTGGTTCAGTGACCTTTTCGTTTTGTTTTGTTTTCTAAAATTACTCTTTGCGCGGATGGAGAGACGGCTCAGAAGTTGAGAGGATTTGCTGCTCTTGCTGAGAACCTGGGTTCAATCCCCACACGCATACAGCACAGGCACAACACACACATGTGGCCTGCATACATACATGCACCCATATACAAAGCACACATGTATATAAAACAAAATGAGATGGGGATCTCTTTATGTAGTCCTGGCTGTCCTAGAACTCACTATGTAGACCAAGCTGGCCTCGAACTCGCGTAGACCCTCCTGCCTCTGCGTCCCGAGTGCTCAGATCAAAGACATTTGCCATCATGTCTGGTCTAAACAAACCAATTTTTTTTTTTTTTTTTGGTTCTTTTTTTCGGAGCTGGGGACTGAACCCAGGGCCTTGCGCTTCCTAGGCAAGCGCTCTACCACTGAGCTAAATCCCCAACCCCAACAAACCAATTTTTAAAAGACTTAAATAATTGTATTGTTTTGGCATGTGTAAAATATATTTTGACTATATTCACTCCATTACACTGCTTATCTCCTCTCAGTTCCTCTAAAACTTCCGCCCTCAAACCTCCCTCCAATTTTCAGGGTTTTGTATGTGCGATCCACAAGGTTTGTTTATTTTATTTTTGAGACAGATTCTCTGTGTAGCCTGGCTGTCCTGGAACTTTCTCTGTAGACCAGGCCTCAAACTCAGATCTGCCTGCCTCTGTCTCCTGGGAGCTGGGATTTAAGGCATCATCAGCAATGCTATGTTTATTTATTTGTTTGTTTTAAATTACTTGTATGGGTGTGTGCATCTCAATGCCCTGGGAAGCCAGAGGCATCAGCCCTTCTATAGTTTCACTTACAGGCAGTTGTGAGCCGCCCAGTGTGGGTGCTAGGAACCGAACCCCAGTGCTTTGCAGGAGAAATACCATCTACTGACCACTGAGCCACCTCTCCACCCCAAACCCCCTCATTTATTTTAATCAGGATTCCTTGCATAAATATGAATGGAGCTTTGTTCTTTAAGATGGGATCTGTGTCTACCTCCCCAGTGCAGGATTACAGGCAAGCACCACCAGGCCCATACATTGTTTTATCATTTAAGCAGGCCACAAAGGAGAAATGGTGGCCATTTCAAAATGAGGACATAGTACAGGGAGGTGCGGGGACTTTCCCAGGGTCATTTATGCATTCAGCCACACCACGCACTAGGACCCTTGCGAGCCAGCCTGGGAAGATTTTAAGGTGTATAAGGGCATAGAGGGTTGACTGAGGACAAGGACAAGAGATAGAAAACTAATTAGTTCTACAGCTGGCAGCGTGTTCTGACAGCAGGAAGTGTCTCCTCAGGGCAGCATCAGAAAGGATCCAGTCAGACCTGCTGTCCTGCACCTGAGCTGAGGAACGTGGCAGGAGGGTCTGAGGTTAACCACGGTAGTAAAAACACGAGAACACGTGTTCTGAGCCCACCCTGTGGCAGCCCTACTAGCTGGATGGACAATGTCTTCCCTTTAGGCCTCAGTTTCCCCTTCAAACCACGGTGGGGGTCATTGCATGTAGAGGTTTCTGGAAGCCCCTTGTAGACAGACAGGAAGTGCCCCCAGATGGACGAGGTTCTGGGGCGCCTCATATGGGACACCCCGCCCATCTTCTCTTTTTGCTATACCTCTAAAGCAGCCTTGCAGGGAAGAACACACTGAAGCAAGCCGTAGCCGGAGACCAGATGGGAGGTTCTCGAGAGTGGAGGAGAGGTCACTGTGGCATTTACCCCGTGAAGCCAGGGTGACCATCATTTGGCAGTCAGATTGCTTCCTGGGGTTACTGAAAGCTTCTCCCAGAACCTGCAATAATTCCTTTTTTTAAAAAAAATTCGAAATATAATTATATATACATATATCTATAATCTTCATTTTTAATCTCAAAGAAAATTTTATTTGTTTAATTTTTTTAATTGAAAAGAAATTTTATACACTATATTCTGATCACACTTTCCCCCTCCTCGTAGATTCTCTCACCCAACTCTATATCCTCTTTCTCTGGAAAAACAAAAGCCAGGTGGTGGTGGCACAGGCCTTTAATCCCAGCACTTGGGAGGCCGAGGCCGGCATCTCTGTGAGCTCTAGGCCACTGTCTACAGAGTGAGTTCTGGGACAGCCAGAAATACACAGAGAAACCCGGTCTTGAAAAAAAACAAGACCAACCAAATAAATACATAAATAACTCAAACAGGAAACATACACAACACCCCACAAAAACAGAAACTAAAATATTCAAGCAAAAGACCAATAAGATTTAAAAAAAAAAAAAAAAAAAGCCCTGCCCAAACAAAGCAAAATGACACGAAATGGTTACCAAAATACCACTGAGTTCATTTTCTGTTGGCCACCTACTCCTCGGCGAGGGTTCTCCCCTAAAGTGTGGTTAATAAGCCTGCTGATACTCCATTGAGGAAAACTAATTCTTTTTTGCCCAGGTGTTATCAATTACACACAGCTTCTTGGTTAGGGGCGAGACCCTGGCTCTATTTCCCATCTCAGCACTTGCTGAGCACATCTGTCTTGAACCTGTGCAGTCCCGGCGGATGCTGCCACAGTCTGAGTTCATACTCTCTGAGAGTCAGTTCATTCATTCTTTTGGCTCTGACCAACTAGGGTTGGGCCAGGATAAGGGGCCTGTGGGACCCTGGGGATGAGATAAATGGTGGATCGGGAAGAAAAGAATGTCAGGAAAGGGCTTCAGGCCCTCAGGCATCCAGACATCTCAGATAATGACAGAGTCATGTCTGATGCAAGCTTCATTACTGTCGATGACAAACCAGTTTTGCCCTGCTAACCCAGAAAAGCTGACCTTACCAGGCACTGACTGGTCAAGCCTGCTGATCCCCACCCACATGCCCTTCTGGCTTGTCACGACGAAGGCTTCCTCAGAGCGCTGGAGAGATGACTCAGTGCTTAAGAGCACTGACTGCTCTTTCAGAGGTCCTGAGTTCAATTCCCAGCAACCACATGGTGGCTCACAACCATTTGTAACAGGATCTGATGCCTCTTCTGCTGTTTCTGAAGAAAGTGACAGTGTACTCACATAAATAAATAAATCTTAAAAAAAAAAAAAACAAAAACAAACCACCTACTTACCCATATTCACTCATCTGGTACTAATAAGCTTACGTACCCCACAGAACAAGGGGTCACTGTCACAATACCCTGTCTCTGCCCTGGAGGAGCTCTTCTTGCTCTTGGATGAAGACTCACTGCTAGCGAGATAGTTCCCCGCATAGGAGCTGCTTGGAACAGTGATGCCTACTCTAGATGCCGACTGTCTCATGGCTGACAACTCAATAGGGGCCTTCTGCAAGAGCCATACATGTTTTTTGTCTTTTGTTTTTTAATTTATTCTCACTTCATGTTCATTTGTGTGTTTTGTTTATTCGCGCATCTGTGTGAGGGAATAAGATTCCCCGGAACTGAAGTTATAGAGTTATGAGTTGCCGTGTGGGTGCTGGGAGTTGAACCCTGGTCCTCTGGATGAGCAGCCAGTGCTCTTGACTGCTGAGCCATCTCTACAGCCCAAGACACACATGTTTTTAAGTACTGTGATGTCAGAGAGTTTGTGAGTGTATTTTGAAGGTTGAGCCCCAAGAGAGAGATGAGATTGTTTAGAACCACTTGGAGCCATTCAGAGCAAGACTCGTGACCATCTGAAGCCTGGGACTTCGCGTTTCTTCCCTCGGGTTGTAAGAAACAAGCCAGGATGGTCTCTTCTCTCTCTGAAGTACAGTTAGAGCTCAGCAGAGAATCAGGACATGCAGGAGGCACTAGGCCCATGTCTTCCATAGCTGGCTCCTACATGTGTAGATGCTCTGTTTATCTTAGGGTTCAAAGCAGAAGACAGTGGGCTCTGTAACTGAGCCCATGATAAGAAAAAGGGAATTTTGAGCCCCAGGATATGCACTAGATTAGGCTTTGTGTCCTGAACTGATAGGACGGGGCCTCTGGGGAGAAGGTAATGCTACACACTGGAAAGATTGTATCTCCCTGAAGAACTCAGCCATCGAGGAATTCAAGGGGAAAGGTACTAGGAGTATAAACAAGTTTCACTTCAAACGGGCCCACCAGCTGTTTCTGCCCTTTTGATTTCCCTACTCTGAGTGTCCTGTACACTTAGTGTGAAGTGAGGATCCCTGTTTCCCAAGGTATCTTCTTGTTGTCTTAGGGTGGCAAAGTCCCACAGCGTCCATGTGCCCAGGGTGAGAGCAACCCCGAAAGCCAGCGTTGCCCAACATCACCGCAGCCTCCCAACGGTGGAAAACCCACAAGGCAGGTCTTTATGGTTATAGGAGAGCCAGTCCAGGGGCAAACATTTCCATGCCACAAGCTAACCACGATGAACTCAAATGAGGCTGCACACGGTTGGGCTGGGCTTAAAACCTTTCTCAGCACTGAACTTGCTGCTCCCCTCAGACTGGTTCTGGAGGCCCGGGTTCAGGAAGTCCGCCATCTGCATCCTGGTATGTAATTCAGATTGAGAGGAGTGAAGCTCTCAGCAACTTGGAGTCTCCAGTTAAAATGGGAAAACCGGGCTGAACTTGTGATCCTCTGGTCTCTACCTCCTGCCAGATTTAAGTAGAGCTGCTAAGTGAGTTGTCAGAAGTTCAAGGTCATCTTTCATTACAGAGTTTGAGGCCTTGTGAGACCTGAGATTTGTCAGAAAAAACAAAAGCCTAGCCAAAAAAAAACAAAAACAAAAACAAAAACAAAAAAACCAAAGCCTGGTCTGGGTGACAGTGACCACACCTTTAACCCCAGGACTCAGGATGCAAAGAACTCAGGAGGCGGAGGCAGCAGCAGAGTTTCAGGACAGCCAGGGTTACGTAGTGAGATGATCTCAAATTAGGAACAAAACAACCAAAACACAGCAAAAACCCAAAACCCAAAACCCAAGCTATTACTGTTTTACAGAAAGTCCTGAACCGTTTACATGGGGGCGTGGCTATGACAGGGCATGGGGGTTATCGAGGCTGGTTCTTTCTGACTTTTGTGGTCCTCTGGCATTAAGCAGCACTTGGCTAGGGATCCTCTTTTCATCAGTCTCTCACGCACTGGTGACCCCCAAGTGAACTTGCTGACAACATTCCCCCTGAATCTCTCAGCCAAGCACCAAAGCCGGAGGCTTTGAGGAGGAGACCTGATTTCAGACCCCGGGAGTGTTTGCTTTATTTATTTTGCTGAGCATGCTCGAGCCTTTGTGGATTATTATTTAAACATTTCCCCCCAAAGCTCACTCCTTATTTGGGCGAAGGGGGCTGTTGAGAAGATGTTCTGTTTGGTTTTCTCATAGGAAACAGCAGGGCCTAGAGAATCCAGGGGGTTGCAAGTGCTTTCTCTCTCACCAGTGAGATCAACCCCGGGACCCGTAAGAGCCCAGGTGCACAAACAACTACAAAGCCAGAAATGTTGGCCCCTAAAAACTCCTGTAGGAAACCCCATCCCCGCTCTGGAACGCCGGAAACTGGGTACTTTCTAGGTGTCCAGGGAAAACTATCTACCCTGTAGGTCGGAGCTCAGGGGTGTCCAACCCCATCCCATTCACAGAAGGGAACTGAGCCCCAGAGAAGGGAAAGCACAGGGCATTCCCCAACCCCTCCCCTTTTTTAATTGCAGGGAGTGAACCCGAGTCCCAGAGTCTCACAGGCTAGGCAAATGCTCTGCCACTGAGCTGCGCGCCCAGGCTTCCCCCCACAACATTGTGACACTGAAAATGTCAAGCCTGAAGGAATGCTGTGTGCAAAGTCTTCTCCATTTACAACTGTTGACACAATGCTCTACACTTCCTTCATCCTCTCTCCCATCGGGTCTGACTCAGGACACTTCACCCTTGTCCCCAAACATGTGTGGCCTTTCGCATAACCACACCAGCGCTATAAAAGTTGAACATCTTTACAAGAATAAAGACAAGTCGTTTTTCCACGCCAGGCGTGGTGGCACACACCTTCAGTCACTCGTGCCTTCAATTCCAGCACTCTGGAGGCAGAAGCCGGTGGATCCCTCTGAGTTTGAGGGCAGCCTGGTTCGCATCACTTGCTTGGTTCTAGGTAGATTTGGGGACAGAGACTGTGCCCCAACAAGTCAGATTCAAGCATCTGTCATTCATAAGGCATTTAAACCTGCCAAATTAATATCAAAAGAAAAAAAAACCCATATTTTTTTCAACATGACTGCAGTGGGAAGAGGGACAAAGAGATTCAGTGGCCCCAGGTTCATCTTAGGGGTCTTAAAGTAAGGTTAGAGTTTAAGGCCAACGCTACACAGATATAAGTAGTCTGGGTCAAGGTCCCACACACCATGCATTGGTCTATTGCTGTCACCTCTGTAAGGTAGGCTGACAGGTTAGAAGCTTCTGTCCTGGAGAGAAGTGTGGCCTCTGGTCAGCCCAGACAATAGGAGTTCTCTTCTCTCAGCATGAGACTCCTGGGGGAATTCCAGTTTCTTGGGGTCCATTGTCCCAATGGTCCTACAGTCAAAGTGAAGAACAGAAGCCCTTTTAGAATATTGGCATCTGGCTAAGCAGTGATAACACGCACCTTCATTTCCAGCACTTGGGAGGCAGAGGCAAGAGGATTTTGAGTTCAAGGCCAGCCTGGAATACAGAGCAAGTTCTAGGACAGCCAGCACTACACAGAGAAACCCTGTCTGGAAAAAATAAAACCAAACAAAATGCAATGATAACAAAAAAGACTCTGGGTTATCAGGCTTAGAAGCAAGCATCTTTCCCCACTGCTGGAGCTATCTCAGCGGCCCAGAAATTTAAGTTCTATGCGCTCTTGCTCTGTAATATGCATCACATGCTGATGACTTTCCTTGTTACGGTGATTATAACAGTGTACACTGTGCATTGCTCTGTGTGTGTGTGTGTGTGTGTGTGCGCGCGCGCACACACACACGCGTGAGCGTGCATCTGTGTGTGCACCAGTGTATGCATCTGTGTGTGCACCAGTGTGTGCATCTGTGTGGTACCAGAGGCAGAAATGGGACCTTATGGATGCTAGGCAAGTGCTCTACCAGTGAGCTACAGTCCCAGCCTTTGGATGTGGAGACTCAGGTAGCTCAGGCTGGCCTCAAGCTTGAGCTTCTCCTGATTTCTCCTTCCACGTGCTGGAACTGCAGGCATGTGCCACTGTGCCTGGGCCGGCTGCTTGTTTTTAGATGAATAAACCAGAAGTTTATTGTGTGTGTAGGGGGCTACGTGTCCTCAGTCTTCCCCAGTCAGCCTCAGTTCTCCGCTCTGTCTTGGCTTTGGCCTGTGTCTTTCGGGACACAGATACTTTCGAAGTAGTGTGGCCTGTTGTTTGGCAGACAGGCCCCCAGTTTGGATCTGTCTGTCTGTTTGCTTCCTGACAAGTAGACCCAGGTTAAACGCTGCTGGCAGGACACTTCATAGGTGCCTTCGTGTCCTTGCTGCTGTGAGTCCAGGAAGCACTGCAGTCTGTCTGTCTGGTGACACCCAGCTAGGTCACTGCCTCAAGCTAGTATCTCTACATCTCTGCACAGAATCAGTATTGACTCACAGACCTGCATTTTATCAAATAGGCGAAATGTAAAATATGTACCGCCTTTGTTTATTTTGTGCTCAAAGTTCCCCAGATCGGGTGCTGGGCGCCTCTTCCAGCCGGTCCAGACTGGCTACTTTGACAGATGTTCACCATTCTTTAATTGATTGCAAAAGCCCTACTCCACCTGCCTTTCCCTTCCCTGGGCTGGAGTTAGCCCCTCTTTAAGGGGCCAGGGGATCTTTGCCAGGAAGTGGGTTTCAGAATGTAAGCATTTGAACTTTGTTCTCTGCTGGGGTGAGTGTTGGAGGGTGGGAGTGGTACAGCAAGGCTCTTTAAGTGGCAAGAAAAAGTAAAAAACCAAAACAACAATAACAACAAAACCCAAAAAACCAAAAACAAAACAAAAACCACATCATTTTGCTTATTTATCTGTGCATGTACATGTATGTTCTAAGCATGTACATGTATGTTTGCATGTGCAGGCAAGAGGTCAACATCAGGCATCTTCCTCTTTATACCATATTTCTTGAGACTGAGTCAGAAAATCCTAGGGACCCTACTGTCTCTGCCTCCCCAGACTTGGATTCTAGGTGTGCCACTGTGCCTGACTTTTAACGTGGGTGCTGGGGATTTGAACTCAGGTCCTGTGCTTACAAGGCAAGAGTTTTACAAGCTGGCCCATCGTCCTTGTCCTGTTCTGCTCCATAGAGTTCTTTCTGCCTTCCAAATCTTCCTCATTCTCTGGTGAGCACATCTTCAGTGCTCCGATACCACAGGATAGCCCCCCGCCCCAACTACCAACAACTTACCTCGGGAAATCCCGGGATCTATCTCAGGACCTGTGTTCTTAGGGTCTTCTCTAAGAAGGGTGACAGCTGGTTGCAAATTCACCCAGATCCAGTTTTCACACGGATGATCATGGTATCTGTTCCCCACTTTGTTGATTTACTGGTCCCCTGCCCATGCTTCTTCATCCTATGTCTTACCTATAAAATTGACTTCAGATGCCTTTGGACAGGTGCACAGACTCCTGACACTGGAAGGAACTGGTTAATTTAGGTGAGGACCCCATCACTTTTCTTTCCATTTTTCCAAGGTCTGATCATTTATCTGTTACTCTTAAAGACTTACATTTGACTGGACTGAGACTTAGAAGCAGATGCTCTCGGCGAGGACGGCCTACGTCTTTTGGCGATTTGTTCCTGGCATTTTTTTCCTTTGGCTTCCTTCATTCTCTTGGCACATTCTGCAGCCTCCCCCTTGTTTTCTTTTACTGTGCCACTTCTTCAGCACAATACGTCGGCGTTTGTGTTGCAGGATACATGGAGTGACAAGACGCAGAGCCTTGGGTGCATTTAAGGGCTTCCTGACAACATGATAGCAGGCGTCTTCTTTAGAGAGATCAAAAGTTGGCACATTTTTGCTAGCTCTTTGGTTCCCAGCAGCAGAAGCACCATAGTATCTGTCAATCTAAAAATATCCCCTCTCTCTGTCTCTCTTCTCTCCTCTCTCTGTCTCTCTCTGTCTCTCTCTGTCTCTCTCTCTCTGTCTCTCTTTTCTCTTCTCTCTCTCTCTCTCTCTCTCTCTCTCTCTCTCTCTCTCTCTCTCTCCCTCTCTGTAATCAAGTGAGAACATTCAGACTGACATCTTTCCACACGGCATCTGTGAATTTCCGATTCCCCTCCCTCGTTCTCGTTGGCCATAACAGGCATGCCCCTTCCTCAACAGCAGGGAGTTCTCTGTGGGTCAAGACACCTTGCTCCATGGGAAAACTTTGTTTGCTGTTCCCACCACTGACTGGGGGACCCATAACCTTTCCACTTTTTACCCAGAGCATACCCAGGGCATCAGCCCTATTTCTAGGACCGTGTGTTTCTCATAGGACCAGTGAAATGTGCATTCATGATCTACTTCAAAGAGTTCTGACAGCAGTGGCTGGATAGAGTTTCATCTTGAAGGAGCCATCAGCTGAAGAGGTACAGGACCAAAGAGCAGGCTTCCTTCTATTCCCCTCCCCTTTAGTTTTGCCCTCAGATGCCAGGGTCTTACTTGGCCTAGGCAAGCATCTACCACTGAGTTGCACTCCAGCCCACCATCACTACTGTCCACTGCCTCTCAGGAAGCGGCTCCTTCTCCCTCTGCCTCCCTGGACCTCTGTCTTGCACAGCCTGTGAACAGAGAGAGCCAGCATCCAGGACTTCATTTTTCCATGATTGTTAATGTTGTCAGCATCTGGCACCTAGGATGGGCTCGTGCTTGTGGGAATTAGCATCTCTACAGTATAGAAATTGAGGTTCCGAAGATTGGGTGGGCTCAGACAACACTGCACACCTTAGGAACTTTGCAGAAGACCCAGAGAAGGACCAGAGCTTTAGTCCTTTAGTACCGGTGGAAGGAGCCTAGGACTGGTCTGTATGCAAATATCTCAAGGAGAGGCTTCGGATTGGTCCACTCGAGAGGGGCGGGGCATGCCCTTGCTGGTGGCAGGTGAGCGGAGCAGCAGGGACCAGGTGCACGCTCGCTAGCAGGCTGTTTGCTCTGTAGAGGCTCATCTCGGGCGATGCTCCTGCTCTGGGCCCTGCTGGCCCTCGGATGCCTGCGGTGTGGCTGGAGTAAGCCGGGGACAAAAACACCGGGTTGTGTCCAGGGAGGCCTGAGGGGAGTGGAGACACTCAGGAGAGTGGGAGGGACACTGGGGAATCTAATTTGGGTGGGGGGGATGTGTGTGTCCAGAAATAGGCTCCTGCACTAGGGACACAGATATTAGCATCTGTAGTCATAGAAACTGATGGGAATCCCAGTGTCCACCTCTGGGCTTGCCTCAACCTTGTGATGGGTGTTACCAGAACGGCAAGTTCCTGGAGTAGGATGATGATGGCTCATCCCAGGATTGAGGCAGGTAGTGTGGGGAAGCCTGAAAGGGTTGAAGCTGACAAGGAAAAGCCCTAAACTTCGGGACCTCACTGTCTTTCCTGAGAGACTAGGAAAACTAGTGGGAAGCTAATGGAGAGCTGCAAAGGGTCCGAGAGAAAGGAAAACGGATGAGGTTTGCTTGTTAGGGTAGAACTCCGGGCTGTGGAGTGGGGGGGCGGCGGCAGAGAGACCTTCTAGAGACAGATAGAGGGCAGCAGCTGTCTGACTCTGGGGTGGTGTAGGCATGTGTCTGCCCAGGATGACCAGCAAGGCAGGCATAGAGGCTCTGAGAGAAGTTCATGGGATGGCCCATTGGGAGGACCAAACCCAGTGTTGGACCTGCAGCAAGAACTCAATGACTCCCGTGCCTAGAGGTCAGCTCCCACCCTCATTGCCTCCCCAGCTGTGAACCTCCAGCCCCAATTGGCCAGTGTGACCTTTGCCACCAACAACCCTACCCTCACCACCGTGGCCTTGGAGAAGCCTCTGTGCATGTTCGATAGCTCAGAGCCGCTCAGTGGTGCTTATGAGGTTTACCTTTATGCCATGGTAGACTCAGGTAAGGAACCTGCTTCCCTCCAAAAGGGCCCTTGAGAGTCTAGAGGGAGGAGGAAGGGGTGGGGGTGAGATATTTTACGCCTGTGAAGGTCTCGGATATCCTTGCTCATCACTGCTCACACACATGCTGACTCCACTGTGGCTGTGGCCCCAGACTGCCCTTGACAGGTTGGTGAGAGCGAGCCACACCAGTTTCCGAGTACCTGCCTAGCACCGGCTGCCTTGCCCACTTTAGAGCCACTGTCTGCAAGCAGCATGCGGGGTTTTATGGTGGAGTAAGGGATGAAGACGGGGTGGGGTCCCTCTCTGGGGCTCTGACAGCTACATTCTGATCTCACTGGCCTTTGAGCCTAGGTCTTTTTTCCTCAGGATTGCTCCCTGAGACCCAAACCAAAACCCTTTGGTACGAGCTCCTGGGTTTGGGGACCAACTACCCAGTAACAGCCTCTTAGTGTTCCCAGCATTCCATCCTGTCCACAGGCCTCTATTACAGCCTACATGCACCCAATCTGGGGTATTTTCTATTTCCCGGAAGTCCAGGGCCCAGAGATGTCAAGTGGTTGGTCCAAGGTCACACAGGAAGTAAAGCAAAACCGTGAGACCCAATATGGGTCCAGCCAAACTCATCTTAGTGTTACTGAAGTCTTTCCCATTTTGTAGGGGAAAGGATCCAGGGCCGCCAGCTACAGGGGGCAGAGGTTTGTTGAGCTGGAGGGACACTTTGAGACAGTGAGTGAGAGATGGATCCAGTACCTCACAGTGAGGTGCTCCTGGGCCAGCTGCACTGTTACCTCTGAGCACATGCCAATCACCCTAGTACCCAGCACCAACCTGGACAGATTTGGACTCGGGTGTTTGAGTGAGTGTTAGCTGCTGAGTTTGAGTGGCCAGGGTCCTGACTTCCTGCATCATCTCTACAGCCATCTCCAGGAATGTGTCTGTGCAGGACAGCGCAGGCGCTCCGCTGAGCACCACGTTCCGGCAAACCCAGGGTGGGAGGTCTGGCCCCTATAAAGCTGCGGCCTTTGACCTGATCCCTTGTGGTGATTTGCCCAGCCTGGATGCTGTTGGAGATGTGACCCAGGCCTCAGAGATCCTGAATGCTTATCTAGTCAGGGTGGGCAACAACGGGACCTGTTTTTGGGACCCCAACTTCCAGGGCCTCTGCAACCCACCCCTGACAGCAGCCACTGAGTACAGGTGGGTGTCAGTAGCTGTGGGAGGACAGGAGACCCAAAATGGAGGGATCAGGTAGGTGTCAGGGAGGGTGGGCTTCCTGGTTTGCAGCAGGTACCAGAGACCCAACAGGGCCCTCCTAGGCACCTTAGTCTGCAAACATTTTGAATCCTGTCTTCCCTTTCCTCTTTCCTCCCTCCCTCCTTCCCTTTCTCTTCCCCACACCCTCTTTTGCTTTGAGGCAGGCTTTCATGTAACCCAGGCTAGGTTTCACCCGCGGTGCTGCCTGGATTAAAGCCTTATGTGCACCATGGCCTCCTACATGCTGAACACGTGCCCTTCCACTGAGCTACAGCCACAGTTCCCGAAGGGGGATTTAATTTTAAGGGTCACTAAACTATAGGCTGTAGATGAACTGGTCCTCAGACTGTCCAGCCCACTGTCTAGACTGGGACCTAAGTGGGCTATGGAGCTTATTGTCTCTGGGTCCTCTCTTCCGATTAGCAGCCCTTGTTTGTGGATTCTTGCACCTAAAGCATCCCTCATCCAAGGGAACTGGTGCTGGTGATGGATGCTATCGGGCTGGTTTTCTAATTCTCTTTGTGACCCCCAAGGACCAGAGCTTCCAGGAGGATGTGTGGATTATCACCCAGCAGGGGTGTTACAGGTGCATAAAATAAAAGTGGGTGCCCCCAGAGGAAGGCTGAGCAACAGCCCCAACCATGAAGGCTTCCCAGAGCAGGTGCAGCCAAGCAGGAGGAGAAGCCAGGGGATATGGGGTCTGTTGTCCTGACCCCACGCAGTGGCTGTCTCCTGGAAGACTTCCTGTGTGCTCCTCCATGGTCCTCCTCCCTTCTGTTTCCTGTGGCTGGGTGCACAGGTTAGAAGAAAGTCACCCTTACTCCATCTTCTTCCAGGTTCAAATATGTCCTGGTCAACATGTCCACAGGCTTGGTGCAGGACCAGACACTATGGTCGGATCCCATCCGGACCAACCGGCGTAAGTGTGTGCTGGAGGGTGAGATCCTTAGAACTGAGTTCTGGCTCGAAGCCTGGCCTCTGTCCCTCACATATCGGGGGGCACCTCCATCTCCATGCCTGACTAACCTGGTGGGATTCCCTAACAGCAGCAGCAGGGCCAGCCCTCCTGGACTCCATCCTAAAGGCCTGGCCTCTGGGGAGAGTGTGCATATAGGACTGCTTAGACCTGGGGCACCAGAGTGGGGTTGAACTCAGTATAGGCAGGTCTCTAGGGATCTGCATTGGTAGTGCCACAAATCACTTGCTCACTGTAGGACTTGCCCATTGTTTCCAAGGGTGACAATAACCAGAAAGATGGAGAGCCACCTCTCCTCTGGAGAGCTGCATGCCCAGCTTTATCTTGTTTAGACTGTGCATACCATCCACGTCACCAGAAGTGACAAATACCTCACCTTATGCAAAAAGGGGAAGACACCAGAAACACTCAGACTTCGGGAAGGCATGAGAAGCAGAGGGGCCACTGGGCCAAAGCCTAGGGAAAGCAATTACTGCCCCGGGGCCCCTGGGTCACCCTGGATTCCGGCAGCCAAGGCAGGGGGTTACCTTGTCTGTCACTGAGAGAAGACACAGAATGGTGCATTTCCTGGGGGATTGAATGGGCTGTCGTCCTCTGCAGCCTCTCCTTACTTGGCCATTGACACGTGGCCCGGCCGTCGGAGCGGAGGCATGATTGTCATTACATCCATTCTGGGCTCCCTGCCCTTCTTCCTGCTCGTGGGTTTCGCTGGAGCCATCATCCTCAGCTTTGTGTGAGTTCTGCCAGCTGGGAGGGCAGGAGCCGGGAGACAGGGTGACACCCTCCCTGGAAAGACTTAGCAGCCGGGTCCTCTGAGACAGGACAGGGAGTAAAAGCCAGGGGCTGCTTGCCATGGTGCTGGTGAGAGCAAGCAGAGCCTTGGTGTCTCAGGGTCATGTCCTTCAGCTGGCACGGGAGGGGCCCAGGAGAGGGAAGGACCCAAGTGCATCCCAGTTTGTGGGCCGTGGGCCCATTCAGACCTCAGTTCTCGGGCTGGGAGTGTAGCTCAGTGGTATGACACTTGCCTACTATGTAGGAGGCTCTGGATTCAGTCCTAACACCCCACGAAGGAGACAAGCTTTAGCTGGGTTGGAGTTGTGTGATCTTAACAAGGTGCCCAGGTTCTCAGTTTCCCACGGAAAATGAAGGCAATTGTAACATTCAGGGCAGAGTCTTCGTATTTCATCCCATGATCCTCTTTCAGGATCAGAGTATCTGCCTCCCCCTCCAGGAAGCCTTCCTCCTGGACTTGTCCTCTCTGAATGATTATTCTTGAATTTGATCTGTCTCCCCCGATGATCAGGGCACTCTGAGGACTTAGAACAATGGCCTCCGATTCTCCAGCTCAAGATGTGACACTGTCTATATAAGTTTAAGAAGGGTGACTCTTCTCTTCCCTTATTCCCGAGGCTTAGCATACAACAAGAGCTCCAAAAATACTGGCTTATTAGATTATGTCCTGGGAGGCAATGCAATGTCTAAATTAGGGCCCTGAGAATTCGACTGGAGAAGTCGAAGTCTGCTCTGCCCCCTAATTCTGGCTCTCCTCTCTCTACGTGTCAGGGACATGGGCAGTTCTGATGGAGAAACAACACACGACTCGCAGATCACCCAGGAGGCTGTCCCCAAGACCCTGGGGGCCTCTGAACCTTCCTACTCATCTGTGAACCGGGCCCCACCCCTAGACAGAGCAGAGGTGTTCTCCAGCAAGCTCCAAGACTGAAATGATCCTTGGCCCCAAGCCATCAGCCCTGACCTGTGGTTGGCAGCAATGGCATTTATGCTCAGACTGGGCCAGATGTGAAATAAGACATCTTGGTTCAATGTCATGAAAACGCTAAATAAAATCTTAAGTATTAATGTCCAGAGTGAAAGGAGAAGCAGGGGATGGATATGTGGGTAATGTCACATTGAGGGGTTGGACACTGGGTCTCAGGAGGTGGGGACACTGTGTTCAAAACTATGGTGGTGAGAGCTGCCTGAGGACATGTGTATTGCTCAGTCCTGAGCTCCCAGTCTTAGTCTCCCCATCTGTTAAATGTGCTGCTGGATCTGGCCTGTTCAAGGCTACCCTGACCTAGCCTCCTAAACCACTTTCCCAGAGAGCATCTTCGTGGCCCTGTTCTATGCCTTCTGGAGAATGATCTTTGCTTTTGGTTTAGATTGAGTGGGTTTGGGCTGCAGAGATGGCTCAGTGGTTAAGAGCACTGACTGCTCTTCCAGAGGTCCTGAGTTCAATGCCCAGCAACCACATGGTGGCTCACAACCATCTTTAATGGGATCCCATACCTTTTGCTGTTATATCTGAGGACATCTACAGTGTACTCACATACATAAAATCAATCTTTAAAAAAAACCATTAGAATGGTGGGTTTATTAGGTAGATAGCAAGCTCAAGCACAAGACTGAATAGCAAGAGGTAAGTAGGGATGGTAGATAAATATCTATCCATCTGGATGGATGGATGGATATCTAGATAGATAGATAGATAGATAGATAGATAGATAGATAGATGTAGATGATAGGTGATAAATAGGTAAGTAGATACATAAATGATAGGTAGATGATAGGTGAGAATAGAGAGATAGATGATATATAGGTGAATAGATGGATGGATGGTGGGTCAATGGTAGATAACCAGATAGGTAAATGACAGATAGGAGATAGATGATGTATAGGCAGATAGAAAGTAAAACATTAAAGCAGGCACTCAAAACAGCCATCAGAAACCAACTAGGGAAGCCCTTTAAGCAGCTGCTTCCCACGGAGAGCCCCGGGGCAGGGTGGAAGACCCCATCAGGTGAGCCTTCCAAGTGAGAGATGATGTCATCAAATTAGGCCCTCTCAACACCCAGCAGAAACTGATGGGGAAGTTGAGGCCGTCAGCTGTAATTCCCACCTGGCCCTTCTCTCTATGGCTGAGCCTCTGCCTCCTTCTCCCACTCAGGCATTTTTATACCTTGGGATAAACAATGGTAACTCTGGTTGGAATGGTTTGTGTCCACGTTGTTTCATCCCTGTCACAGTTAGAGGGGCGCCTCTTCCCAGATGAAGGGCTTTGGAGGACTCCAGCTAATCATGCTTGAATCTGAACCAGGATGGGATGACAGCTAGTTTCCAGAGCCAGCCTCCTAGTGAGCTCAAGTAACACATGACAGTTGAACAATGTAAGGGACTTTTAGGTCCCCAGACCAGCAGGAAAGTGAGAAGTCAGTGACAGAGATTGTCACAGAGTGAGCCTAAGAGGCTGCAGGA
This sequence comes from Rattus rattus, assembly GCF_011064425.1. Classification (NCBI taxonomy): domain Eukaryota; kingdom Metazoa; phylum Chordata; class Mammalia; order Rodentia; family Muridae; genus Rattus; species Rattus rattus. The sequence goes on from NC_046154.1 coordinate 254,400,431, forward strand.
TGCCCTGGAAGCAGGGAGGACACCAAGTCTGCCTGTGCTCACGCCTGTGTATAAAGGCTCTGTCCCTGACCAGGGTCTGGGTTCAAAGGACTCATTTTTCTGAGGCCCACACCAAGATGCTTCCCTGTTTGGATTGTGCAAAACAAGTCCAAGCCCACCTCTCATCACTGAAAGGAATGCTCTGGGGCTGTTTATAGTTGGAAAGTTACTTACAGCTGAAGGAAGACACACACACACACACACACACACACACACACACACACACACACACACAAACTAGTGGTAGCCCCAGTGACTAGAGTCTTCTTTCCAGGTCACTGCAGAACAACACACATCTGTGGCCCTCACTCTCAACTCCTATGTCGAAGTCTTGACTCTCAGTGGGTGACTTACGATGGGAGCGTTTGGAGAGCGTCTGGTCTGGAAGGCAGAGCCTTCACCTCTGGGATCAATGTTCTTATAAAGGACCCCAGAGCTGGTGTGGTGGCACGTGCTTGTAATCCCAGAGCTCAGGAAGAGGAGGCAAGAAGATCAGGAGTTCGAGATCATCTTGGGCAACATAGTTGGTTTATGGACAATATGGGCTACAGGAGAGACTTGTTGAGAAAAAAGGCTGTGGGGGAGGGGTGGGGAGGCTGTAAGAGCCATCCCTGAGATAGGGCCATATCTTAGTCAGGGTTTTACTGCTGTGAACAGACACCATGACCAAGGCAACTCTCATAAAGACAACACTTAACTGGGACTGGCTTACAGGTTCACAGGGTCAGTCCATTATCATCAAGGTGGGAGCATGGCAGCATCCAGGCAGGCATGGTGCAGGAGGAGCTGAGAGTTCTACATCTTCACCTGAAGGCAAACAGGAGAAGACTGGCTTCCAGGCAGCTAGGTCAAAGGTCTTAAAGCCCAAGCCCATAGTGACACATCTCCTCCAACAAGGCCGCACCTCCTAATGGTACCACTCTCTGGGCCAGGCATATTCAAGCTGAGGCTCTCAGCAACCAGCCCTGCAGGCACCCTGATCTCTCTTCCCAAACCATATGAAGTAGGTTTCCATCCCTCGCCAGCCACTCCTGTGTGGGGCTGTTTGTTATGGCAGTCTTGCACAGACCTGTGAGGGTCCGCTGATGGGTGTGAAGCAAGAAGGAGCCCCTGCAGGCAGGAAGGCATCGGATTCATTTCTGTGTCTCCACCTCCCGGCACAGTGCAAGGGCAGTGTAGTGGCTACTCCTGGTTGTCAACCTGACTATACCTGGAATGAACTACAATGCAGAACTGGAAGGCTCACCTGTGGTTCAGATCTTGAGGCTGGGAGATACAAGTTTCTGACCTGGATCTTGGCATGGAGATCTTGAGGCATAGAGGCTATGAATCCTAGAAAACTAAGGCAAGGAGATCTCTGAGTTCAAGGTCAGCCTGGGACAAAAACAAACAAACAAACAAACAAACCTAAAACAAAACAACAAAAAACAGGGGTTGGGGATTTAGCTCAGTGGTAGAGCGCTTGCCTAGGAAGCGCAAGGCCCTGGGTTCGGTCCCCAGCTCCGGAAAAAAAAAAACAACAAAAAAAACAACAACAACAACAACAACAAAACAACAATAAAAACCCATCGCTTCTCGGCCTTTTGGCTAAGATCAAGTGTAAAAAAAAAGCCCAGACCCAGGCATGTGGTACACACCTTTAATCTGGGCCACACCTTCTGTTGGAGACCTACATAAGGACATTGGAAGAAGGAAGGAAGATTCACTCTTCGCCTGTTTGCATTTACTTGCCAGCATATCTGTTAGAATCTACTTGCCTTGAGGGACAGAGCAACTACTAAATCCTTGAACTTCCCATTCACAGCTGACTGTTGTTGGGGACTTAGACTACAGACTGTAAGTCATCATAACAACTTTTCTTATTATATAGAGACTATTCATAAGTTCTGTGACTCTAGAGAACCCTCACTAATACAGGGAGGAAGGAATCCAGCAACAGCACCCCTAGTTCACTATTCACTGGACACCTGTTATATGCAGGAATGAGGCAGACACACTTTGCCAGTATTAGGCACCCTTAAGGTCAGCAAGTGGGTGTGGCTCAGGGGATGAGAGAGTTGAGATAAATTAGAGTTGGGGGGGAGAGAGAGGGAGGGAGAGAGACAGGGACAAGATGTGATTCTAAAGAACACACCTCAAAGATTGAGACCTTTCAGCTACATCTCACGACCAATATTGAGTCCCAGTAGCCTGTCACATTATGGACCATTCTATCCATAAGTTCTCATGAATCAATCATGAACCAAGATTTGAACCATAGAGGCTTTGGGACAGGGAGACCCCTGAGGCAAGTGTAGGTTCTGTAGTTCCAGGCAGGAGGAATGAACAGCCCAGCATGGAATGGAGCAGATGGGAACCAGGTGGAAGTGTAATTTGATGGGGGCTAAAACACACGGTGATCGAGTGGCCATGAGAAAGGGGGCAGGACTCATGATGGGCGCAGGCCCAGGACCACTGGGGATGTGATAATGCCACCTCAACTTGGGTTGGGGGAACTGGGGGCATTCCATGCAGGCTCCTTAGGCTGTATCCACAGAGCCCAGGAGGAACAATGTGTGTGGAAGTCTCACTCAGGGGAGGAAGGTTTGTTGTACTCATATTGTCATTATCTGAGTGAGCTAGAGGGATCATGGCTCCCAGATGTTCCTCAACCCTTGCCGTGGCAAGATTTAAGTTGTGTCGCAATGCCCTTGGGACTAGTTCCGGCCGGCATGCCCATTGATACCAAGATGCATCGATCGATGCATCTTAAATCCCAATGTACACAGCTGAACATCTGTATACATAACCTTTGCTACCCTCCCATATTCCGTTTTATTGTTTCTTCTGACAGTGCTGGGAAGGAAACCAGGATCTTGCACATGCGAGGCAAGCACTCTACCTGAGTCATACCCCAAGTGCCTTCTGTATACTTAAAATTGCTGGTAGGTTACTTAATGCAAGGCTAGGTTTATTTGCCTTCAGATAGGGTCCCATTGTGTCTCTCAGGCTGGGATCAAACTCGGGCTCAAAGGATCCTTTGATCTCAGCCTCCTGAGCAGCTGGAATGACAGGTGGGAAGCACCATGCCCAGCTCCTGTTAAATGCAGAAGCTTAGTCAGAATAAAGGAGCAAAGCCTCCTTATAGTGTATGCATGCATGAGCTGGTGGCTTTGCCTACTTACACACAAATGGAGGCCAGAGGTCAAATGTCTTTATCACCCTGCACCTCATATGAAAAAAGGTTGGGGCTGGGGATATGCCTCAGTGGTTGCACTGGTTCTTCTTCCAGAGAAGCCAGGAGCGGTTCCCAGCACCACACAGCAGATCACAGCTGTCTGTAACTCCAGTTCTAGGGGACCCTACATCCTCATCCAGACATATTTGCAGGGAAAACACCGAGGCATGTGAAAAAAATAAATTGTAAAACATGCTCTTTTACACTTACTTACTTTGTGGCAGGGGATGGCAGGGGATGGAGGTCAGGGCGACTGTCAGGAGTCGATTTTCTTCTTCCACCATGTGGCTTCAGGGATGACCCGAGGCTGTCAGGTGCAGCTAGCACCCTACTTGCTGCTCTGTCCACCTTACTGTTACTGTTGGAGGGGTTTTCTTTCTTTTTTTTTATTTTTTATTCATTATTTTGAAACAGGGTTTTTCAGTGACTATTAGGTGTAGAACTCTCAGCTCTGCCTGCATGATGCCTGCCTAGGTGCTGCCATGTTCCCACCTTGATAATGGACTGAACCTCTGAACCTGTAAGCCAGCCCTAATTAAATGGTGTCCTTATAAGACTGGCATTGGTCTGTTCACAGCAGTAAAACCCTAACTAAGGCACAAGTTGGTACCAGGGAATGGGGTATTGCTGTGATAGACCTGACCATGCCTTTGTTTGGAAGAATATGAATTTTGGAACTTTGTATTTGGAAAGCATTGGAATGTTTTAAGTGGGGTGTAATGAGTCATGGTAGTGGGAATATGGAGGACTTTGTTGCTGTGAGTGATTTGAACTGTGCAGACCTGGCCCAATATGTTTCAGTGGAGAAGAATGTCAGTATGTGACCTAGAGACTGTTTTGGGGGTATTTTGGTGAAGAAAGTGTCTGCTTTTTGCTCTTGTATGAAGAGTCTACCTGAGGCTAAAGTAAAGAGATTTATATTAATTGCATTGACAAAGGAAGACTCAAAAAAGTCCAGCAGAGACTCTGTTCTCTAGTTAACTCTCATGGAGAGCATTTTGAACAGTGAAGCAAGCTTAGAAAGGAAAAATATAAAATGTAAGTTCAAGTATTAAAGGGGCACCAGGAAGGGAAATGGAGCTGAATCCTGTGTCCTGGGAGATAGCAGATTAAGGGAGTGGGATTTTGGGGCAAGATTCTACCCAGCTAAATTTAGATCCAGGCATGGTAGCACACACCTTTAATCCCAGGAGACAAGCTTGCAGATCTCTGAGTTCAAGGTCAATCTACAGAGCAAGGTCCAGGACAGCCAAGCTCAGGCATTGAAGGAGTTGGAAATGAGAAAGTTGGTAATAATGTAATAGAACAAGGGGGCCATGTTCCAGTTCCTGCAAGCAGCAGAACTCAGCAGCTCCAGTCATGTGTCTCTGGCTTTAGAGTTAAAAATAGAAGGGATATTGAGACAGTTGATGATGGTTAAGAATAAGTAAATTTCTTAACTAAGAAATCAGCGGTGATTAAGAAGAGACCAGCGTCACTGAGGTGAAGTCTTCTGGGAAATGTTTTCTGAGAGCACCAAGAAGCTGTGTTCCAGACATAGCCAAGGTTGTACCTCGTGCTGCAGCTGGACTTGGTAACGTGTAGGTGGTGCTGGTTGTGAAGCATGAAGGGGTCACGGAGAACAGCTGAGGCTTGGCACTGTGAGAGGCCATAGGAGGGCATTGGTGAAGATGCAGCCTCAGTTGTAGTTGACAGCCCAGGACTGAATGGGTCATGCAAAGGAGTAAGTTAAGGCTTGGCACCATGAAAAGAACCTATGACAGTCTATTGGTGAAGCCTAGTTACAGCAGAAGATCCCAGTGTATTGGAGATGCCAGTACCATAAGACGATCACCAAGAACAGTAGCGGCAGTGGAGTGGATCAACCTGAGCTTAGAGTGCTACAGAGGGCAGAGCTGGAGAAGTGATGCCAGCCCTTTGGAGGAGCCAAGAAGATTATGTGTGGATCCCAGACATTGAAACAAGAAGCTGTAATATTGAAGCTGCCTTGGAGACCCCAAGATGTTTGAGATGCCAGAGCCATGGGCTATCTGCTGAGGAAAGCTGCTAACAGTGAGTAGAACCAGCCCAGGAAAAGAAGTTTGTTGTAGTCAACAAAGATGAAAAAGGAGGTGGAGATCTGAAAACTGCTTTGGGGGTTGGGGATTTAGCTCAGTGGTAGAGCGCTTGCCTAGCAAGCGCAAGGCCCTGGGTTCGGTCCCCAGCTCCGAAAAAAAGAAAAAGGAAAAAAAAATGTCATTGCTTCTGAAAACTGCTTTGACATCAGACATGGAGATGCAGAGTTTGGAGTTTGCCCAGCTGGTTTCCTGTTTTGCTTTGGGGATTACAGTTAAGTGAATAGATGGATCTTAGAAGAGACTTTGAACTTTGAACTTTTAACATTGTTGAGACTGCTATAGACTATGGGGACTTGGAAGTTGGACTAAATGTACTTTTTATTATGCTATGGCTAGATATGGCCCACATATACTCATGTATAGAACAAGCCTATGGGCTCCAGAGAGTGGAATGTAATAGTTTATATATGCTTGGCCCAGGGAGAGGCACTATTTGGAGGTGTGGTCTTGTTGGAGTAGGTGTGTCACTGTGGGTGTGGGCTCAAGACTCACCCTGGATGCCCGGAAGTCAGTCTTTCACTAGAAGCCTTCAGATGAAGATGTAGAACTCTCACTTCTGCCTGTACCATGCCTGCCTGGATGCTGCCATGTTTCTGCCTTAATGATAATGGACTGAACCTCTGAACCTGTAAGTCAGCCCCAGTTAAATGTTGTCCTTAGAAGAGTTGCCCTGATCATGGGGTCTGTTCACAGCAGTAAAACCCTAACTAGGACACCCTGGCTGTCCTGGAACTTGCTCTGTAGACCAGGCTGGCCTCAACCACAGAGATCTGCCTGCTTCTGCCTCCCAGGTGGTGAGATTTAAAGTGTGCAGCACCACATATGGATCTCTTCTTTTTTTGAGACAGGGTCTCACTGCGTAGCTCTGGCTGGTCTGAAACTCAGTCTGTAGATCAGGCTGAGTTCAAACTCACAGACACCTACCCAGGCTGGAGTTAGAGAAGTGCACAGCCACAACTAGCTTTTGCAAGTGAGTTGGGGCCATCCCTCATGCTCTCTCTGAATCTTTTTGATTCATGGTTTGTTTGATCCATTGTTATGGAATCCAGATATGAAGTGCCAGCATATGGTGGCAGTCAGTGGGTGTGGTGGCGGTCCGTGTGGTGGCAGTCCATGTGGTGGCAGTCCATGTGGTGGCAGTCATCAGCTGGCCCGTGATACACTGGTGGCTACTTTTGAGGGAGCCTAAGAGTCTTCCCTCTACTGCTTTTCTGTCCTTATCTTCTATGCTATGAAAGCCAGCCTCCACAGAGCCACACACATGCCTCTTCACTACTACTCTTACCTTACATCAGACTGTCCTCTCAACAGTAAATGGGCCTTTGCATTTTATGACACTCCAGGGCACTCTCCTGGAGATCTGCCACCCTGGCAGACTGCCACACAAGCCCAGTGAACTAGGATTCCCCAGCATTCACTCTTGGCAGGACACGCTGCTGTCCTGGGAGAGGGGCCGGTAGAGGTGTGGGATCCACTGCTCCAAAACCCTGCAATCCTATCATCCTGGAAGCTGTAGTGATAACCTCTCATGTGGCAGATTCTGATGAGGTCTCAGGCTGTGGAGCTGTGTTCCTTCTGGTAGGCTTGCTTCACTGCAGGTGTCTCACTTGGCGTGCAGGGGTTCTAGGAACTGACAACATGTATGTCTGTACCATGTGTGTGCTGGGTGAAGAGAGTCACTGGTCTCACTATGTTGCCTTGCTTGGCCTGGAATTCATTTTGTTGATTTACAGAGATCTACCTGCCTCTGCCTCCTGAGTGCTGGAATTAAAAAATGTGTGTGTACCACCTTGCCCAGCCAAAACACCTTCTGTGAACAGGACCTAGCTAGCTCTGGGACTCCTTATGTTGATGAGAAGCAAAGTAAGCTAACATATTGAGCCATCCTGTTTCTCCACATCCTCACCAGCACTTGATGTGGTTGCTATTTTTCACTTTAGCCTTATGTTGGGTGTGCAATGGCTGAAGCTCTGCCCAGTCCCTCCAGAAGTGAGATCGGATTCCAGTTCCTCCATACCACCCAGCACTGTCTCCATCTGGCTTTTTAATTCTGAACATTCTAGTGAGTAGTTGTACCTCTGAGTGGTTTTGATTTGCATTTCCCTCATGGATAATAGCACACAGTACTCTTCCAGGTGCCCACATGGTGCCATCTTCATGTCTTCTTTGAGGCAGCGTGTGTTCAAATATTTAGTCAATTACATTTCTTAAATCTTCCATTGCTAAGGGTTGTTCATTGGTTTTGTATATGTGAAGTGAGCTGCAGCCTTCTTGTTTAGTTTCAATTTGCTTTTATAAATATAATCTGCAGGTTTTTAAAAAGATTGGACCTTTGCCTCCTTCTTATTGAACTGGGAGAGTTATTTATATATTTTAGATTCGGTCCTTGGTCAGACATACATTCATTTTCCAAGTTTCTTATAGTCTGAGTCTTTCCCTTAGGTGACTTATTTTTTTCTCCCTGGTCTTATTGGCTCCACCACTCCCATTTTCCCTTGGCTAAACAGTTAGCTCCACAAAGGGCAAGTATGCTTTTCCCTTGTGTCCTGAGCCACAGTGGGTGCATGAATATTTATTCAGTGCCTACCAATCCCCAGCTACTTCATAGCTGTTGGGAGTGCAGGAGACCTGTGAAAAGAGGGTCTCAGAGCAGCCTGTTGCAAAGTTTCAGGTCAGCAGTAAGGAGGCCCTACCTGGAGTAAGGTGAGCTATGGGGGTGAGGCAGGCACGGCCAACAGGGGTGAAGGGCTCAGAGAGGTTCTCTTCTCTCTAGGCTGTGCTACCGGCAAAGCCATCTTGCATCATCTACACAGTCCTTTTTGCCCAGAGTCAGGGTAACCTGAACGACTTTGGTAAGAAGCTGACTTGGATGTATGTGGGATAGAGGAGAGGGATCAAAGCACTTTGTTGGTTCCTCTATCTTTAGTGTTTAGTGCTTATTGCATGATGATACCTACCTGGGAGGGGCTGTAGTGCTTGGTGTCTATATAGGCTGTGGTAGTCAACCAAGATCTGTGTCTGCCTGTCCTGTAGACTGATGCAGGGCCTGTTTGATGGAGGCCTTCCAATGCTATAACTAACAAAGCAACAGCTTCATCTCTGGTGGAAATGTGTTGGTGTGCGTGTGGGGTGATAACACATTGTCACCTGTCACTTCGTGTCCTTTCTGTCCACCCTGGCATGTCTCATTGAATCTGGCAGTTCTTCCCTTTATGGTTGTGCAAAGCTCTTTCTGTAGCAAACTAGGCAGCAGCTCGACTAGTTACTTTAAATTTTCCTCTGTGTGTGTGTGTGTGTGCTTGTGTGTGTGTATGCATATGTGTGTATGTGTGTATGCATTTATGTGTATGAGCATGTGCATGGCATTACTGTGGAGATCAGAGAACCGACTTCTTTGTTGGTCTTGGGTCCTGGCCTTCCATCTTATTTGTGATAGGGTCCTTTTCATGTTGTTCACAGCTTTATGTGCCAGACTAGCTGGCTTTGGAGGTTCCAGAATTCCTCATGTTTTTGCCATTCATTTCACTGTGGGTGTACAACTATGCCCAAATAGTTTAGGTGGGTTCTGGGGATTCGAATTTAGGTCTTCGTAACTGCATGGCAAAGGTTTTTACCCACCTTGGAACTGTCTCCCCAGTCCTGACTTTGTTTTCTGAATATGTGAAAAAAAAAAAAAAGAGTCAATCCTTATTGCAAAGGGCTGCTGTGTGAGTGAAGGAAGAGGTGCCATAGAGGAGTTTAGCATATAACGTGTGCTTAGTCACCATTACTGTGTTCTCACAGATTTCCACAGTGTGCATTTCAAACACACTGACATCTCCTGGGGATGCATGTGCCACCATTGGTATAACAAAGAAAGGAATCTGGTCTGTTGAACTCAGGGCATGAAACTTATTTTGTGCACACACGTATTTATGAATTTGTTCAACAATTGGTGGACAGCAGCAACACATTGGCAGGTGCCATTCTGGCTCCTGGCAAGAGCCACATCATCTACTCAGAAGGAACACAGTGGCCAGGGGTTAAAGCAGTTTTTCTGGGATTTCCCCTGTACATCAGGGTGATGCTAGTCCTACTGCCAAGCTGAGTAGTAGGTGCTCATCTGTCCCTCTTGGATAGGGGAGAAGGAAGGCATTGTTTCTAAGGTGTCCCTTTTGTCCCTTCTATGGGTCTTGTCCTTGTAAGGCTGCTTGGCTGAGACTTCCAGTCAGTGTTGACTTTAGATGGGCACACTGAACCTTGGAGGACATTCAGGTGTGTGTGTGTGTGTGTGTGTGTGTGTGTGTGTGTGTGTGTGTGTGTAATGTGTGTACTGTGGGTTCAGACTCCTCAGCTTCTAGCCCACAGTCTCCTTGAACAACTTTCTCCCTGGGACTCAGGAACTTCTCCAATGTCACAGGTTCAAGTCTTGGGACCCCTCTTTAGGAGCAGGAGCTTGTGAACTAAATTGCATCAAACTTAAGTTGTACAGTCTAGGAGTGGGAAGCCCAGACCTTTGAAGCAATGTATAGCTGGTATTGCCAATATAATGTGGGCTTCCTCCTCTCCTGCTGTTAAATGAAGTAAATGTGGTATCGTCCTCACTGGGGTTGTTCTGAGGACTAAAAAAAACATTTTCTCAGGGGCTGGAGAGATGGCTCAGCAGTTAAGAACACTGACTGTTATTCTGGAGGTCCTGAGTTCAATTCCCAGCAACCACATGGTAGCTCATAACCATCTGTAATGGAATCCAGTTTCCTCTTCTGATTGTGTCTGAAGGGTACTCACATACATAAAATAAATAAATGTATCTTTAAAAAAAACATTTTCTCAAAGGCTCAGGTAGTTGCCTAGACTTAGGTTTAATTACAGCACCCACAGAGGTTGGTGGAACTCTGTGAACTTGAGGCCAGCCTGATTTACAGTGCTAGTTAACAGGGTGGCCAAAGCTATACAACAAAAACCTGTCTGGAAAAGGAAAAAAAAAAAAAAAAAAAAAAAACAAAACAAGCAAACAAAAAAGTCAGAGGGAGGGGTAAAAAAAAAAAAAAAGTCAGTGTTTGTCACATATGCAACTTCCTTATGGACTGAAAGGATGCTTACAGCAAACCCAGGTAGACAAAAGGAGCCAGAGGCAGAGGAAGTCGTAATAACTTGCCCGGGCAGGCAGACCCGGGAAGCTGAGGAGGAGGGAATAGGTTTTGATCCATCCCAGCCTTCTTTAGCCAAAGGAGAGGTTGTCACTGAATCTTTAAAGTTCCTCAGTTGAGTGCTCCAGTTCAAACTCGACGTGTCCAAGAGGGACCCCAAGACACATAGGAGGGCCAGACGCTTGCCCTGACAGGCGGTGAGGGAGATCGTCACCTCAGGGACGGGGGTGAGGGTGGGGGTGGGGGTGGGGGTATGGGTGGGAGGAAGCGTGAAGCAAGCTAGGCCAGGGCAGCAAGACCTGTGGCTTGAGGTAGATGGAGTGAGCCCGGAAGGGTGGTTCCGACCGAGCTCGACGCCTTCTGCGTTTTTGCAGGGCTGTCCAGGCATGCAGATGGGGAAACTGAGGACATAAAGCAGCGCTGGGAAGCCTGGCCACGAGCCTATCAGTCTCTAAGACTAGGCTCCACGCGTACACGACAGCACAGCCCACGGTCCTAGCTTCTCTGGGGGGTGGGGCAGGCCATGGATCCGCCCCTTCAGGCGGGGCTTCCCGTTGCCGCGGGGCCGTTAATTTCAGGGCGGAACGTTCGCGCGGGGAGTGCGCGCGCGCGGGGGAAGGCATTGAGGGAACGCTGCGGATTCGGCTCGGCAGGCTCCGCGTGGTGCGCGCGCAGCGCCATCCGGCGCACCACCCGGCGGCTCCACCCAGCCCAAGGGGCGCGGCCCGGGTGGGAGGCGGCGAGAGCGCGAGCAACACTGGCGTCTCCGTGGCGCGGCAGGTGAGGCGGCGGGTTCGGGCTGGATGCCAGCGTCCCGCGTCTCCCCAGCCCTCAGGACCCGCCCTGGGTGCCCGGGACCCTAGTGCCCTCTGATGCGCTGGGGACCCCTGCCTCCGACATCCCCTGGGGAATCCCTGGGTCCGCGGCCACCTGTGGACTTGATCACCTTTCACACCCAGGAAACCCCAAGTCCTCCAGATTTCCCTCAGACTCAGCACACAGGGGACGTCAGCGGCTTCAAGGCCTGAGACCGTTACATCTTCTAATCCAGAAGCCCAACAGATCCCCTCTGGTCCTATTCCAAAGACTTCTCAGGTCTCCAGGCCCATGGACTCCCATCTCTTCTTGTGTGGAGGCCTTCCTTCCTAGGATCTCCTGCCTCCCTCTCTCAAACTTGAGGTCCACAGAGCCTTGCAGCTTCTACTAGAGTGTTCTTGAGGTTTGTGGATGGTTAATAGGAATAAAAGTAGAACCATCTGACAAGTCAGCAGAGGACTACGCATAACCAAAGAGGAGGTGGGATGTGGGGCTTCGAATGTGCATTTGTTTTCACAGTGCAGTGAAGGCTGGTGTGAGACCGACTCATGGTAGAGAAAGGCATCGCTGGGAGTAAGGGAGTTGGGCAGGCGATACCTCTTTTAGGTTGTTGCCTCAATGCAATGGTAACTTCTTCTATCACACACAGCCCACCAAAACCAGTCCGAGAGAGCAAGGCTCTATTATCTATTACAGTGGCTTAATAAATGGGAAGACGGCAACCTCAAGATCCATCTTTCTGGGGTCATGATTCAAGGGTGGCTGTCTTCCCTGAGGTAGAGGTTTGGGACCAAATGGTACACATCTATCTTATCCTTTTCAGTCCTGGAAGTCCTACTATAAGGATTATCATTTTCTCAGGCTGTTGTCATTGATAAACAGTCCCTGACTTAGTACACAGTTGGTCTGGTACCCTGAGGCACTGCCCCAAGAAAGAACATACCTGACTTGATGATTGTGAAAGACAAGGGCCAGACATTTTTAAAGAGGGAGTGGGTGCTCTCTGGTCCAGTGCTTGGTGCTGGAGGCAGATGGCACAGCTGCAGCTGGTAAGGTTTGGGAGGTGGGGACAATTAGCCAAGTTGGTGGTACTTAGAGTGCAGTGGCCTTAAAGGTAGGTGGGGTTGGGGGGAAGGGGTTCTAGAGGTAACAGGGAAACAGACTCTTAAAGATGGAAGTTGTTGAGGGTGAAGGAATGAAAAGTCAGGGACAGGCCCAGCACACCAGATCTAAGAGGCTCTGCCGGGTGGGTGGCAGAGCTTTGTCTTGGGGGTGGGGTATCCTTGTAGTGATGATACAGAAAGATGCCACAGCCCTCATTCCCTCACACCTTCTTCAGTGACTGCTTCTGCCATTACGTAGTAGACAGGGCTTTGGCCACAGACGGAAGGAAGGAAGGAAAGAAAGAAGGAAGGTAGGATGAAGAAGGCCTGTGAGGTAAGTGTTCCCAGTTGAGATCATGATGGAGAGATAGCAAGAAGGCCTGAGGTGGAACCTGGCATTGAACTTCTATGCTGAGCAGAGGCCTGAGCAATTTAGAGGAGCAGGACACCATGGAAGGGCTTATAGAACAGTGAAGTGACTTGTACTTTTGTTGGGTGTGCGTGTGTGTATGTATGTATGTGTGTTTGTACATACCCATTCCACATGGGGTCGGGGTAGGGGATAGGATATATATCTGTGTGCATGTGGAGGCAAAGGACAAACTTGGGTGTCATTCCTCAGGTACTACCCAGTATATTTTTTTGAGGCATGGCCTCTAACTGGCCTAGAGCTTATCAGTTAGGCTAGGCTGCCTGGCAAGGAGCTTCAAGGACCTACTTGTCTTCACCATCCCAGCAGTGTACACCAACACTCGTGACTTGTTTTCTGTTTTGTTCTGTTTTACATTAGTTCTGAGGATCAAACCCAGGTCTATGTTTACAGGTCAGATGACTGGTGACTGAGCCATGTCCCTAGTCCTGGCTTACATATTTTTCCAGTGGTCACTTTAGCTGTGGTGGAGAGACTTGTTTGTAGGCAGCAAGACCATAAAAGATAGGTGTGATTTGGACTCAGGATGTGTGGTTCAGTAGCCCTCTAGGGCTTGACTAAGCTCAAAGCCCAGGCTCTGAACCTGGGGCACTGACATGGGAACTTTTTTAGGTGAGACTTTTATCTGTTTGCTCATAGGTGGTGCTCACCTTAGCACCTCACCAGAGTGTCTGCTATCCAAGTATAAGACACAGTGCTTTGGTAGGGGGAAGAGGACCTGCAGTCAGCGGGAGACTGAAGGGAATGGAAAAGGAGAGCATTTGGATGTGTCAGCACTGTCTGTGTAACTGGAAGGGCTGAAGCTGCAAGCAGGAGGTGTGGATGTCTAGACAGGTGAGCACTTTAAGGTGTGACACACTGTAGACAGTGGATTAGGGATTATGAAGAAGAATGACTGAAGCTTGGATTTTGGAGAGTGAGATGGAAATAGACTAGTGCAGAAGGACTCTCTGTGGCCACCACAGCTACACGTGACTGACGGCACTTAGAATATACCTATAGTGACAGGGCTAGGGTTTAATGGGTTAAATCTAGGGGTCATGGGAAGCATGTAGGTTGCTCTAATGTTATCCCATGCAATGCCTCTAGCCACCTGGGAAGTGCCTTTCTTCCTTTTCCACGTGTCAGGGAACAGACTCAGGGTGAGCACACACACCTGTTGTTGGCGGGGCCCTTATGGGTTGTGTATCTTTCTTTCCTCCACAGCCTGAAGCTGGATTCTTTTGCCTAAAGACATGGCCACACCTCTTCTTTAGCTCTCCTTATGAATTCTGCTAAAGTTACTGCGTTCTGCAGGCAGCTGTGTGACAGAGCTATGTGTTGGCTGTGTGTGTGTGTGTGTGTGTGTGTGTGTGTGTGTGTGTGTGTGTGTGTGTGTGCGCGCGCGCGTGTGTGTGCGTGTGCGCGTGTCCCTCCATGTCCGTCCATGTGTCAGTCTATGTTCTGGGCTTCCTATTGGTGTGTTTCTGGAGAATGGCAGAGGGCCAGCAGGCAAAACAGAGCAGCCAACCTGGGGGCCCAGGGTGAAAATGAGCATGACTGGGGCCGGGGACTTGGGGCTGCAGGGTGTAGGTAGTGAGGTGAGAGTTAAAGGAATCAGGAATGCAAACCAGAAGTGAGTTACAGCTGATGCCTGGGGAGATGCTGACCAAATTACTGGAGTCTCAGCTTTCACCTCAAAAATGTGAAGCCATTTGTCATTACAGAAACCCTAGAGCCCTCCAGCTCTAAAGTCTTGTAGTTTTGCTGTGCTGGGCTGGGGTGGGGTGGGGTTCGCTTGGGCCCAGGTTAGGTGTTTTACCTTATTATGGCAGGTTTCTGGAAAGCATCCTGTGTGTTGTTTGGCATCCCAGCACTGATGGTAGAACAGGATGGTAGGACAGTAGCCTAATGGCTGCCTTTAGAGTAGAATGAGTTGAGCAGCTGACAGCTGTTGGCACTTCACTGAGAGTCAGCTCCAAGGAATCTGATGCCTCCACGGGCACCTGTACTCACATGCATACACTCCCACAGTAACATACACATACTTTAAAATATACAAATTTTAAAAACATTTCATTATTAGAGTCCAAAAGGTGACTGGGTACAGAAGAGTAACTGGTCATCTTCGTAAAGCTGTGGAGCAGAAGCCCCACTTTCAAGCCAACACAGTAGGTCACTGACAATGCCCTAAACCTCCAGACGCCCACACCCTGCACACTGCCTCTAGTCTGAGTCCTGTGACTTCTTTGGCTCCTGGCTGAGAGCATGCATGTAGCTATAGGCCCTACTGAGAGCACACATGCAGAGTGCTTCATGTTTTCTCCTAAAAGCAGCAGTTATTAATGTTTATCTTCTGGACAACATCTCATGCACCCTGGCTGGCCTTAAATTTTCTGTATAACTAAGGATCACTAAACTTCTAATCCTCCTGCCTCTATCTTTAAAATTCTGGGATTGCAGATGTGTGCCGTCATGTCTGGACAATGCTATCTTTTGAAGGTACTATGGACTTAACTGTTTCAGTTGTGGTGCTGGTGGGGTTTGCGTTTTCTTTTGTAGAGTGTATATTATTCTCATCATTGTAAGGTATGTGTGAGCGCACGGAGCACAGTATGTGTGGAGGTCAGTGAACAACCCTGCAATCATTTGTGTCATTTGCCTTTTGGGGGTGGATTAAGGAACTTCTCTATTTTTGTAGCTATTTCTTAATTTGGGCTCAAATATGTAAGCAGTGTGGGAGTGGGCACTGCTTTCCAGACACCAGTTATCTAGTACCCCCACACTTTTTGATTGTCTTTCTACCTAACCCTGGCTGTCTTGGAATTCACTATGCAGACCACCAGGTTGACCTTGAATTCACATTGAATCTGACTGCCTCTGCATCCTAAGTGTTGGGATTAAAGGCCTGTTTAACCATGCCTAGCTCAGTTAGCACATTTTGAGCATTACAAATAGGTTTTCTAAAACTAAAACTAAAATACTCTATTTTAGTGATTGGTCAAGTAGCATGTGCTCAAGGTCAGGTTTGTGTCTTCTGTACATTGCTTTGAAGTGTGTGCTTGCGTTGTAGAGAGGCCAGGAGAGAATGTCAGGTGTCTTTTCTTACTGCTCTTTGCCTTCTTCCTCTTAGACAGGCTCTCACTGACCAACAACTCCCAGATATCTTCCAGTCTCTGCCCCAACAAGAGTGTGGGGCCCACATAGCCACACACAGTTTTTAAGTTGGTGTTGGTGATTCAAACTTAAGTCTTAGTTTTTGTGATGTAATTGTTTTTTATTTAGCCACTGAGCCATCCCCTATCCCTAGTATTTTTGAGATAGGGTCTCACTGTGTAGGACACTATTCACTATTTAGACCAGATGGGCTTAAACTTT
Source organism: Rattus rattus (assembly GCF_011064425.1). Taxonomy (NCBI): domain Eukaryota; kingdom Metazoa; phylum Chordata; class Mammalia; order Rodentia; family Muridae; genus Rattus; species Rattus rattus. Next base: position 254,416,639 of record NC_046154.1, read on the forward strand.
TGGTATCTTTTCTTTTGATTCTTTTGCCTCCTGATTGCTGGAATTACAGGCATGAGGAACTGTGCTTGGCTGATCTTGTTGGGGGGAGGGGATACACAAGCAGGCATGCTTGGCTGTCTCTGTGTGAGTGGAGGGGATTGGGGGGTGGAGGAGTGTTGAAGCAGATCTCATGCTATATGCCCACTCAGAGTGATCCACCTGCCTCAATCTCCTGCATGCTCTGGTTACAGGTGTGAGTCACCATGCCTAGCACTGTTCTCTAAATTGGAGAACACAATTCATCCTCAACTTCCCTGATTACAGCAGCAGTGGTTCTAATGTGACAGTTGTGGGAAGTCTCTGAGAGAGTGGTGCCTAGTTGGAAGCTTGCTGTGTGCCTATAGCCTGGAGGCATCTTTTTTTTTTTAAAGATTTATTTATTTCATGTATGAGTACACTGTCTCTGTCTTCAGACACACCAGCAGAGGGCGTCAGATTCCCATTACAGATGGTTGTGAGCCACCATGTGGTTGCTGGGAATTTAATTCAGGACCTCTGGAAGATCAGTTAGTGCTCTTAACATCTGAGCATACTACTACTGAGCTATATGTCTTGCCATCTGAAGGTCTGTCATCAGGGGTATTGCTGCCCACTTGCTTATGTAAGCGTGATGCCTGCCCTTCCTGCTGGGAAAAGGGAGTGGGGTTTTGAGTATCTGTTCACTTTTCCTTCTGTATGATTGAGTTATGCAGCCCATAACTACTTCTTGCAGGATTTTTGTGTGTGAGGTGCTGGGAGCAAGGGCTTTGAGCCAGCTGAGGGTGCCTTGTGCCACAGAACTGTAACTTTACCTCTCCTGCATTTTTGTATTTAAAGCCTGTACTTTGGTATAGCATTAGCTGGCTCTGAACTCCCAGAGATCCATCTTCCTTTATCAAGTGCTGGGATTAGAGGTGTGTGCTTCCATGCCTGGCAGAAGTCTAGTTTTTTTTTTTTTTTTTTTTTTCAAAGCATAATTTCTGAGTCTCCCACAGAATTGGATCCTGATTCACTCTGCTTGTTCACTTTTAATAACAACCCCCTCCTCCCAGCTTTATGGCCACTTTCATGACTCTGACTTGTTCTTTCTCCTCTGATCTTTGTGGCAGTGTAGAACCTTGGTGGTAGCCAGCCGTTCAGACAAGGGCTACTTGCATAGCTTGGACTGGGCCTGGCTCAGCAAAGCTCCACACTGGGTGGCACATACAGTATTCTTGGACCTGAGTGGCTCAAGCAACCTTGTTCCTCAAGTAGGTGACATTCTCCCAGGAGGCTGGACTTGCTTTACAAGGCTGAGTTGCAGAGGATCAGCTACGCTGTCTAGTGCCTGTCAAACTTTGACTTGTATCCCATTTGTTGGTGTGCTAGGGGCCAAAGAAGTCACAGGACTCAGACTAGAGGCAATGTGCAGGGTGTCGGCGTCTGGAGGTTTAGGGCATTGTCAGTGACCTACTGTGTTGGCTTGAAAGTGGGGCTTCTGCTTCACAGCTTTATGAAGATGACCAGTTCCTCTTCTGTACTCAGTCACCTTTTGAACTCTGATGATGAAATGTTTTTAAAATTTGTATATTTTAAAGTATACACTGTGGAAGTGTATGCATGTGAGTACAGGTGCCCGTGGAGGCATCAGATCCCCTAGAGCTAGAAGTGATAAGCCAGCTGGCATTGGTGCTGGGAACAAAAGTCAGGACTCCTGTAAGAGCAGTACATGCTCTTAACCACTGACTGAGCCATCTCTCCAGCCCTTCTGGTGAACATGTACTTAGTATTGGATGTCAAGGGATTAAAAAAAAACAAGGCAGTCTAGTTACCGCAGAGCTCATTCATAATATAGGTAGGATTTCTTATTCTAGGCACAAAATACTCTGCTAAGACTCTGCTGAAGGTTTTAGATAAAAAGGATAGTAACTGTTTGAGATCTGCTTTTGGCGTGAATTTACATTTAGAAAATACTGGTAGATTTTTATGAAAAAATGTGTTGCTATGATGACTTGGTTTTGAGTCTGGAAACTAGTGACGACATGGTCACCTAGGAAACAGAAAGCTGCAGCATCTGAGAGGCCTCTGAAGGGTTTTGTTGCTGTAGTCTGGAATCTGATTGGCTTAAAAGAGTGGCCTTTGAGAAGGGACTGGTAAATCAGAGATAGACTGGCCTCCAAAAACTTGCCAGCAGAGGTCAGGCTAGGAAAATCTCTCACTTGGGCCTTGGTTTATAAACAAAGGGGAGATTTTGGACAATCTCTGGATAATTATGAGATTTGGCTCTGATCTTTTGGCTGCTGAAAAACAGGAAATGAGGTAATGTCTTTAAGCATGTAGTGTTTATAAAGAACTATAAATGGCTAAATATGGGCAGCTATTCAGTTCATCACCACGTGGGTCCTGAGAGGAAGTCTTGTGCGTCCCCTGCTGGCTGCTTTGATCTCTTGAGGTCCTCAGCAGCCTAAAAGCCCAGACAGAGGCCCCTCTCCATTATGGTGGGAACCCTTGTAATATAGGGGCTGGCTGCAGAGACTCTCCAGATCCCCCAACTCATGCTGAGGCAGGGCAGAACAGGGACCAGCCACAGCGTGCCTGTGCAGGCCAGAGCTCCCTTCTGTTCTGTAAGTGTCTCTGGGTCTCTTGGAGAACTGAAATCACTTGCTTTTGTGTTACTTTGTAGAGGTTGACGTACACATTTTGGATTTTAACTGATACCTACAGGTGTATGGTGAGTGAAAAGCAGTTGAACAGGAGGAAGGAATTAGAAACTTTAAAAATCTTTTATGTGGTAAAGGTTGAGGCTGTGTCATTTCTAAGGCACACAGACTGCCAGTGGCTGAAGTCAGCTATAAAGTGCTGGCTAGAGCAGGCTAAGATGAAGGGCTCTCCCCCAGACAGGAAGGCATAACCACTCTGAAGATACGGAGTGTGCTCAAGTTAACTTCAAACAGGAAATGCAGCAGGATAGCTCAGTGTTCTGTCTTTTGGGGTCCTGACCCTTGGTTTCAGCTTTGGGACACAGCCCCACTGCCTGGCCCAGCAGTTTGGTTTGCAGAGTACTTGCTCTCCAAAGAGGACTGAGCTTGGAAGTTTGGCCAGTTAGCAGGAATCCATGCTTTACAGTTCGTAGCAGAATAGATGAATATGTGGGCTCATTGGACACTTGGGGTGGGATCCATGGGGCTTCTATTTGCAGTGGAGGGGTTATATGAAATAGAATAGTCATAACTTGCCTTAGAAAATTTCCAATAGATTACAAAGCCAAAATAGACTTGATTTTATATGGTAACTGTAGTGATGTAGGAGGCCACATTCCCTGCCCTTCTGTCGCTTGGGCGGGTGGCATCCTCCACCAGCTTCAGGTTTTGATCCATGAACTGGTTTCTTAGCACCGAGGAAAGGTCATGGACCCTCAGAGATTTTGGTGGAAGCTGTGAGTGTACCCTCAAAGGTGGGAGGGTGAATGTGTGCAAATGTTTTCATGGGTGACTACAGGATATCATTTTCTCAAGACTGAAGGTATGATTTAGAGATCTGTTGAGCTGTGTGGTCTCTCCTAGAGTTATTTTTGGTGACCTAATTCTAATTCAAGAGGAATAAAGATTTGAGTGTGAACACAGGTTTTCAGTCCTGTGTGATGTTGACTTTTAGTTTTGAGTAGTTTCTAACAACACAGGGGAACTAAAACTAGGACATGTACTTGGCTCTCAAATGACATGAAAAATATTAAAAAGCTGGGTGGAAAAGGGGGAAATGGCACTATAATTCTCAGTGATAGTAGATGTAGGCCTTCACACCAGGTTCTCTGCCTATTTCCTTGTATAATAAATACTAGCTCTAGAATTCAGGAGACTTCTAGATGGTTTTGTCTTAAAGAGACATTTCCAGGTAAAAGCACACTACCTGGAGCCAGTTCACCAGAGTTGCTTCTTCTGGCTGTTGTGTGAATGTTTTCGTTTCTATCTTCAGAAGACACTCAAGGGCCTGACCTGGGAAGCTAAGCAAGGTTAGTGGCCACAGAGGAACCACCTGTGTAGGACTTTTCCTGGATGGCACTTTCTGGGTATTCTAAAGGGGAGTCAGGACCTTTGACTCAGTTTCATCTCTACAGTTTTCTGAGCACTCATCAACCATCTTTCTTCTCTTTAGGATTCACAGATGGAGTCAGTGGAAAAGACAACGAACAGAAGTGAACAGAAATGCAGGTAAGTAAGTAGCTAGTTACTTGTAGAGGGTTCTTGACTTCACATCACATTGGGGACATGTAGCACTGCCCCCAGCAGTAGGGAGACTGGGAAGGGGACCCATGGCTGCTCACCATGGTTTGCTCCAACACAAGAAACATTCCAGAAAGTGGCTTTCTGCTCCAAGAAGCTACCCGAGCCCCCATCTCCAGTCCAAGCAACATGGAACTGGGGTGGAGAAGGGCCACCGGACTGTGCATGGACAACAGGTCCCACTTACTGGAAAATGATGCAGAGTGAACTGCTGAACCTGGAGAATGCAGTGGGCTTTAGGAGGCCCACTTAGAAAATTCTCTTGCCTGTAACCACACAAGATCACTCTGTTCCTGACAGTGCTGATTTACCAGCTATTTGCAGTGTCAGAGAAGGAGAGGGCTGAACTTTTTGTTCATAGTCACCTGTAAATTATTTATCACTGTAGGCCACAGGGACTTTGCTTTCTGGTAGTGAACAGAAAGGCAAATTTGTGACCTGAATGTTCTAGATATTTCCAGACTGGAATCTCACCATACTTCCAAGCTTACAGTTGGCTTCCTTCTTCCTTGTTCTTAAATAGAAAGTTTTTAAAGAGCCTCATTAGGAAGCAACCCCAGGACCTGCTCTTGGTCATTGGGACCGGCGTGAGCGCAGCGGTGGCCCCAGGTATCCGGGCTCTCTGCTCTTGGAGGAGCTGCATCGAGGCCGTCATCGAGGCTGCGGAGCAGTTGGAGGTTCTGCACCCTGGGGATGTGGCAGAGTTCCGGAGGAAGGTGATGAAGGACCGGGACCTGCTGGTTGTGGCCCATGATCTGATCCGGAAGATGTCACCTGTGAGTCTCAAACAGATCAGGTTTCACAGCACTAGCTTTAGGTTCTAGACCAGGTTGAGGAAGCGTGTAAATTGAACACTAGGCCTCCATGAGCAGAGGTACTGTTTGTTAGTGGTCAGCCAAACAGGGTACCATCCTTGGGGTGTTTTGTTTTGATTTTCAAGATGGGTTTCTCTGTGTAGCGTTGGTTGTCCTGGAACTTAAGTCTGTAGACCAGGCAGTTCTCAAACTCAGAAATCCACCTGTTTCTGCTTCCTGAATGCTGGGATTGAAGGTGTTTGCCACTGTGCCCAGCAAGATCCTACCCTTTTAAACCTCAATATTGGACTGCCTGCAGGTGCTGGATTAGCTTGTAGTAATGGTTCCCATCGACTAGCTGGTTCTGAATGTTGTTACACTGCCATTTTTAGTGTGAGGTTTGTGGAGACACTATGAATATGATTTGGTTTAGTAGGCTACTCATATCTCTTCAGAGAACAGCTGGTCTTCAGAAGATATTTAAGGTTGGAGGTCAGTATCTGCCAGTAGAAGTGAGGTAGCAAACAGAGTTGGGGTTTAGGGGACAGTTAAGTTACTGAGAGGCCACAGCCAGATGATGGGTGGCTGTGTTGCCTGGTGTGGCTGAGCAGTAGCGTGGGAGAAGCTGGAGTAGGCTTTCTCACTGGTCTGTCCTTATGGAGATGTGCAGTCAGCATATAGAGGAGGCAGAAGGAGACTTGAGATGGGAGCTTAACAGAGGATAGGACCATGAAATGGTCATCAGGAAGGGCAGGACTGGTGTGAGGGGTCTCCAAAAGACCGGAGACCCCAAATGCTGTAGTTTTATTGGGATAGTAATTTTGATTCCTAAATTGAAAACTGGGGAAATAGCCCAGAAGCGTGCAGGGAGCTCAGTGGTATTGGGGACCTGGGCTCTGTCATCCTTAGCCTAAAGTTCCCTGTCTTTGTATAGTTCTTCCAGTAAGCAGATGGGACTGCCAACCGTTCCCTCCTGTGGCTTTGCATGGAGTCACTAGATTACTGGTTTCACCCAGTGCTGCATTTCACCTTTCCAGGCTGGGGGCGTTTTCAGTTAAGTAGCTGTGCCAAATGTGGGTGTTCTTTTAATTAGGGACAACTGACATCATAGGCAGGGGCTGGGCCAAACCTGACCTGCTAGACATTTTTATAAAGTTGGGTTGGCATGTCGCCATACCCTCTTGCTGGTACATTGTCTGTGGCTTATTTCATGCCCAGAGGCCAGCTTGAGTAGTTGCAGTAGGAGCTATGGCCACAGGCCTAACATTACTCTCTGGCACTTCAAAAGATGCTGATCCCTTGTATAGGAAGATGAGGGCTTACCCTTGGGTAAGGGAAACCTGTGGGATGGCTGCACAGCACCAAGGGTATGTGGCTCATTCAGGGAGAGGCCATTGTATTGATGGTCACTGTTGGTCAGATGTGTCTGAAGCTCCATCTGATGCTTCGTATCCTTGTGCACTCTTCCAAGCCTCCTAAGGAGAATCAGGTGAGGAGGTCAGCAGGCCTTTTCCTGTCATGCTGGCATGTCTCTGAGCCATCCTAGAGGACACCAAGTTGGTTTTATTGAAGGTTATGGTCTCATGGATAAAGATGAAGACTAGCAGGCACCAGGGGCATAGCCTCAGGATGACATCACCATAGCTGCCCAGGAGAAGGAGGGGCCTACAGGTAGCTCCCCTGGTGGCTCTGTCTTGACCTGTGGGCCCTTCAATTGGTACTGTGAGACTCAGTGCTGCTACAGGAAGCCTAGGTTAGGGCTTTTCTTGGGGGACATATGACCCCTTGACCCCTATCATGTCCCACTCAACCCCATCTTGGTTCCCTTCAGCAAGGCTATCCACTATTGTCATAGCTCTTAGCTCCCCACCTTCTCTGTCCCACTTGGAAAGTAGGGACTTTCCATAGCACCTTATGACCTGGTTCTGGGTCAGCTTTGTTAATCTTCCATGCTCCTCTCCTAGCCACACACAGGACCCATTTCCATGAACACTGCAGTGCCTTTGTACTTGCCCCTGCTTCAGCAGTCTTGAGAGCTCCCCATCGCAGGTCTCAGAGATACCTCCATGGGCCTTTTCTGCCTGCCTATGCTCACTTCTCTGCCTTGCTTTCTCCCATGTGTTTATTGCAGTGCTACATCCTTGTACTTGGCCTGTCCTCCCCTGAGGCTGCCCTCATTCTTTCTTCTGGTAAGAATGTGCCTTACTCATGTGCCATCTGCTTGGTCCCAGCTGTGATCCGTCTCTGCTGTTCCAAACTTCTCTTTGTTTTTGTCATTTTGAGACAGGGCCTCTCTAAGTAAACCTGGCTGGCCTGTAGTTCATTAGGTAGACCAGGCTGGCCTTAAACTCACAGAGATACACCTGCTTCTGCTTCTGACCCTGTTTCATGCACCATCATGGCTAGCATGTGTTACTAACTCTTGATCTACCTCTCCATAGCGCACAGGCGACACCAAGCCCAACTTCTTCCAGGATTGCCTGATGGAAGTTTTTGACAGCTTGGAGCAGCATATCCAGAACCCTGTGGTGCTGCAGTCAATCCTCAGCCTGATGGACAGAGGCACCATGGTGCTGACCACGAACTATGACAACCTGCTGGAGATCTTTGGGCAGCAGCAGAGCAAGCCCATGGAGTCCCTGGACTTGAAGGACAAGACGAAGGTGCGGGCTGAATGGGCAGAAGGCTCAGGGAGGTCACTGATGTGGGCAGGATGCTCTGGGTTGCTCCTTGATGCCACGCTGACATTCCCTAAGGCAGCCTAGGAGCTGCCAGGGAACCATGTCCTTCCCCACCCCCTTGCGATGCTTCCTGCTATCCACTGTTTTCTTTTCCTGCTCTTTCCTACTCCTACAAGGGTTTATCTGCATTGGCTGATTAGTGACCACTGTGGAAATGTGGGCAATAGAGCAAGTACAAGAGAAGGCACCCACAATCTTCATAGTGGGGATTTTTTTCTTATAAAATTGTGATTTAATGAATGTAAACATTTTAAACCTGTTTTTAATTTTTTTCCTTCCCTTTTGGAGATGGGGACTTGGCTAAGTAGCTTAGGCAGATTTTATCCTTGGGTTCAACCTGCCTCTGCTTTCAAGTACTGGGTTTCAGGCTCACTGTATAGACCACGCTGGCTTTGGATTTATAGTAGTCTTCTTGCCTTTGCCTTCCAAGTACTAGCACTACAACCATATCCTACAATGCCTGAGCTATTTGTCTCAGTTATTTCTGTATTGCTGTGGTGAGGAACCATAATCAAGGCACCTTGTAGAAGAAAGCATTTATTTGAGGGCTTGCTGATAGTTTCACAGGGTGAGTCTATGACCATCATGGTAGGGAGCATGGCAGCAGGCAGGCAGGCATGTCACTAGAGCAGTAGCTGAGAGCTGACATCTGGTCCACATATTGGAGGCAGAGGGAGACTGGGCCTGATATGGGCTTTTGAAACCTCAAATGACACATTTCCTCCAACAAGGCCCCACCTCCTAATCCTTCCCAAACAGTTCTACTGACTGGGGACCAAGTGTTCAAATATATGAGCCTTGGAGGGCTATTCTAATCCAAATTGTATTATTTTTAATTTTATAAGAACAAATGAAGATTTATTAAGGAAAAGTGTGAAAAGAACTTCTGAGAGTGGGTTCTGAGGGAAAAGCATCCCAGGAAATTGTTTACAGTGATTTTAGCCTAGTGTGGTGAACCCCCAGCTCTGTATGGGAGCACCCATTCCTTGTCCCTTGCCTGCAGTGGAGTTATTAAAAAACAAAGCAAGCAGTCATGGCAGTGTATATCTGGGATCTTAGTACACTGGAGGCTGAGGCGGGAGGATCACTATAAATTTTGAGTCTACCCTGAGTTACATAGTGAGTTTTAGACAAGTCTGGGCGCTTATCTGCAAAAAAAAAAGAAAAAAGAAAAAAAAAAAAAAAAAAGAAAGAAAAAAGAAATAGCCAAGTGTATTTCTGAGAGGCAAAAGTTCTGTGTTTTCTCCCTTTATTGCTGAGGTGGAACAGTTTGACCATATGGATCACTTTCATTTTTGGCATGCTTGATTTTTGTGCTGTGCTTATGTTATGTGTTAGGGAGTCAGACACCACCTGTGCGGTTGTCCACTGAGTTGTGGTGCATGCTCTGCTAGCCTGGCTGCCTGCTTTGGTATCCTGCACGGTGACATGGCCCTATGGTGGGGTGCGGCACAGGCTGTGGCTGAGCATGACAGCACCTTTGAAGATGACTAGTCAAGTGTGGGTAAAAGAATTAATTGTCAGGGTTGGGGATTTAGCTCAGTGGTAGAGCGCTTGCCTAGCAAGTGCAAGGCCCTGGGTTTGGTCCCCAGCTCCAAAAAAAAGAAAAAAAAAAAAAAAAAAAAAAAGAATTAATTGTCTGCTGATTTCTGCCTCTAGTGAGCCTGTCTCTGTAGGGCTTGCAGATGCAGAGGCCCCACACTGAGAGACATGAAGTATGGCCTGTAACCTGCTTGGCTCTGTAATTTGAACTGAGATGAATGCAAGGGCCTATTTGATATATAGTGTTGATGGTGTAAAACTAATTGTAGCCCAGGGTAGAAAGAACACTCATCTAGTATGTGTGATGGAAGACCTGGGTTTTACCTGCAGAACCACAAAACATAAAAATGGAAACAGAACCATCCATCTACAACCCCACAACAACATAGAACTATCCCCATATAACTAAGAAGGTCTGTCCCCTACACAGTCACTACCAGCTGCGTAACAGTTACTTCCACACTGTATTCAGAAGAGACCTTGCTGAGATTCTGGGCAGGACAACTAGTTTCTGTTTTAAAGTTATGAGTGGGAACATTTGCTTTTTCAGATAATTTTGTTCTTATATCTTGTTTGAAGTAACAGCAGGCTATATTTGTCTTGGTTTGGTTTTTGATAGGTCCTTCAGTGGGCAAGAGGCCATATCAAGTATGGAGTCCTTCATATTCATGGCTTGTACACAGACCCCTGTGGGATGGTGCTGGATCCATCGGGCTATAAAGATGTCACTCAAGATGCAGAAGTAATGGTAAGCCTGTTTTCACTAGGCTTTGGTTGCTTGCCTCTTCTAGGGAATTGATGGTGGCAGCCAGCCATCTGGCTGTGTTTCCCAGGCATTCTGGTCCTCTGGTTGATCCCCCTTTCACATGGCTGCTGGGGACAGGGTCATATTTTCCTGTTTGTAGTCATGTCTCTAGGCCCTGGTATGGTACTGCATTTCGAATAGCTGCTCAGGACACACCTGCTCAAGGAGGACGTGTGTGCTTCCTTAAAAGGAGAAACCTCTCTCCTGGTGCCAGCACTAGCACGCTGCAGTGTCTTGGCCAGGGGCTTGGCAGGAGAGACTTGCCTGATGCTGGTAGTTTGTGGTCTGTAGTCCGAAGTCTGCTTCTCCTCTGTTCCATTTGTCATCTCTCTGTGCATACTCCAAGGTCTTCTGTCTGTAGTTCTCACCTTCCTTACATAGCAGTCTTTTCAGCTTTCCAAACCTTGTTTTAAAACTAGAGCTAAGAATGGAGCTCTGGCCGAGCTCTTGCTGAGCATGCTCATGTCCTTAGTTCAATGCCAGCACAGCAGACAAGAGCAGTTAGCATTTCATTTTATGAAAGCCTTTCTTCACTCTTTTCTTTTAGTGGGCTTTTTTTTTTTTTTTTTTTTTTTTTTTTTTTTTTTTTAGAGATAGGGTCTCACTACAGAGCTCTGCCTTTCCTGGTTCTCACTCTGGAGCTCTGGCTTGAACCCCCCCCTATGTAGGCCAGGCTGGCCTTGAATTTACAGAGATCTGCCTGCCTCTGCCTTCTGAGTGCTGAGATTAAAGGTATTTGCCACAATGCCAGGCCTTATTCATTTTTTAATGAGAGATTTGTGGTTGGGCATTTGTGTCACATGTGTGAGTTCGAGGCCAGCTTGGTTTATAGAAGAGTTCCAGGACATCCAGGGCTACACAGAGAAACCCTGTCTTGAAAAACCAAAAAGAAAACAGATTTGTGAGGGTGGATGTGTGCACTCAGTTGCCTGTAGAGACCAGAGACATTGGATCCCTTGGAGTTGCAAGTGGTTGAGCTACCTACCATGAGTGCTAGAATTGAACAGGTCTTCTAGAAGAATTTCGCTTGCTCATTCTTAACCATGGAGCATCTTCCTAGCCTGCAAAGCCTTTGCTGATGGCCCCAGCAGATGTCCACATAAAATGTGTAGAGAAGCCCTGTAAAATATGTTGCTGACTCTTCTGTCCTAGTATGCTCCTTCCCCCATTTCTGAGACAGTGTCTCATCAAGTCTGTTTGCCTTCAGACTTGCTAAGTATCTTTGAACTCTTGGTCTTCTTGCCTTCACCTCCCAAGTGCTGGGATTATAGGCATGCCCCATGCTCTCTAGAACTCTGACTTGAGTCAGTGTGTTCTGTTGTAATCCTCAGTATCAGGTGCATGTTCTCTGGAGCTCTTCTCTGGCCTCTGACACCAGAGATGGCATCAGCAGATGAATGCTGGGCAATTAGGAGGTGATGCTGCTGAGACCCTTCTCTTTGAGGGAGAGCTGCTGGTATGAGGCCTTCGTGTCCGAGTCACTGACTACTGCTCCTTTGAGTGACCCTCATAGGCTGCTCTGAGGTTACTGTCTCTGCTCCCCTTGGCAGCTCTCTTGCCTTCACTCCCCAAAATCTATCTACCCCATCTTCCTTGTTGGGATTTGGCTCATCTGTCCACTCATTAGTTTTCAAGGTATTGTTTGTACACAATTTTGAACCAAGAAAATTTTTTTTGAGACAAGGTCTCACTATGTAGTCCCAGCTGGCCTGGTGCTTGCTGTGTAGACCAGGCTGGTCTGGAACTTACACAGAGATCCACCTGCTTCTGCCTCCCTTAGTGTCAGGATCAAAGATATGTGCCACCACACCAAGAGGAACTGAGAACATTTTAATGTTCTTTTATGTCTTAAGATTGTATATAAATCTAGGAGTTGACTTGGCGAGCCATAGGTCTACCATAAGCTGACTTCACTGTGAGGTGCATTCATGCTGCCCAGGTTGGCCAGTACATTGCCTCTCCTGGTTCTCCTTCTTTTCCTAGTTGAGAGATGGATCTCAGCCTAGCTTCACCAAGGGTTGCACACAGATCACTGCATGGGGTTGACCTGAGTATGTCAAGAGCTCCTAGTCTTCCTAGTACTCCTCAGTATGGCTCTTGGGAAGCCTGGTGGGTACAAGATAAGATATAAATGAACACAGGGGCCTTTATGTTAATTGTGAGATCCTGCTGATTTTCACTGGAGTGTCCTCTGTTTATTGGCTTTCTCCAGGAAGTCCTGCAAAATCTCTACCGTACCAAATCATTCCTGTTCGTGGGCTGCGGAGAGACATTGCGTGACCAGATATTCCAAGCACTCTTCTTGTACTCTGTGCCAAATAAGGTGGACTTAGAGCACTACATGGTAGTGCTCAAGGAAAATGAAGACCATTTCTTTAAGCATCAGGCAGATATGCTTTTGCATGGAATTAAAGTAGTGTCCTATGGGGACTGTTTTGAACTTTTCCCAGGATATGTGCAAGACCTCGCCACTCAGATCTGCAAACAGCGAAGTCCAGGTGCGGAGTTCTGTCATTACTTTCCAAGCAGAATTCATGGGTTCTTCCTTTAGCTGTTCCACCTTGTATTCTATAAGATTTACCAATCTAGTTAATTTTTAATCCTTCTGAGTTTAAAAGTAGAAAATGGAGTGATTGGTATAGGTAACAATCTGTAAGTAGAACTTGAGAACTTGCTTCAAACGTGGGACACAGTGATCTGCATTACAGGTTACTGTAGCCAAGAAAAGCCATCAGATCATCGTTACTGACTGTGATAGTGTGTTGGAAAGTTTATGAGGCTTCCATTTTTTCCCTCTCACTGCACATCTCTCTGGGGTGTGAAGCATCTCATTTCTGCTCTTTGGCCTTTCTTGGGAGGGGGAGGGTGTCACAGCTTTGCCAGGAAAGACCAGATAGTGAGAAATGCTGATGAGTCACTTTTACACAAGGGAATTAATGGCTTTGACTTCAGTGTCATAAAACATGAGTGATAGCAAGCGTGGAAAGTTCTGTATTGACTGGCTTTTTGTGGTGACAGGGAACCTAGAGGCTCACCAGGGGTGGAATGAGGTTAGCACCAGTGAGAGACAGACACAGCAGAGCAACCATGAGTTTCCCATACTTTAGCTGCTAATAATTAGTAGATGATTTAAATCATGAGTAGCTGTATAACAGGATAAGTAGTCAGTTTCTTACTGGGAGTGGGAACAGAGAATTCATGTCATAGAGCCATGCCATGAACAACAACACTTTATTATCTTCTTTGAGACAAGAGTCTCACTATGGATCTCTGACTGTCCTAGAACTCACTATGTAGATCATGCTGGCCTGGAACTCATAGAGACCTGTTTGCCTCTGCCTCCCATGTGCTGGGAATAGTAGCCTGCCAAGTTCCACTGCCCTTAGTTTTTAATTCGGTGCTTGTGTTATTTAGATGATTTTAGAGATATCAGCTGAGAGGGGTGAACATTTGCCCTGTGTGTACCAGAACTTTGAAGTTAGGATTTGATCCTGGACTAACATATACAAAGATGTCTTGGTACCAGATATGGGCATGGATCTTCCAAGACCTCCCTCTTCTGAGATCTCCTAGCTCTTTCTTGTCCATAATCATGACTCCCTGGGAGCCCAGCATCCAGCCATTGAGTGTGGGTACCTAGAGTAAGCAACTGAACCACTTCCCATCTCCACTGATGCTCCTTTTCCAGGACCTGGCAGCTACCAGAAGAGTAAAAAGTCATTGGGGCTTTCATCTGTGCCTGTCTTGAAGGACATCTGAGTTTCTTTTCTCTCTTGACGGGCAAGGATGCCTACTGGCTGAAAGTGGCATTAGCTGTTGTGATGTGTGCCTCACTGTGTCTATAGTCTCAGCAGCTTCCCATGCCACTCAGTGAGTTCTGGCATCTATCCTGCCAGGTGAAGAAGGGAGAGACAGGCAGGGATCCATGGTATCCAATGCATAGAAGCCCGGCCAAATCAGTGGATGGCCTCAGGGTAGTCTTTGCCAATCATTCTAGGCCTGGGGAGGATGAATACTCCAAGCTGTGACTCCACTGACTGTTTCCTTTTTTTCTCAGATGCTGAGCGAGTAGACAGTACCACCTTACTGGGTAAAGCAGATCTTGACTTTTCTCACCTGATTTTTGCTTGCATGTTCTATTCATCACCATGAAAATGTACCTTACATTCAATAATTTGCCTTATTAAATAGGACAGAAAGGACAGATACCTCTACCTTTAGATGGTCCCCACTATGGTAAAGGCACAAAAGTCCATCCCCTCCACTGGGAAGCACAGCCTAGTCATGGACTGTCTGTTGACAGCAGAGAATAAATTCTGCCCTAGAACCAGGAGTCACAGGAAATAAGAGAAATGTTCTATTTGTATTATGCTATCAGTAAAGGATCCAGTAATCTAGGGTAACCTGTTCCTTAGCAGTGTGTGAACTTTTATATAATTTTTTCTTTTAATACTTTTTTGAAGTGTGAACACTCTTGCTGAGTTTGTAAAATTGATGTCTCAACAGCTACCAGCATCTTCCAGAGGGCAAATTAACCAGGTGTCTCTACTGCCTGAGTCAGTCAGGCTAAAAGGGGTTCCAGTCAGTGATCAGGAGCCTCTAGTCAGCCCTGACATTGCTTCTTGTTGGGCCAGTATGTCCAGACAGACAGAGTGTGGCAGTGTAGGGACAGCTAGTGCCAGTCCGACTCAGTGGTGGGAGTCTTGACTCAGTCCAGGAGTGGGAAGAACTATATTCTGCTTTCCGTGTCTGCATAAAAGGATATTTTTGCTATAGTTTAGGTATGATTCCCAGAATCTTTGAAAGCAGCAGTAACTCAGTTGATAAAACATGCAGTGCTCTGCAGGGAAACCCTGGCCAGTGCCCAATAAAGTCAGGTTCAGAAGCTGGCTCCTGGAAGTAGATTCTATGATAGTGGGTCAGCCTGAGGAGGCTTTCCATCACAGTGACAAAATACTTTAGAAAACGAAAGGACTTTGCCACTAGGTTTCAGTAGGTGGTCACATGGCTCTCTTCCTATGCATAATAAGACAGAGCAGAGTACAGAGAAGAGGCCAGGGACAAGACATGCCTTTCAAATACATGCTCCCAGTGACCCTCCCCTGTTCTTCAATCAAATCTTTCTTACAGCCCATTCAGTACACTCAGTGTGAGTGAGTTACATGTTGTGCTGTATAGTGAGAATGTTTGGTTGTTGGAATTGGTTGTTTGAATAAGATATCTCCCCTAAATCCTAGGCATTTGAACATTCGATCTCCAGCTGCTGGTGGTGGTGTTTTGGGAGGCTTGGGAAGTGTGGCCTTGCTAGAAGTATGCTGCACTTCCTGGCACAAGGTACAAGCTGACCCAAATGATTTAGGTAGATCTATCCCATGGCCTTGTCAGCTACAGTTCATATGGCCTCTCCTGGGCCTGCTTGTTGCCGGCAGGCTTCCTAGATATTCCATATTCCTGTGCCAATTGGGGCTTGCATCATAGTTCTGCCTTTGCTGAGCTTCATGCTTCTGCTGTCAGTTCTAAGGGACCCTAACCCTTTCATATTGTTTGGCCCCTCTGGATTCCTTATGAGATTTGGGTAGAAGCCTCCACAACTCTGCAACTCATGTGTCTGCAAAACCAGAGCAGAAGCACTGTTGAGAGCAGGAGCAGTGCCTGCATCTAGCTGGCATGACTGCGTGGGTGGGTGAAGCTTACCTAGCCATCCCTGAGCAAACAGCCCTAGAACTCATGAAACAAAGCTCAAGTTGTAATTTTACCCCCTTGAGCCTGTGGCTGAAAGCCCTAGCTAATTTCTGAGGTCTTCAAGGCTTCTTGAAGTATGGGGCTTGCTTTTCATGGTGCTAATCCTAATTGGCAGCCACACCTTCCTTAATCCTAACCTCAAGTATCCTACTTTTCTGGCCAAACTGCAAAGTTCTCCAGTTCTTTTCTGGTTTTTGCTTTAACTCTGACTGTGAAGCTGGCTAAAAGCAGCTAGTAATACCCATGCCTCAGCATGACTACTATGCAGCCTTGCAGTTTTCATCACCAGATTAGTCTGTCATTTTAAAATTTAGCCTCATACAAGTCTCAGGGTAGTGCTACAGAGATGGCTCAGTGGTTATGAGAGAGCACTGAAAGTTCTTCCAGAGGACCCGGGTTCAATTCTCAGCACCCAAACGGCAGCTCACAACTGTCTGTAACTTCGAGATCTGATACCCTTACCTAGACATATATTTGGGCAAAATACCAATGCACATAAAAATACATTTAAAAAGTGTCAGGACATAGACAAAAAGTGTAGGCTTTTAATTAAATATTCTAGAATGTAAAATGAATGGCCTCTAGTCTGACCCCTGGAGCCTTCACTTTCACCTAATCTAGTGAGCAGTCCTATTCTTTGCCTTCCCATCAGCGTCCTGGGCTTCTGATCACTCAGCATTTCTAAGCTTGTCCTAACATGCTTCTCTAAACTGCTATAAATTACTCCTGCACACTAGTTCACACTAGTTTTTGGAGCACATGCTCACATAGTCATTTTTGCACCAGTTCTCTATTGACCTTTCTATGACAAATTACTAGAGAAAAAGCAACTTAAAATAGATACTTGGCTCTGAGGCTTGAGTCAGTGGTCACCTGGCTCCACTGTTTCTGGACCTGTGACAAGACAGAGATGTGCTGCTCACATCAGCATAACAAGAGTGAGAGGAGGAGAGTGGGTGCAAACACGAAGGTCTATTCAAGGACACTGAGTAGTCCTGAGTGACTGACTTCTTCCAACCAGGCTTTACTTTCCAGGAATAGCTTGAATTAGGTCAGAGCCCCCAAGATCTAATCACTACCCCCAACAGCTTAGCTTTGGGTTCTGTATTAGGGCCTTTAACGCATAAGGTTTTAAGTAACATACATACAAAGTAGGCAAACTATATCTTCACTTATTATGGACAATTTGAAGGATACACAAGGAGAGTAAATAAATTCCCAGAATATCCCATCTGTTCACCCTTTTTTGATGCCTTTTTTTCTCCTGGGCTATTTTAATGTAAAGTTTTTAAAATTTATATTTACAAATTTTTAAATTTTGTAATAACTTTTTTTTCCCTTTAAGGTAATGCATGTCAGGACTGTGCAAAGAGGAAGCTGGAAGAGAATGGAATTGAAGTTACAAAAAAAGTTAGACAGTCAGATACTGGTAGGTATTGTTTGTTTTCATGGGAACTTTCTTGGGTCTGTAGGTATCTGTACTTAGTGCTTTGCTTTAACACTCTGGTCTATGGGAAGGATCAGTACATACATCTATCAAAATCACACAAACTTTTTGAGTGGAACCTGACCTTTCACACTACTATTTTTCCCAATATTTCTCTTAAAATGTAATTGAAAGAAAACAAGCAAGTTATATGGAATCAATTCAGTGAGTTTTCATGAGGAAGACACCCATTTGGTCATACCAAATTGGCAAACAAAACATTTTGGGAAGTATCCCTCCACCAATCAGAGTGCCCACATTAATCTCTAAGGAAACAACTTGAGATTGTTGATTTGTGTTCTCTCTCCTACTGGGATGTAATACACTTGTAAACTTTCAACCGTTCATTTCAGTAGACTCTTCCAATTGAAACTAGGAGAGGTCATCTGGACAACTACTTGTGTCCCTCCTCCCTTCTCCTCTTCCCCTTGCCCCTGCTGTGGTAGGATGCATTTCTAGTTACTTAGTACTAGGAAGTAGGATTTGAATCTGTTGATTGGGTTTTGAAGGGCTTTTCCCTTCTTCTCCCTTCTCTATTTCATTCCCCCAGCTCCAAGCTTTTAACATTCCCAATGTCAAGCATCTAGATACAGGATAAAAAGGAAGCAAGTCCTCTACTCTTTGTGGATTCTAAAAAGTAGAAAATAAAAGCATTTACTTTATTAAAGGCATCTGTAGTCTTTCCTTTCGGCTTGTATACAATGTTAGTGGGCCAAGGCTGGGACTTCCTGGTTGTGAGATGGATGCTCAATATCAGTTAACACTCCATCCTTCCAGTTCTGATTATCTCATAAATATTGTCTCAATATTTTTTTCCTTGTGTCTTTGTCTTCTCATGTTGGTAGCCATATTAGTTGGATTCTCTTGGATTAGTTCCACTATCTTTTGTCTGCTTTAGTGCTTGTTTTTGTTTTTAAGACAGAGTTTCTTTGTGTATCTCTGGCTGTCCTAGAACTAGCTACGTAGACCAGGCTGGACCTGAACTCAGAGTTCCACCTGCCTGTGTCTCAAGTGCTGGGATTAAATGAATGTGCTACCTCTGGCCTGGCTCCTTAATTTTCATTTTTAATCTTCTCTAAAACACTTTGAGAGATTCTCAAAATTATATATTATTGCTTAGGTTAAGGTGTTGAGTGTCTGGAGCTGGGGATATGAGCCAGGGGCTTGTACATGCTAAGTACAATGGGCTACATACATCTTGAGCATCTAAACTTTTATTTAAGGTGGGGTCCCTGGCTGTCCTGGAACTCAACATGTATAGACCAGACTGACCTCAGCCTCAAGAGATCTGCCTACCTCAGCCTCCTGAGTACCAGAACTAAAGGTGTGCGCCACCATGTCCAGCTTAAAATCCTTATTTTAAGTGTGCACTCAAGTTTCCAAGAGTTTTTCTCTTATTTAACCTTGCTACTATCAATCGTATAGTGCTAAGTCTTTTTAAATCTTTGGAGTCTGATTATCTGTTACCATTTTGTTCCTGAAGCATTGGATAGATTTGATAAGGGATACTAGTATATTTGGATAAAAGATATATGTACTACATGTTCTGAGATCATATAGTACTATATGCTCTGAGAGCAGTGATGTCATCTGTCATTACAAATGAAACAAATAGGTGATTTTTACATGTTATCTTAGTGTGAATTACTCAGTTGGAATGGGTGGTAAGAGACAGGAGGCTGTAGAGGCTTAGTTAGTTCAGAAGTGTATCAAGGGAGTGAGTCGAGGTCCTTCTGGGACAATGGCTGGGAACAGCTGCTGCAGTTGGCATGCTTCTTCCTACATAGGGAAAATTCAATTTTGGTTGCATATAAACAAAATTCTTTGATATCTTTTCATTTCGATTGTGGTTTTAGTTGGCACGGACTTACAGATGGTCTTCAACTGCTACCTCTGGGCAGGTCCTTTTTTTCTTGTTAGCGCCATGTTTCTGGTTTTCCTCACATCTAAGCTTCCTCCACTGTTTGCTGATGTGTGAAGTGATTGTTTTCAGTAGACAATTGTGGGTTTCTTCTCTTTTCTTTTCCTTTTCCTGCTATCACCTGTATACTAGGCTTTATATTTCTGTGATCTCTGAATGCTGCTGGTTCAGGTGCTAGAGCTACTGCCTGGTAGACAGTGTCATAGAGCAGTGGGCCAGGGATCCTCTTTAATACCCAGAAAGAGCTTTCCCCCTGAGTATTAGCAACTGCTATCAGCCTTGCCTCTCCCTAGGCAGTCATGTTTGCTTGAGGATTTCTTTGGTCTCTGATGTGCAGAAAGCCTTGACCCGTTTTGCATGTAGATGAGAAAGGCCAAAAGCCACCTTCTTAGTCCTGCCATCCATACTTGGAGCCTTAAGATCCCCAGAAGAATGGTGTTTCTCCATGTGTAGTAGTCAAATTGTGTGTATATTCTGAGCCTTCATTTCTTATCCATACTTAGAACATGCCTTTGCTTTTGAGTTGCAGCTGGTAAAGATCTCCATAAGTCTTTACAACCTCCACTGTACCTGGTCCGTGGTAGTATTTATAGCTCTGCAATGCCATTTCTAGGCAGTGGCTACTCTTACCATTACGATGGAGGGTTTTTGAAATTTTCAGCATGTGAGGTAGTTGCTGAAACAGAAATTCTGATATAATTTTTTAGCTGCACTAAAACACTTTGGTATTTCTTTGCTTTAACAGATGATGCTGGAGGGTCTTGAAGTTTTTAAAACTTGAAACTTGAAAACCAGCCTTCTGTAACCACAGTGCCATGCCCGAGCGATGAGGAATGTACAGAGGACTCCATATGGATCTCTTAATAGTGAACTGTCAACATACCCCCAAAAGAGCCATGTGGGTGTGTGGCCTTTGTGGTTGAATGACAGAGCTCTATGTGTTTAGCTGCTCAGGAGGTGACATGGACACACTTCAGGTATACTTATACGGACTAATGGACAGCTACCTCAGGGACCAAATTGAGGGGTGGGAGGTGGGATGTACCTGACATTGTTCCCTTTTCCCATTTGACATGTTTTCCTATGTTAGGGTGTTATTTTTCCTAATAAATAGAGGAGAATGAGGACTATTCAAGCAACTGTAGTTGCCAAAGAGAAAATAAGACATAAACATTTATATTTTACATCTTTATGTGGAAATATCTTTTACTGTAGAAGGTTTTTAAAAGATATGTTGGTTACAGTGTTAAACAGTAAAGAACAAGTGGACTGTAAAGGGACTGAAGCCGCTAGTGAAAATTGTTGTTTTTAAAGGGATGACTAGATCAATTTGGTTTCTTTGGAATTGTGACATTTCATAATTTCTGTTCCAAAGAAATGGTAGACTGTCTGTTAGTGAGTGTTAAGTCCAGAGAGACTGAAGACCTTTCCCAGAGTCTTTAGTGCTGTCTAGATCCACTGTGTAACTTCCAAGTTAGAAAGGGAAAGTGAAGCACAAGACCAAGCTTTAAACTTTTAGAAGCTCTAAGCTTTCCAAGTCTTATTTCTCCAGGATAAGGCCCATCCTTTCTGTTCTCCTCTCTTCCCATGGTTCATATTAAAATTTACATGGAGTATGGTAGGCACTAGTTTGAAAGAGCTTGCCAGATTTTAACTACATTCAAGGTTAACTTCTGGGGAAACACCCATGCTCAGAGTACTGCATATGCCCACAGCTCCTTTGATAGTGACTGTGGCAATGGCTCATATGTTGTACAGAGTAGTCCTGAAAGGAAGACTTCTTAGAAACAGGTCCTGCATGGTTCATTTGAGGCTATCCATCTTTGATAAATGATGCCAAGCTTTGCCTATGACATTGCATGGATGGCACTGTAGCTCTCAAGGGACATTGACAATTAAGAACAGGAAACAGGTTGCTACAAGGAATAAAGTAGAAGCCAGAGACAGGCTGAAGACACCTCCCTAACCCTGTGCTTTCTAAGTGTGGAAAATAAATCTTTTATGTCACTGGTTATGAATAAAATTTTAAAGTCAACCCTGTGTGCTCATTTTTTCTTTAATTATAACAAGATGCGGTATGTTTATGTTTAGCTTGAATCGCCACTGAACTATGAAACAAGCAAATGACTTCTTTTGAATGTGTTTAATTAAAAAAATGAACTTTTGAAAATTGTTTTTTGAGGGCTGGAGAGATGGCTTAGCAGTTAAAAGCACATACTACTTCTACTTTTTTGTAGAAGACCCAAGTTCCATTTCCAGCACCACATCAAGTGGCTTACAACCACCCAGGGAATACAGTGCCCTCTTCTGAATTCTGTGGCCACCTGTTCACACATCTGCACAGACCCCCCCTCAACAGAAAGAGGAGGAGATGATGATGATGATGATGATGATGATGATGATGATGATGATGATGATTTTGAGATAGCGTCTTACCTTGTAGGCCAGACTCACAGCAATGCTCCTGTTCAGCCTAAGTGTTGTGATTACAGACTTAGCAGCAACCCTTTTTTTTCTTTTTAAAACACATTTACCAAGTGCTATCAGGGGTAGGTAGGTAAATATTAAAGTTGATCTAATACATTGTTTAGCAAAATTACATTCTGCTGGCTATAAAAGCAGTATACAAACTGAAAACAAATCAGTCTATGAAAAGCTCTAGTGTCACAGTGAAGGATATGAATTCTCTTGCTATAATGAATTATATTTATATTCAAACTTTTTGTTATGATGTGTTTTGACAAACTTTATTCCAGTGATTCATGTATTAGGAAATAGTCTCAGCACAGGTTATTTGCTTCTCATTTTATCAGTGAGAAGTATGAAGTTAGCTGACAAGCTCTGGCCCACTCTTGTGGTTATTGCCCAGAGCCAGAGAATTGGCACATTTTAAGCAGTTGTTCAGGTACTTCCAAGAACTTCCTTACAGCCTCACCAAAGCTAGAAATATTAACTGTGGATCTCTAAGAAGTCTGCTGAGCCTTGTTCTAAGTGAATGCTGCAGTTTGCACACAATTCCTTGGAGCTGAGAGAATACCCTGAAGTGTTTACTCTTCAGCTCACTAAGGCTCAGAGGCTCTAGTTCCCATGTGTACCATGAGTTTCATATGGCCATCTACATACCTATTTTCTGTAAGTTAACATCAGGGTCCTTTCAGGGTAAGTTGACTATTAATTGTAGCATTTGTGTATTTCCTAACCACTTAATGTATATAAAAGCTATCTTTGCTTTTGCGGGGGGTGGTTATATGATTGTATCTTATTACATTTTATTTTTGTGGGTGTGTTTGTGTGTATGTGTCTGTGTGCATATGTGAGATGAAACTAAATCTTGTGGCTCAGTCTACAAAGCAAGCATAGAGCTGTGTACAGGAAACAAGTGCTATTCAGAAGTGAGCTAAGATTTCAGGAGACAGTTCCTGGGTCAGCACTTGGACCAGATCTGATTTCTATGGAGTCCTGCAGAATCCTCCTTTTCCATTTTGAAATGGGAACAAGCACTGCTGAAAACTGCCACATTCCAGCTTCCACGATGACATTTACATGAAGTCCCTACTGTCTGGCAAAGCCTTATAATTCAGTGTACCCTTAAAAGAAACTAGACTACTTAGAAACATTAAAGTTGTACTGAAACATGTAAGTAAGTTTTGCCCTCACAAGTTTTCTGTCTTTAAAACTTGTGAGATTTTTACCTATGTTTTCAGTATTGACACACTCTTCTCTGAAATAATCTCCCATATAAGCCAGGTTCACCAATTTATTAACTGTACTATGACTGACATTTTTAAAAACTCTATCAAGGCTGGGAGGTACTCAGTAGTACAACACTTAAACATTCTTTCTGGGTTCCTTCTCCAGCATCACAAAAAAATAAAACCCCAGACAAGCTGTTTCCCTTAAAGATAAATGCAAGGCAAGACCAGAGTAACGATGTTGCAGAATTTTATAACCAATTTATTTCAAAACAGAAGTCCTTAAAAGCAAAAGAAAACCATATACCTCATTCATTGTTGTCATAGGAAACCTCTATTGTTATGGGGTTGAGCACTCCTTAGCTGGAGTGGGCTATAGCTTGTTCTACCAAAATGGTAAGAAATTTTTCTTCCATGACACATGGGTATAAACAGAGACTGACCTGACCTCCACAGGCTCAGGGTAAAGCTTCTACAGCTGGTGGCTGTTTCATTTCTAACGAGACTGGGGAGACTGCGGGGACTGTGATACTCGTGCTCTGGGTTTCCGGTGGCTTCTGCTGCCTTCTTGGTCTTCAGTGTCTGGATACTTGGAAAGGTCCAGAGTCAACACATGGCTGAACATGCATTCATCATGCTGAAATGGAGGTAGGGCAGTTTTAGTTCTCCCGATCAGAGGAATAGTATTTATTAAAGTGAGGTCATTAATTAATAATGCGTTTAAAAGGGATATCCTGTGTGAGTTTTTTGAGACAGGGTTTCTCTATGTAGCCCTGGTTGTCCTGGAACTCACAATGTGGATCAGGTTGTCCTGAAATGTAGAGAGATCTGTCTACTTCAGACTCCTGGGTAATGGGATTAAAGGCCTGCATCACCACACTTAGCCCAGTAAATTAATTTTTATCTTAGGTTAAAGGTGAACAGACTAAAAACGGAAAGTCTTAAATTATTGCTCTATTCCCCTGGCCCAGGTTTTTAATTAAAAATTTGTTTTGTGTATTTGTAGGTGTGGGCCTGCAGGGTACAGGTGTGAAGGTTAAAAGACAGCTTTAACTTTTTCTGTGTGTGTGTGTGGGGGGGGGTTCGGTTCTCTCCTTTCACTACATGGATCTTGGGGATGGAACTTACGTTGTCAGGCTTGGCAGCTGGGCTTTACCAGCTGAGCCATCTTAATGGCCCTACCTCAGTTTTTGACCTGTAATGGATATGTTGAAATTCTAAGAGTTTCTGTACCCCTTGGAGCTTCTAGTGAATCTGTTTTTTTGATAAGTGATTCATTTTTGCACAAAATATTCACAGTCAGAACATGAAGCACAGTTTTAACTTTTCTGTTACTATGTACTACTAATTTGCAAAACAGAAGTATCTCACTACCCTGCAGTTTTAGAGTTTGTTTTTAAACACATATTTACTCTTGTGTGGGGAAGGGATGAATTGGTTTTCTCTATCACATGGGTCTGGATGGTAAAACTCAGGTCAATAGGCTTGGTAACAAGTGCCCCAACCTGCTGAGCCGTCTGCTGGGCCATGACCTTCAGTTTTAATTTCCTTTCACTTAAGTATGTCTTAAATTTCTTTCTGTCACAGAGAGTATCTGAGTAATTACTCATAAATTTTACTCATTTAAAAATCATTTGGTTTATATTTACCTACTGTAGAAACCCAAGAATGTCTGCAAACTCCAAGGCTCCAAGGCTGGCAGGGTCAGAGAAGTTTATGGGGCCTGTCCTTCCCCCACAGCCCCTTACCTCTGGGTAGACGCCTATCAGTGCATCAGCTCTGGAGTAAAACTCCTCTTTCAGGGAAATGATTATCATCTGAAATTGTTCCTGACTCTGCTCTTTGATGTAACCTGAGACCTGGGAGGAAATAAAAAGCACATCTTTCACCAGCAAGGCAAGGCAAGTCCTCCTTGGGCTCTGGGAACAATGGTTCTTTTTCTTTCTTTTTCGGTTTAAAAAAATCACATTTGAGTTGATAACTCAAGGCTTAAAGATTGGGAAACCATGGCAAGTGTATATGATTTTATAATCAAGTCTTGGGTAAAGATGAATTCTAGCTCCTCCAGGAAGCTCAATTCCAAGGAAATAAAATGATTAGGGTGTGGTGGTATAATTCTGTAATTCTAGAGAAGTGAAGGGTCTGAGGGTTCTGTATCCTTGAGGCAATGCCTAGAATCACCTAATATCCTCTCACTAAGGCCCTACCCTCTCAAAGTTTCCTTTAGGAAGCTCAATTGAAGAAAATCCCTTTCCACTGCCACAGCCTTTATGTGGGGACATTTTATATCTAGACCATAAGATGCTCTTATCTCCTGTTCCTACTTCACTATTCCAAGACTTCAATTCCTGCATCATGGCTACTACCATGATCTCTTAACACCAGAGTCCCTTCTGCAAAAGTGGCTTTTTCACCTGTCTATTCACTCACTGTATGTGGTACTCCAGAAGCATAGAATCTTGAACACAGAACAGTTAGTTCCAGTGTATTCTGACCCAGACCAATCTTAGGGACTTGGTAAGTACTATCATACTAGACAAAAGTCTGAGTCTTAGTTCTCCTGTGCCCAAGTTCTGAGTGGTTTATTTTGTCATTTTGTTTTGTTTGACAAGCAAGCCATCAAATGGATGTATGTAGACATGTGAGAAGAGAGCTCAGAGCTATCCCCAAGTGTGCATGAGCTGGGCATGGTGAAACGAGATGTCTCTCAGAGGTTCTAAAAGGTCTTGATTACCCTAAGGATTGCTGCTCTTTGCCTCCATGGTTTCTTCTTCAAGCTTCTGCTTGTCTGTCCTGACTGTCCTCAGTGATAGATTATGACACAAATATAATCCTAATAAGCCTTTCTCCCTAAGTTGTTTTTGACCACAATTTTGTCACAGCAATAAAATAAAACTAGGACATAAACATTCTACTAGAAATTGAAGACAGAAGCTGGGTAGTGGTAGACCATACCTTTAATCCGAGCACTTGGGAGGCAGAGGCAAGCAGATATATGAGTTTGAGGCAGCCTTGTCTACAGAGAGAGTTCCAGGACAGCTAGGACTACACAGAGAAACCCTGTCTTGTGTGTGTGTGTGTGGCAGGGGGATGAAATCAGAAACTTACTTTGCCGATGTTAGTATTGTCCAGGGCTGCATCTACTTCATCTAATACAAAGAATGGAGCAGGTCGAAAACTAGAAAATAACAACATGCACATGAGTAACAACTTCCTATTTGTTTTATGATATAAAAGACTTAGAGGCAAAGAGCAAAAATCCTTATGGTAATCAAGACCTCTGAGAGGCGTCTTGTGCCACCATGCCCAGCTCATGCACACTTGAGGGACAGCTCTGAGCTCTCTTCGCATATGTCTGCATACTGGATTTCACATGACATTCAGCCATCATTTCCCCAGCAACCTCTCACCCCACCAACCCCCACCCACACTGTTCTTTCCTGTGGGCAGCTAGTGGCAGCAACTATTATTAAGGTTATTTAGACTAAACCCATGAAGCCATGACTGACTCCTTCAAATTCCATGTCTGTCAGTAACCTCTAGCTCTCACATTGTCCCAAGCCAACACTTGCTTGTTAGAACAACATCCTAACCCTGTTGCTATCACTGCCACACAAATGTATATTCCACACATGCTAAGCACACTTGGTTTTGTTACATCTAGAGCATTCTTTCTTGCTTTAGCTATCTATATAACTTGTTCCCTTAACTCTTAAATAATATAATCTTTTTATTGTTGTAAAGTACCTGAGGGCCATGCATATCTCCATTCCTTTTATTCTCTTTATGGGATTTATCATTTACAAATATTCTCTATATTAGGGAAACTATTTACAAATGTACTTCACTATCTCCTCCAAGGAAAACAAATCTCCCCACAATGGTGTCTTAAATGAGCCTAAGGTCTCAAAATGGGAGACATGTACTCTATTGCTGAACTACTGCCCCCAGCAAAAATGACATTCTTTGTTTTTTGAGACAGGGTTTCTCTGTAACAGCCCTGGCTATCCTGGAACTCACTTTATAGACCAGGCTGACCTCAAACTCATGGAGATCTACCTGTCTCTGCCTCCCTTGAGTGCTGGAATTAAAGGTGGGCACCACCACCACTGGCAAAATTAAATATTTTTGAGAAAGACACTTTGTTTGGTTCACAGAATCTCCAGAGCCTGCAATAGTACCTGAAAGTGTGATTATTTCATAGAGTGAAGGGATGGGTTGCTGCCTAGTGATAATCTCATTCTGTGATCCTGTGTCTACCCCATCATGGTTTTTCTCTGTACCTCTCCTGTGGGGCCTGTCCCATTTCTTTCTTGAGACCAGAAGTCGAATTCCTATATTCTGTTCCTGGTGATGGAAAAACAGTAGCACTCACACTGCTATTGCCTGCAATGGTTGCTGAAATCTGTTCTTAATCTGTCTTAATTTTACTCAACTTTTGATTCTTGATTTGTATTTCAAGGGAAAGAGTACAGCCATCATCAGTGGGAATGAGGATTTCAAGACCCCCATACTTCCTTTTTTCAAAGGAAGAAATACTTTGCTTTCATTACACAGCAGAGCTCTGAGTATGGCTTAGGAAAATAACATGTAAGCTAGGTCATTGCTTTTGTTCATTTTTGGGAAATCTTGATGTCCTTTGTTGATCATCCAAGTATCATCCTTTTATAAAGCTAGAAAACTATTAGCTATTGACAAATTTTATCAAAGATTGTACTTGTAGATTTTCTAACTTGATATAATAGGCTTAAACCAAACTTCAATTTTATGACTAAAAGATAGCTTTGCTAAATATTATTTAAAAATAATTACAGGCTTTCTGTAGAAAGACAAACTTAGTAACTTGCTGTGGCCTTACCTGTGTACAGCAAACAGAAGAGCCAGAGCAGCCACACACTTTTCTCCCCCTGACAAGTTGTCCATAGGCATGAACCGTTTGCCTGGAGCCACACAATTATAGCTAATTCCATCTAAGTAAGGTTCTTCAGGGTTCTCTGGGCTAAGAAATGCCTGAAACACATTTATTTAGCCTTATCAGAAAAGTAACCAATACATTTAAGTTAGGTGGCAACATATTTAAGTGAAAAAATTCTTTCCCTTGGTTAGGTTCTCCCCAGTTTTGGTGGGAAAAATACTAATACTTATAAATACATTTATTTGTGCATTACCCACAGATATCAAGGTTATCAGGATTAAGGGGAAAAGAGAATGCTCAACATATTCACGGCCCATCTCTTTCCATTATAATTCCAGTTGAACCTCAGCAGTAGATGCCATAGACTTATGAACACTCACCATCAACTTACTTGATGGTCCATGCCTCTGACATTTACTGAATACTTATTAGTGGCCACATATTGTAGGTGTATGTATGAATCCTGTTTCCGATGAGTTAATATGCTTATTTTACTAAAAATTTAATTTTTGCTGAAATCCTAAAATTCAGATTCAGGATCATTTCAGTCCTAACGTGAGTCAAAGCAGAGCTGGTACACAAATCTTGACTTCTATCTTTGTTCCACATTTAATTCTACAAGTATTTGCTATGGCTATTGCTAATACAACAGGGGTGGATAATAAAATGGGCCCAGAGATTCATTCAAATGGATATTATTGGGATCTGATCCCGCCTTTAGTTTTCTTTCTACTCTCCTTCAATATGTTAATACCAAAATTATTTCTTCACCATACAGACAGTAGTTTAAGTAAATTTTTACTAGAATTTCAGCACTTGAAAAAATTTAGACAACAAATGATCTAACCCCACTCATGTTTCAAGTGGAAGAACAGACTCAGAGTAGCTCTGACTTGTGTGCCACCAGTAAAGTTGAGTAGACTCCAGAACACATGTCTTGAGATGATCAGTCTTCCTGTACTGGCTTTGCAACTTTGTCATTAAGGACTATGCCATAGTCATTTATTTCTCACCAGAAAACAAACACCATCATTGACACTAAGCTCCCTCTAGTGTCAGAGGTTGAGAAACACACCTGGGCACTGTTGTTCCTGCAGAGCTTCTTGTAGATTTGATCAATAGAGACCGAGATGTGCTCAAAACATTGACTGAAAGCATCGTACCTCCGTCTTTTCACCTGTTCAAACTCTTGCCTACATATTCTTGCTTCCTTTCTGCTGGCCTCAAAAGCTAAGGAAAAAAAATCAATAATCTTTATTTTTGAGTTTGGTTGTCTTGAATATACCTGCATTCAAAATACTTTACTTATTACTAAATTCTGATAATATATATTTTAAGCTTGAGGAGTCTTTTCCTGATAGAGCTAATATCTGAATAATGTTAGCAAATCCTGACAGTGTATTTAATATACTTATTTGTCTAGTATGAAAAATCTTGATTATGTTTTAAAATAATTAATGCTACTTTGTTGTTGTTGAGACAAAGTCTCATGAGGCTGGGCTGGCCTCAAACTCACTATGTGGCTGAGGATGGCCCTGAACTTCTGATGCTCCTGACTACCTCTAGAGTTCTGGTATTATACAGATGCAAAAACCCAGTTAACGGGGATTTCCATGGCTTCATATATATTAGGTAAGTATTTGTCCAACAGAACTACATTCTCAACCCCCAGTAAACCTACTTTTAAGTAAAGCAGAACATTCTTTATGAAGGAAGGCATTTGTGCTTCAGTATTAAAAAGCACACATCACCATACAGCGACAGAGAAAAATGCATGTTAATAAAAGAAAGGTACAATACAAGGAGGTTGTTGGCACATACAGAAATAAAAACACAGATGAATATAATCTTGCTAACAACTATAAACGTAATTTTACCATCTGCAGATTCTTGAAATTTGTCTCTGACAGCCTTTAAGTTCTCCTGTGCTCGCAGGTTTGGAGCTGCAGTCTTCAGTAGAGTATTTTCTTGGGATGCTACTTGCTGTAGAAGGAGTGTGAGGTGGGCCTCCACCTCCTTATCTGATTGTAGAGCCTGTCATTAGCAAAGAACAACACTGATTGACACACTTTTAAAACTCAAAGGTAAGACCTAAGTACAAGACTTACCATTCTGTGTGAGTGAGCATATCTCCCAAAGCAGGTGTGTAGAGGTAAGAGGACGACTTTTAGGACTGATTCTCTTCTTCAGTTATGTATGACCAAGGAATTGAATTCAGGTTGGTAGCAAGTGGCTTTATTTGGTGAGCCACTTTGTTGGCCTAAGACTACTATCATCTATTCTGGGGTTGGGGGTGGGGTGTTGGTTAGTTGGTTTCTTGAGATAGGGTCTTGCATTTTAGCCTTGGTTGGTCTGGTATTCACAATGTAGCTTAGATAAGCATCATATTTGTAGCAATCCTCATGCCTCAAACTCCCAAATGCTGAGATTACAAGTTTGTGTCACCACACCTGGCAAGGATGCTACTATCTGACTCTACTTCACCCTCTGCACAGAGAAGGAATTCAAATGTCCTGGAGGTATAATGCATAACTCCAAAGTCAGTGAAATAGGAGGAGGGGAAGGTATAGCCACACTCTTCCAGGAAAACTTTCTTGAGTCCTAAAGGGGATTATTAATACATAATAAAGGTAATATTTAACTCACTGGGAAAAACAGTATTTGAAAACTGAATAAAGTGCATTATTTGGGTGACTTTTAAAAAATAGCAGTAAAGTAAATTTTAAGTGATCAAGTATGATAGTTTCCTGCTGAAAGACTACACTTCCTAGCTTCCCTGGGATAAAGCAAGCAAAGCAAAACAAGTTTAAAGTAAACTTAAGGTTTGCGTATAATGTAAAGTAATACTCAGAATCAGGTATATAAAAATTGGTCAAGAAAGTCTGCTTGAGTAAAATGAGTTAAATTTACAATATGTTCTCATGGCAGGAAGTCCCCAGGCCAAGTTGTTCCCTTATATGGAGCACAAGTTCCGTTAGATGGAGCATCATCCCATCAGAGATGCTTGTTAGCCTCCTTACAGGACAAGGATGCCTGGGAATTAATGCCTGCTAGAAGTCTGTTGCATTTGCCTCTAGCTGGATAGGCCTGACTAGCTCTGGTTATGTAAGCCTGACCCAAAACAAAACAACAAAACAAAACAGAACACCCTCCTTATCTAAAGATGAAATACTCCTCATGTACTCCACATGACAGGGAGATGGGTTTTCTTGCCCAGTGGAGGATCTCAGTCTGCACTCACATCCTAAATGTCTCGAACTGGAGAGAGGCAAATAATTATTCTCAACGTCTTTCAAACTGGCATTTGAGGATGCTGTGAACAGGGAAACTTTGTTCCTAAGCTTAGCATCTGACTGGTATGGTGCCTGCATGCTAGTTCAGTTAGCCACACCCTTTACCTTGGCATTCGATTCTTCTTCAAATCAAAAGCTAATTTCAGGGTCTACACCCTAACTACCCATGTGCCCTGATTAAAGGAGGCTGCCAGATATTCTGTCCTCAAACCCACAGCTTTGAAAAGGTATTCAGAATATCCAATTGGTATCTTTGGCAGTTGGGTTTTTGTCTCTGTAGAGTCAACAAGTGATTCTATTAAGTAATATCTATTAACCCATAAGCCTTCAGAATCATCTGGAGATGTCTTAGATGAAGGAGAGTCTCACCAACGTAGCTTCACCTGTAGTACTTTCAGACCACAATCCAATCTTTAC
Organism: Rattus rattus; assembly: GCF_011064425.1. Classification (NCBI taxonomy): domain Eukaryota; kingdom Metazoa; phylum Chordata; class Mammalia; order Rodentia; family Muridae; genus Rattus; species Rattus rattus. The sequence continues at coordinate 254,448,264 of NC_046154.1, forward strand.
CCAGATGGAGGGCATTTCAGAGCCAGTGCCTACACTCTTACTATGAAGCTCTGCAAAGAGTATATAGGCTTTAGCAGTGATGCTTGTGAATATCCTCTTAGAAATTCCAAAACCTCGTTTAATTTGGTTATTTTGCTTTTTAAATTATGCCTCCAAACAATCTATTTTTAAATAGAATGGTGTTAAGAACTATGCTTACTGCTGTCTGTATGTGGTGAACTACAGATTTGTCCATCAACAAAAGGAGTAAAGAACTGGCCTTCTTTGTTAGTTCAGTCCCTGTTACATGTAAATTATTTATTACATATTTGACATGACTGACTGCTTACATTTTTTCCATCTGTTGGTTGACTGTGCAGAATGAAAATGTTATAAAAATTTTACATTCTGTTATAGGGTTAATTTTAGAAAACTTTAAAATGAATCATTTATTCTTGACAAGGCAAGTCAATGTCTCTGGGAGTATACCTTTTTTATTAAGATTAAAAATCATTTCTTTTGGTAGAATGCAATTTAGAACTAAAATGTCTTTTTATATAGCCTGGCAATATAAAATACATTTACTAAATAATCTTGGAATATAGGTATAACAATTTTCGTCAGCCCAAACAGCTTACCATCTTCTTTTTCAAGCCCAGCCTCACTCCTTGACTGCGGCAGTACTCCAAAATTAAAAAGGACTAGATCTGACTACTAAGGATGGGATTTATGCCCTCTTCAAGCAATGCTGCTTCCATGCCAACAAACCCTAAATGATTTGAAATGGGGCTTGAAAACACCAAACAAAAATTATTTCTGTTTTTTTCCCTCACTGGTTCCTCTCCATGCCCATTCTTTCCTCCTTACTAGTCTCGTACCTATGTTTCACCATGTCTTTTAAATGTTTTCCCTACTAAACTTCTTATACACAAAGAAAATGTTTTACATATGTTTTCCTGATAGCTCTGACTCCAAAACAACCCCACTTGTTCCTGACTCACCTGTAAAAAGACTTTTTGGATGCTGTGGAGAAATTCTGGCTAAAAGGGACCTTTATCACTTTTACCCCAGGCGAGATATTATTCTTTACATTAGTCCTCTATTTTATTTTGTTCCCTTTCTTTGATGCTCTGTAGCTCCCTGCTTCTTATGCTAACTTGTTTTGGTGCAACAGTTCTGGCAATGGGACTAGTCACTGTCACCCTGAATCAACACTTTCTCTCACTGTTACACTCCATTTCCCCTGCCTCTGGTTCCTTCAACCTTTCAGGAAAATCTTTCAATTCTAGTCTGTAGCAAAATCATCTGCTTACAGCCCTCCATTTTTCCAAGCCTCTCCAGGAACATAGGATGGCAATCACCTAATCCACATAGCCAATCAAGACTCTCTCCTGCTTCATGACCAGAGGACCTCCTCTTCAATGGGACCAGTACTTTCCCCCTCTGACAAAGACATCTTAGCAGAAAACAGTTATAACATTCTACATTTTTAAATATCCTCTTGAAGTTGGAAACAGTAGTTTCCCAGCTTCCCTTTGGGGCTATGTTAGTCATTTCTATCCCTACAAGGGGTGGCATGTGATCTTCTGTAGGCATTTGGCCATCTACACATATAGATGACAAAAGTGCCCTCCATCCCCCATGAATAAGCACCTAAGGTCAGAAGAAACCTCTCTCTCTGTCTTCTATCTCTATACAGCTGTCTTTATATAATCTGACCAGGCAGGCAAATGAAAACTAAAGAAGACATATGCTGTGGCAGTATCTCAGGTAGTAGAGAGCACTTGCTTAGTGTTGACAAAGGCCTGGGTTCCATCCCTAGCACTTTATACACTGGGTATAGTGGGACATGCCTCTAAACTCAGTACCTGGGAAGTGGAAACAAAAATATTAAGTTCAAGGTCATTTTCAACTACATAGTGAGTTTGAGACCAGCCTGGGCTACACAAGACCCTGTCTCGAAAAACAACAAAAAAACCCATATACTTCATCAACACAAAAGAATTTACTGGATAATGAGGTAGGAAAGATTTTTCTAAACTAAAGCAAAATAAGAAAGTAGTAAATAAAAACTGCAGAGAAGAAAAAAGCTGACACAGATATAATCAAAGAATCCATTAAGTCTCCCAAGTATATTAACATGTTTAAAGATGTGGGGCTGGCTACTCAACATCACTCTCGATTTTCAACCTAGCCATGCTTTGAGAAGATGAGTCACTCTTACCTGTGTGGAAATGCTAAGAGACTAGGAATAGTAGAGTAGGAATAGTAATGACTCAGAGAAAGGCTAAGGTTACCAAGTTACTGGCTCAGGAATGAACATGGGACCTTGTTTAAATCACACTGTAACCAGGAGACAACGGCTTAGGCTTTCTAGAAACAACTTCAGTTTTAGAACAGTACTAGCCCAAAGGTAGGTTCACTTCTCTGAAGATGCTGGTAATGTAGGTAGGTAGCCCAAATAGTAGTACTCACAGTGTGCACATGAGTTCAAGGTCAGCTGGCCTAAATCATGATTGTCTCATTTAAAAAAAGTTACCTATTTCCTGCTATTTTGTAATAGATACTTGGTATTAGAAGTGGTTCCAGGCTCATAGCTTGGCATTTCTTGAGAGATAAGACAAAAGGAGTTGCTATTGTTATTCACAATCTTCCCCTTTCACTGTAACCTAAATTAATGCTAATAAACTGAAATTTGTAGGATGAACACTGATTGCTAGGTGTACCAAATGGCATTAGAAGCTTGTAACTTTCAGCACATCTTCAATGGGAATGAAGAGAAGCTAGGGATTCTGTTTAATCACCAAAGTTACCAGCTGAGAGAGGGACATCCAGTTTGGGGGACACATTGACTGGCTGGCAGGGCAGCACACCTAAAGGAGGCAAAAATGCATGGGAGCTCTGTACCTCCTGCATCCCTGTCCTGTACAGCTCTTCCAGTTGGCTCTTCCCATGTTATCTTTTATAACTGTTGGCTTCAAACCTGGAACAAACGTCTGAGGAACCTATTTAACACAGTAAAGTGGATCCTGAACGATCTCCCTGCATCCGTCAGTCCCTACCTGATACAGGGCGCCTACCTGGCTGGAATAACCAGCCCCTACCTTTAACTCTCCAGTCCAGGAGGCTGAGCTGCTCTTCCATATATAATTTAACCATTTTGGTTACTTGCTCTCTGTACCATTGGGCTTCCTTGCTGCACCCAATTTTCTCTCCCCTCTCCTTACCTTCCCTCCCTACTCCTCACATGGAACAGCTCAGTCTGGTCATGTCCACTTTGGATTCTCCCACATATCCCTGCCTCTGTCTATTATCCCACACAACTACAATAAACCTTCTCTTCCACTATACCTAGGAGCAGCCGTGTCCTTTCCTTTCCATCTCTGACATTCAATAACAAATTGGCAAATGTAGAATAAATTATTACTCTGAACTCTGTGTGTAATTCTGGCAAATTACCATACTCAAGGGTTAAGGCACCCCTGGGTGACTGGCATCCAAACAGTCTGTGCCCTGAACTTGTGGAATTTGATGCTACCCTAGACAGTGCCAGATTGGGACTGAACTCTTAACATTTCTAGCTGGTGTTCAGAGAACTAAAGAACTGCTAGCTCTCTGGTGTTGAAAGCACTGTTAATACAGATGTTTGGTGGTGCACACACATTTTTTTGTGTGCACATGTGTTTGTGAAAGCCAGAGTCTGGTTAGCTGTCTACTTCAGTTTCTCTCTACCTTATTTTTATTTAATTAAAAAATTTATTTCTATTTTACAAGTGTTTTTGCTTGTATGTCTGTCTGTGCACCACCTGCATGCAGTGTCCAAGGAGGCTGGAGGACATTGGATCCTTTGGAACTGGAGTTACGGATAATTTGTTAGTGGCTATGTGGGTGAAGGAAACAAAACCTGGGACCTCTGGAAGAAAAGCCAGTGCTCTCAACCACTGAGCCATCTCTCCAGCCCCATCTTATTTTTTGAGACAGAATCTGTCACTGGACCTGGGGCTTACTGATTGGCTAGAGTAGCTGGACAGTGAATTTCAGGGACCAACCTGTGTCTGTTTCCCCAGCTCTGGAATTACAAACATAAAACTGTTGCACTCACCTTTTTTTTTTTTTTTTTTGAGTACTAGGGAGCCAAATTCGGGCTATTATTTTTACTTGGCAGGCACTTTACTGACTGGATCACTTCTGTAGTTTCTATTTTGATTTTTGGAGACTGAGTTCCATGGCACACAGGCTAACAGTCCATTTTTGATCCCCCTGTCTATAACCCAAGTGAAGCTGGGATTGCAGGCATTCTCAATCATCATCCCAGCTTTCTTTTTTTCCCCTTTGATGTCTCTTACCCCAACAAAATAAAAACAAAATAAACCCCACCAACTAACCCAACTCCACACATCTTAAACCTAACCATATAAAAATTATTCTATAATATTTTAATAGCCAATATTACCATTAATCACTATCAGAAATCTTTCCGTTACCTTCCAATCCTCCCTTAGAGGGCTGTAGTCTATTTGGATGGATGCTTCTTTTTCATAGATATCAGCCGTTGCCTGGGTACTTTCTGTTTCAGTCAGCTGAAAAACAGACACTCTTACCTGGATGATAACCTCTACTCCAGCTACTTACTGAGTCATTCAGATCAAGCTACCATCCTTACACAGCCACACAGCCAAAAAGGACTGGCCTTGGCCAATCTTGACATAATCATGCAGCAGTGTCCTATGTTCACTTTATTGTAATCACACCTTATTGACAAAGCAGGTGGGACCCACTCTCAGAACTGACATATTTCTCTGTTATCAGTGCATGTCTGCTCAATTCTCACCTCAGCTGCTTTCTAGCTATCTTCTCTTAAGCTGTACCTTTTTAATCTACATTTCTGAGACCCACCATCAACACTCAATGTGATGGTTTGAATATGCTTGGCCCAGCCAGTGGCACTATTAGGAGGTGTGGCATTATTGGAGGAAGTGTGTCACTGTGGATGTGAGCTTTAAGACCCTCAACTTGGCTGCCCAGAAGCCAGTCTTGTAGCAAATCCATATGTGAGATATGAGGTTGTCTACAGCAGATATGATTTGCCTCACGCTCTAGCAGAAGCATGATTTTGATAGCTACAGATAGTTTCTGCAAGTGTATGATGTTTGGAATTCTGGAGACTCTAGAAAGAGCATATAAATGCTAGTGTCCTGAGAGGTGGTAGTGGTGGCAGCTGCTGTTGCTGGTTGCTGTTGTTGTGGTTTGTTAATTAGTTGTGGGAAGAGAAATGAGAAAAAAATTGGATGTCCTGATGGTGAAGATCAAACATGCCCCCAAAGAACTCCATACCCCTAATCAGCAGGAAGTAGTCTAACAATATCAGTGCCCCCTTTCCCTCTCTAACCTTCTTTCTCTTCAACATAGTATTGCAGGGTTGGAAGGGTGGGATAAGGGTGGAGAAAGGTGGTAGAAAGGGAACCCATAAAGTATCCAAAAGTCTGGCTACAATATGTATTAAAACAGCTCAAATATAAGTTAAAGCTGAATGTTAAATGTATTGCAAAAGCTCAACATCTCATGAGTGTGACTTCATTGCATATATAAATGGATTTTGTCTAAGTTTGCCTAAAATATTTTAACATCATGATCTCAAGTTCTATTTTTCTTCAAATGTTATGTCATTCTTTACAGTTGAACAAACTTTTGTGTGTGCATATACATTCTCTTTACCTATCCATCTGTTGATTAGAATCCAAATTATTTTCATGTTGACTATGGTGAACAGTACTTTAATATACACAGATATTGGGGTTGGGGAGTTAGCTCAGTGGTAGAGCGCTTGCCTAGCAAGCACAAGGCCCTGGGTTTGGTCCCCAGCTCTGAAAAAAAGAAAAAAAATATACACAGATATTCAGGTGTACCTGTGGTATGCTAATTCTTCAGAACACATAACAGAATAGTAGTGTATCTGAATCATATGGTAGGTTCTTGTTGTTGGCTATTTTTTTACTTTTTGAGAGACAAGAATACAGATTTCCACAGTTGGGTATGCTACTTTGCATTTCTACTAGCATTGTATAAATGATTTATTTTCTCACATCCTCACCAGCGTGCGTGTTGCCATTTGTTTCTTGATAGTAGCCATTATGACCTAAGTGTCAATTCTTGCTGTCAGTTCTTGAGTTGTTGGAATCCTTTTCATTAAGTCCTCACCTCTCCATATATTTTCAAGAATTCTATTTCCCCTGGCAGTTCCAAGTCTCACATTAAAGTCTTCAATCTATTTTGAATTTATTTTCGTATAGCAATAGGGAAAGAGTTTCATTCTTTAATATGTGACAGAGTTTTTCAGTGCCCTTTACTAAGGATGTCTTTTCTCCAATATCTGACTTTAGCCCTTTTACTAAAAATCAGGCTGCTAAAGCGTATGTTAAAGTACATGAAGACTAATGTATAAATTTCCTTCTGGATCCTTTATTCTGTCCCATTGGTTTGTGTATGTTTTTTGTTAGTAACAGGATATAATGTTCTACTTTAATAATGTACTTACATATCTGTATATATGTACATATATACAACACAGGCCAGGAAGGATCTATTTATGAAGAAGAAAGAGTAGCTTTTTCTTCCTGGCTTTGAATCACCATCTTTTCAAAACCTGGTAAGTGTTAAACATTTTGTTGAGAGTAAGCCTGTGCACAGGAGATACTGCACTGGAGTTTCAGAATTCTCAGTCCTATTAAGCCTCATGTAAGATAGGCAGCTCCAAGGGCTGAGGTACCAACTAACCTCAAGCTTGGCACTCTCAGACTCCAGGTATCCTCATGTGGTAGGCTCAGCTTCTTGCCAAGCAAAAGCAGGTCTGTTAACCAGTGTACTTTTTTCTTTTAAAACTTACTAGGTTTTGTGACTGTTTGAATGAGAATGGCTCCCATAGGCTCATAGTTGAATACTGGGTCACCAAGGAGTGGTATAATTTGAAAGGATTAGGTGTGGCCTTGTTGGGGTAGGGGTGGCTTTGTTGAAGGAATGAAGTGTGTCATGGGGGGTATGTTCTGAGGTTTCAAAAAGCCCATATTAAATCCAGTCTCTCTCTTCTTGCTGCCTACAGATCCAGCTGTAGAACTCCCAACTACTTCTCCAGCACCATGTCTGGTTGCATGCTTGTCATGTTCTTCATGACAACAATGGACTAAACCTCAGAAACTGTATGCCTAAATTAAATGCTTTCCTTCATAAGAGTTGCCATGGTCATGCTGTCTCTCTATAGCAATAGAACACTAAGACAGATTTATTAATTTTATTCTACATGTAAATGTTTTGACTGTATGTATGTAGTAGATGTTAGAAGTCAATGGATCCCCTGGAACTGGAGTTACAGATCAAAGGTCATGAACTACCTGATGTGAATGCTATGCATTGAACTTGGGTTCTCTGCAAGAGCAGCAAGTACTCTTTACTGCTGAGCCTTCTCTCCAGCCCAACCACTGTACTTTTCATTGCCTGAGCTAAATCTTTCTGGTGTGTTAGCATCTAGTCCTCCATTCCACAATGCTTCCTTGGCTGTTTGCCACTGTGGAGCTTGCGCTGAGGAGCCTGTGGGAGGTTGATTCCAGACTCCTTTACTTGTGATTTTTGTTCTTGTTTTCAGGCTCCCAAAATAGTTCAGTCTTTTTTTTTTTTTCCCCCGGAGCTGAGGACCAAACCCAGGGCCTTGCGCTTGCTAAAGCGCTCTACCACTGAGCTAAATCCCCAACCCCAAAGTAGTTCAGTCTTAAATAACAGGTTCCTTCTCAAGATGGCACTGAGACAAATTCTTGGAACCATGGAAAGCAACAAAACAGACTTACTTTCTTTTGTTGAGCAGTCAATATATTTCCAGAATCCCCAATTGGATCCTCTTTAAACTTTTGAGATTTGTGGGCTTGTCTTAGGGCAAGATCACCACTTTCTTTTCACCAGCATTGATTCTATCCCCCATTCTCCATCAAGGAGTCATGGCTGGAACTGTATGGTGCATAGAGGAAATTTAATCCAGCAATTTGGCTACTCTGGCAAGGGAGCACATCCAAAAATATGATCTGGATGGAATGTAGACATGTCCTGGGTTATAGTATGATCTGGCTGGAATACAGACACACCCTTAGTACACACTTTTAATCCTAAACAAGGTAAGGTTAGTTTGTAGGAGGAGGCAGCCATGTTTGAAAGTGACATCTAATTGAGATGCAAAGTAACAAATCAAAGAAATATTTGACAGAATGAGTCAAGAGATAGGATACGCCCAACTCTCATGAGAGTAGCACAGGAAAAAGAGGCTATTTGACAACATCCCAGAGTTTGGGGGGGGGATGAGAAAGCAATTTTACTGGACAGTTTTACAGAGACAGGTTATAGGCAGGTTACAGGTGAAGACAGAATGAACCAGAGAATGAGAAGCCAGAAGATTACAACAGAGTGCCAGAGTTAGTTTTAGGCCAAGAAGAGCAATTCAGTCAGAAGTGGAGAGAAGCCAGTTTGAATCTGCTTGGAAAGAAGTTTGGGCCAGAACAGCTGCATTGAACCAGCCAGCTAGAGTTTATCAAGAACTAGAAAGGGTGAGCTTATTCAAGCAGTAAGCCTCCAAGATGACAATTACATCTGGTGAATAAAAGATACATTTACAAAGGTGTTTGCTCTTTTTTACTCTGGTACTCTTCTGTGCTTTGCTTTTTTTTCCCCACATTTTTCATCTAATAATCTTCCAGTATTTCTCTTGGAAATAATCTATTCTGTTATCCGTTTCTTCTTTCTTAGTATATATATTTTATACCTTTTGTAATTTTTACAGAGTACCTGGGAAATCTCTTTCTGCCTTTTTTCTCATTGTCTTTTACTTTTGGGATTTCTATAAAGCCATCTTTAAGCCCAGAGATCTTTAGCTTTGTTCAATCTGTTAGGAAGCCCATCTAAAGTATTCATTTCTTTTAGTGTTTCTTTTTGGTTCTGCTTAAAATTTCCATTTCTGTTTAAATTATCCAGTAGGGGTTTTAGCTTATTAATAATCACATTTGTCTTAAATATCTATTCTGATGTTAACAGCCCCACCCATTTCTTAGTTTAAGTCTGATGCTGGTTCTGATACTTTTCCTGATAGAGATGTGCTGTGCAAAAGGGACTATTATAAATGTCTCTCCGCACTGTGGTAGGGTGTAGGAGGAGAGAAGCACTAGGTGCCAATCTTTAGCAAGCTTTTGTCCCTAGACTATAAATTTCACAAGCTTTTTAGTATTTTTTTTCTCCTTTAGGTGAGGTAGGATGGTGAGGGATGCCTGAGTGGAGGTCTGGTAACAGCAGTTAAGCACTGTTAACCTCAGAAGATGAGGTTCTGGTAAAGTAATTTCTCTAGAGGACAGACCCTGTTAAGTAAGAGCTTGACATCACTTCAGAAAGTAACAACATAAAAAATTCAAGATCCTGAAATTGGCTCTTCCGTGTGTGTGTGTGTGTGTGTGTGTGTGTGTGTGTGTGTGTGTGTGTGTGTGTGTGTGTATGTATTGAGATATGGCCCCACTCCATAGCCCAGATGATCTTGAACACTTGACCTTCCTCTCAGCCTTCCAATCCCTCAAGTCTTTACAAGCTTACACCATTGTGACCAATTTAGAAACCTTACTTTTCTTTTTTAGGTAATGATTCAATATTAATTGAGCTTAACATTTTAATATCTATCTTGAAATACTTAGCCACAAACATTTTTTCTTTATCCTTTCCTAGAAGGAGTTAAAGAACTTATAGCACAAGCAGTTGAAGACATCAGATAAGTCTGCATAACTACATATATTACGCTATTGGCTAGATACCTCCACTTCAATGATGTCCTCCAATGACCCCAGCATAAGACTTATGTCAATGTCTTGAACTTTGCAGTCCAGGAGCAAGTTATGCTTCTCTAGCTGTTTCTGTTCCAAAGAACCCTGAATGATTACAACTTCCTTCTGTAATTTTCCAACTTCCCTGTAAATATAGATATGAAAAGTGACTTTACTCATTATGTAATCACAACAAAGAGGAACATGATTCATTATAAACTTGCCTGAAAAAGTTACTTTCCTATGAGAGTTCCAAGTGCCAGTCCCTGATTTATATACATTATCATTCCTGAGAAAGACCATCAATGTATGTACACATTTGACCCAAGGGAACATTTTTCATAAACATTTCTTTTATCAGAATTAGCAAAGGTACAGCTTTCCTTCAATTATTTTAGCTATTTTTTTGAGACAAGGTTTTGCTATAAAGCCCTACTTAACCTCAAACTTTGGATTCTCCTGCTTCCAATTTTAATTGCTGGGATTACAGGAATGTCACTATATCTAGCCCCAAATACTTTATTTTTAAATCTACAATTTTCAACATGCATTTCCTCTTTAGATAGGCTGTATACTTTAGAAGCTTAAACTAGGAGAATGTTTCTTAGCAGACCAATACCAGGTCAACTACTACATCCCTAACAACCTGGTTTCCATCACGCATGGAATGCCTTATCTGAAAGTAGGGTATGAGGGTTAACACTAAGCTGAAAAAGACCTTTAAAAAGATCAGAAAGAGGACAAAAAGAGAAAAATAAAAATTAAGGGATTTGGCGGAATGGTTGATTTTTAGGAATGTAAAGAAAAGCAGAAATGATTCTGTTTAAACTAAATAGAAGAGACTGAATCTCAAAGCACTGAAAGTTTCTAGATAGTGAGAAAAATCATATGCCAAGATTTGACCAAAGAAAAGTGTTCATGGTCCTGTTAAATACAGGAAAGCAGATGTCATTTTGACACAGATCAGCTGATTCAAGGCATTGTCACCATCATGATGGCACATAAACTTGTCACGTATCAGATAATGCTTTAACTGCAAACACAGACAAGAAGGAATCATTGGATGACAGGAAAATATCAGGATCAAAAGATTTAGGGTAAAGGACTGTATGTGAGTTCATGTTTCACTGTAATCAACGAATCACCTGTCCCAATCTTTCCCTCATTGGAACATTTGGAAGACCAAGAGCAACAAAGTATAAACATTTGAAGTTTAGATAATATCAAATTGAAAGTTTAAGTTATTAGCCAGATCTTTCAAACTGAATTATTTATTACCTATCAACAGCCAAAAACTTCTTGCGTTCCTCTTCAATTTGAATATGAATTTTCTCAATGTTGGAACTCTGTGTGGCAAGCACTTCCTTAACTTGTTCTTGTTTCACCATAAGTTCTTCAACAATTTTCAGACATTCTTCTTCAGTCTGAACAGTGAGAATTTGTGTGTTTACATATAATATGTACACATAATTATATATGATACACAATGAACCTATATACATATATATTATGTATATATAATATTTTATATTAATACAAACAAGTTTTACCATTATCCTTAACAACATCTCTCATCCTAAGAGAAACCTCCTCATCTTGTGTGCTACTAAGCTCTGTCAGGTTGTGATTCCTATAGATTTTGGAAGCTGGTAATCATTCCCTGCCTTTGTCATTCATTTTGAATCTACTCTTCAATCTGCTGCTACATGACTAGAGTTCCATTTGCCCAGAAGAAGTGCTCATAAGACTGTAAAATGTCTGCCTGTCTTAACAGTTTTCATTACTTCCTCCTTCCCACAGTGCTGGGCTTCTATCCTGCCTCCTCTTCTGGCTTTCCTCCTAAAATCTCTGAGTTTTCCAGAATGCCAACTGGTTCTCCACTGGACTATAGTCTCAGATCCTGTTATGTGGTTTTTTTTTTTTTTTTTTTTTTTTTTTCGGAGCTGGGGACCGAACCCAGGGTCTTGCGCTTCCTAGGTAAGCGCTCTACCACTGAGCTAAATCCCCAGCCCCCTGTTATGTGGTTTTATATTACCCTGCAAACCAGGAACTCCTGCCATACTTAGAACATGTCTTTAACCTAGCTCTCAGAAGGCTGGAACAGAATTTTGAGTTTGAGACCAGCCTGGCTACATAGTGAAACTGCCTCTGAAAACAGAGCAAACCAGAAGTCAACCAGTAATTCTGAAGTTTGTGGTTCCAGTCCAGAATTCTCCCATATTTACATGTTTGAGTCATCTTGCTTTCTCTGGCATGCTCCTCCCACACCCACCCCCAACTTAGCATCCAACAAGTCATTAGTTCTGCTAGTTTTACATATTTCTGAAATATGTAGCCCTGATCCCAATCAGGCACCACTAGGTGCTAAATTGCTATTTAATAAAAGAAGCCATAACTTCAACAAGCTGGCACCTCAGCCACCCATAATAAATTACCTTCTTTAGGTTATCAATGTCTTCTCTGCCCTTCTGGATTGTTGTTTTTAATGTATCGATCTTATTCAGTTTCTTCTTAAGTTGATTTCGACTATATTCAAGCTGAATATTGAGCCGAGTTTTTTGTTTTTCAAACTCTAATCTAGTATAATAAAGTCAAGCATTATAAGTGGTCAGAATGCATTGGTTATTTTAACTTTTTCTCAGATTAAAAAATGTATGTGTATTTGTGGATTTATGTACACCACATTTGTGCAGATGTCTACTGAGACTAGAGAGCATCAGATCTCTTAAAACTGGAGTTACAGGTGGTTGTGAGCTGCCCTTATATGGGTGCTGGGAATCAAATCTGGATCCTCTCTAAGAGCAGTAAATGTTCTTAACCACTAAGCCATCTCTCCAGCCCCTTTTAATTTTTTATAGCAAATTTCGAACATATATGTATAATGAAGCTATAATGAATCCTATGCAACTTACTCAATTTAATAATTATCAATTCATGTTGACTCTTGTTGACCTACAGTACCATTTTCAGCTTCTGGATTATATGAAGCAAATACCAGATACTAAGTAATTTCATCAGTAATGCTCTATGAAAGTGATTGTTAATTCATACTCATAAACTGCTATACCCTAAAAATATAAAACTATACTTCATGTAATCACTGTCATTGCCAAAATTTCCAATACTTTTTTTTTTTAAAACCTGGGGGTTGGGGATTTAGCTCACTGGTAGAGCGCTTGCCTAGCAAGCACAAGGCCCTAGGTTAGGTCCCCAGCTCGAAAAAAAAAAAAAAAAAAAAAAAAAAAAAAAAAAAACCTGGCTGTTTGCAAATTTTCTTCTTCCTTCGTTCCTTCTTTTCCTTTGTTTTTGTTTTGAGACAGGGGTTCTCAGTGTAGGCCTACCTGTCCTGGAAATAGCTCAGTGTACAGAGATCTACTTACCTTTTTATTTATTTTTTTGTGATAGAGTTTTTCTGTGTAACAGTCCTGACTGTCTTGAAATTAGTTCTATATACCAGGCTGGCTTCAAACTCAGAGAGATCCACCTGTCACTCCTTCCCAAGTGCTGGGATTAAAGGCGTGCACCACTACCACCTAGCAGTTGACAGTTTATTAAATCCTTTATAATATATACATTATGTGCTCATTTTTTCTTTAAGTTAAAATTGATAAGCTGAAATAGCTAGTGTGAATAGCTATTCATTCATAAACTTCAAAATTGAGAAATTAAGAAATTTCCGACATTTTCTTATTTTGACAGCTCCATAAACTCCAGTCAATTGGATGTCAGTTGGGTATGTTGGTGCATGTCTGTAATCTCAACACTTTGGAGGTGGAGGCAGAACCATAAACTTGAGGCCAGCTTGGATTACATACTTAGTAGTCTAATATTTGATATATAAATGGTTATGTACTATAAACTTCAATCTTTAAAAGCTACAAAAGAAAGGAAAATCAAATAAGTAGATGAAGAAATAATAGAGATTAATAACAGAAAAAACAAATCAGAAAAAATTCACGTCTTGGAAAGAATCTGTAACACTGAGATACCTTTAGTATGGTTAACAAGAAAAAAGAGAAATGACAAATCACCAATATCATGAATAAAATACATCAGCAAAGATGCTACGACTTTAAAAAGTATATTTTAAATAACTTTATGACAATAGGTTTGACAACTCATAAAATACACAAAGTTCATGAAAGATACAAACTTCCAAAGCTCACTCCAAAAAATACATGTACTTAGACAAAATGATGAATAACACTGTACATATTAAAAACATTTCCATAATGGTGGGTAGCCAGGTGGGAAGAAACTATCAATCCTATATACATATAGTTTCCTGTAAAAGGAAGATAAAAGACTGCACTGCTCAGGTTTAACATTGCCCTGATACCAAACACCACAGCAATATTAAACAAAACAAATATAGGTCATTACACTTAAAAAGACAAGAGAATTCCAAAGAATATTTTAGCAAATCCAAAAATATTTAGAAAGGATAGTTAGGTACATGATGACTAAATTGGGCTCATTTTAAGTATGAAAGGTTGTTGGACATTTGAAAATCAATATTAATTTATTACTGAAGCTTCTTAGCAGATTATCTTTAAAAACTCTAATTGTATAAGGATCTAAGTAGTTACCAAAGAAAATATTTTAGAAACTCAATTCGTTATAGTGAGAATTTCCATGAAGAATACTTCAAGTTGACAAAAGTATTTTTTTTCTTTTTTTTTTCTTTTTTTCGGAGCTGGGGACCGAACCCAGGGCCTTGCGCTCACTAGGCAAGCGCTCTACCGCTGAGCTAAATCCCCAACCCCCGACAAAAGTATTTTAAAGCTTATATATCTTACTGTAGAAGTCTGAATGCTTTGCCCTTAACACTTAGTGTCTGTCCTTACCACTTTCATTCCATATTATGAAGTTAGTGTAACAGGTAAGAAATAAGAAAAAAGCCAACTAGTCAGGAAGAAACTACACCTTTTTATTTATTGAGAATATGATTCTCTATGTAGAAACCTTAAGGAATCTGTCAAAGAGCTAAAAGAACTAATGAATTTAGCCAAGTTTCAGAATAAAAGATACGTTTAAGGAAAATTAACTTTAATTCATTAAAAAATTTATAATTTATGATGTGTGTGTGTGTGTGTGTGTGTGAGAGAGAGAGATATGTGTATAGAGGCAGATGTGCAACTGTGGTCAAAGGACAACGTTGTGGAAACTATTCTCCCCTTGAACCTTTATCTGGGATCTGGGGATTGAACTCACTCAGGTCACGAGGCTACATGGCATGTACTTTACCCACAGATTCATCTTGCTGGAATTACTATTTCAATATACTACCAACATACAATTTAAAGCTGAAATTTAAAAACAATTCAATTTTCTAAGGAACACAAGATATGAAATGCTTAGGAACACATGTCATGAAATAGGCATAAGACTAAATTTAACACTGAAAACTAAAGACTGTTAATAAGTGAAATAAAAAATTACCTAAACTGCCTTTGTATCTGCCTGCCTTTTTATCTTTCTGACAAACTGGCTCTGTAAGACTCAAAGTGAGTCTTAACTACTGGGAGCCCCCCCACCCCCCAAGTGAGACACAAGAACGGAGTTCAATGCAAATGCAAGAGGTTCTTTTCTGGCATGTCAGGGTCAACCTTCAATCAGCCCCTCCTGGCTAGTAACTAAAAGATCATAACTATACTCCTGGAAAAGATTCTGTCACTTCTGTCTTTGCAAAGCTTTGAAAAATGCACTATGAGAGGAGCTCTGGCATCCGTGAAAGAACTGGTAGAGGCAAATGACCGTGTTTGGAGAGTCTACCACCAAAATGATGGAGACAGTGCCTTCCACAAAGGCTGGGAAGTATCACCTAACCACTGGAGACAAAGTACCACAGTTGCTATAACTGGCAGCAGGAATAAGGCAAAATCAGGAAGCTTTGATGTGCTTTACACAGGAAGACTCGGAGCAATCAGAACCCACGTTTTGTCTGGCAGTGCAAGGCACTCCTTCATTTGTCCTACAACAGAGTTTTTTGGTTTGTATGGCAACTCTCAAGGTCACTTTGACCTAACAGATAAACACCCTTCCACACTGATTCTTCATTTACACAGATTCATAGACAGAAAACAATGAAACAGCTACATAATATAAAAACTAAGAAATGGGATCCAATGTAATTACTGCACGCTTGCATCAGCTTGGAGTTATGAAGGTGGAGCAGAATAATTTCAACAGAGATTCTGTGCCTTTCAAAGCTTAAAACTTTACTGTTGGCTACATACAGATAGTTTACCCATTATATTGTAAAAATGTAGAAACACTGTGGACAAAACTTGAGTCCTTATGATCATTCCCCATTTTGCTAGTTTAAATTCTAGTATATTATGTTTTCCTGTCTGTTGATTACTTTTAGATTTCGGTCAATTTATCATTATTCTGGTTTTGAGAGATGACAGTCAAATTCACTGGAAGGAAGATTGGAATAGATTGTCTCCTACAGAAGGATGGCTCATTGGCTTCCATTTTTTAAAAGTATATTTGAAGAATTTACTCATAACATTTTACACATGACTGAAAATGATGGAAAATTCATTCTGATGATTAAGATGCTATCTTATGCTTTATATCATTAACTTTAATTATAGGAAGACTTCATTAATATTTTAAAGGTCTGTTAATTTGTAAAATTTAAAAGTAACACACATTTGAAGAAGATATACAAATGGCCAATAAACAAATGGAAATGCTGAGGCTGGAGAGATGACTCAGAGGTTAAGAGCACTGACTGCTCTTCCAGAGGTCCTGAGTTCAATTCCCAGCAACCACAAGGTGGCTCGCAACCATCTGTAATGGGATCTAATGTCCTCTTCTGGTGTGTCTGAAGACAGTAACAGCGAACTCATATACATAAAATAAATAAATAAATCTTTAAAAAACATAAAAAAATGACCTAAAATATACAACATGTTTGTGGATCAGTGTTTAGTTGTCAATTCTTTTCAAGTTGGTCTCTAAATTCAATATGATCTGAGTAGAAATCTCACAAGTTCTTTTTAAGAATAATAATTGAAAACTGATTCTAAAATCTATGGTGAAATGTAAAGGACCTAGACCAGGAAGAAGGGTCATGACTCTTCTACACTGATGTACTCTCAGTCCTTAGGAAGGGTGCCTAGCACATGAAAAGCACACAGTAAATACAAGTTGAATGAACGAATGAACAGAATATGAAGAATTGTAGAGATTAACTGAAATATTGTTGATAAATTTGATTTGAGAGAAAACCTTTTTCTCTTTTTGTGGGAAGAATAAGGGGAGAGAAGGTCTCTCTAATGTAGCCCTGGCTGTCCTGGAGCTTGCTACATAGATCAGCCTGGCCTGAAACTCAGAGAGATCTACCTGCCTCAACTCCTAAGTGCTGAGATTAGATACATGCCGTTGCACCTAACAACATTTTTTCAAACACATGTATTACTTCTATATTTCAACATATTTAAATAGACAATAGAGATATATGGCACAAAATTCAAAAGATGTTAGATTAATAAAAAGAAAAATGTCTCTTTTTCATCTTAGCCTTCCCAAAGGCAGCCCTGACCATTTCTAAACACATACATGTACATTCCCTACTGGGTATCATTTTTGTCTCCTGATCTTCTTCATGCTTTTTGACATATAATTTAAGTTTTTCTATATATTTATATTTTATTTATTTGTTTGTGGTGTGTTTGTTTGTTTGTAGACAGTTTCTCCATGCAATAACCCTATCTGTCCTGGAACTCACTTAGCAGACTAGGCTGGCCTCAAACTCACAGAGATCCACCTGCCTCTGCCTCCCAGAACTAAAGGTGTGCACCACCACTGCCTGGCTTATTTTTAAATTTTTGTTTATGTGTCTTTGTATGTGTATGCTACATGCATATGGATGTTCACAGGGGCCAAAAAAGGGTGCTGTATGCCCTGGAGCTGAAGCCCTCCAACACCAGTGCTGGAAACTAAGCACTGCCCCTCAGCAAGAATAACCAGTAAACTTTGAGTGATTACTCTAGCCCCAAGTGATTATTTTTAAAATTTGCTTATGACACATTCTACTATTTTTATGTCTTTATTTTTTACATTAAGGTTTTGAGTTTAACTTACATTTTAATAAATGTAAGGAGTTAAAAAGGAATTTTATTTTATTTTATTTTATTTTTTTCGGAGCTGAGGACCGAACCCAGGGCCTTGTGTTTGCTAGGCAAGCGCTCTACCACTGACCTAAATCCCCAACCCCAGGAATTGAATTTTAAAATCACATCTATCTCAATGTGATTTATTTTTAAAAAATACAACTTTTGTCCACTGACATTAAATATTAAGTAGCAAATCTCTTCTTGTAGACATGAGTATATTTCAGAATTGTACTTGTGAGCTAGTATCTCAAGGCATATAATGTTTTAAATTTGGGGAACTATGGATTGGAGAGATGGCTTAGTGGTTAAGAGCTCTTGCTACCCTTTAGGAAGAGGGTTGAAGCGGGTCATGGTGGTGCAGGCCTTTAATCCTAGCATTTGGGAGGCAGAGTCAGGTGCATCTCTACATTTGAGGCCAGCCTAGTTAACAGAGTGAGTTCCAGGGCAGTCCAAGCTGCACCGAGAAACCCTGTCTCAGAAAAACAAACAAACAAACAACACCCCCACACACACACAAAAAAAAAAAAAAGAAAGAAAAGAAAAAGAAAAAAGAAGAGGGCTGAGTTTGGTTCCCCAGCACACACAGTGTGGCTTCTAACTGCCTTTAACTCCAGCTCCAGGGATTCTGACATTCTTCTCTGTCCTCTATAGAAAGTCTCACACATGTGCATATAACATAATATAGACATTCACATATAAACTTATATCTCTAACATAAAATAAAGAGTAATATGGGAATTCTATTCTCATTCCTCATTACTTTCCTTCACATTTTTCTTGTTTACTTCATATGTGATCTTTAGAATTAGTATATTTCAAAAAATGACCATATAGGTGGAATTTAAACTGTAGATTAACTTTGGAAGAAATCAACTTCTTTATAAAAAGACCTATTATGGTTTTCCTTTTTGTTCTAGTTACTAGCTTCTTCACCCTCTGTAGTATTAAATATGAAACTAAGGCAGAACGTATATATGCAAGGCAAATGTGATCAACTACCATGACATGAGCCCCCATAACTGAATACAGCCTCCCTCAAGCACGATTCCTTCACATTAGGAGATAGTTTTCTTTGCACGTACACCAATACTGCTTATCGATCTTTTAAACAAAAATACCTTTTTTGGCGTTGGGGATTTAGCTCAGTGGTAGAGCGCTTGTCTAGCAAGCGCAAGGCCCTGGGTTTGGTCCCCAGCTCCGAAAAAAAGAAAAGAAATAAAAATACCTTTTTTGATCATTTTCTTGCTGCTGTTTAACATGTTTGTTCTCAAATTCACGGATATTTTCCACACCAATTTCTTCACAGAAGTCTTGGAATATGTCATCTTCTACCTTTTAAATTATTTTAAAACAACTGACTTAATAACCACATTTAAAAAATAAACAAGCAGTGATTAAATATAACGTTTTGCTCGTAGTTTTTCATGAATTAAGCCAAAAGGAAATCACTACATTCAGCCCAGTGCTTTCTCCTTTTCTGTATAAACCATGTTCATCTGTTTTCAAACAAACTTATTATTCAGAAAACTACATGAAAAAGCTCATGAATTGGCTTTAATATTCACTATTTGATATAAAGAGGTAGATATTCTATTTACTTTAGCCATGCCAAAATATAATAGTCTATATTTTTAAAAACCTATCTGTTAAATGAGTAAACCTCTTTTTTTTTTTTTTTTAGGGTTCTTTTTTTCGGAGTTGGGGACCGAACCCAGGGCCTTGCGCTTCCTAGGCAAGCGCTCTAACCACTGAGCTAAATCCCCAACCCCATGAGTAAACCTCTTAAACAGTGAAAACAACTTGAGGTTAGAGCACAGTATCAGTAATAAATTCTAAAAAACTGGCATAATCTCAATCAACAAAGTATCTAGCCTCAAATACAGTAGTATTTTAATAGTAAATCATGTCGGAAACTTGTGGATTTTAGTTAAACAAGAATGTAATATGACTGATATAGCAGTAAACTACCACTAATCCTACTGGATAATCAAAATCATGGGAAACTACATAAGTTGGCTCTATGAGCCTCAGTACTGTCAGATCATACTTTATATTATGCTCTGTTCTGGGCATAAACAAGTACCGGTATCCAATGGATGACTTCCTAATCTAGTCTTGACTTGTAATTATATGTACACAGCCAAAAACCACAACTTTGGTCTAGAACTGTGTTCTATGTGCCATTTAATAACAAGTATAGTTTTATTACCTTGTCTATCTTATCTTGAAATTCTTCAATCTTTTGTTGCTGTTTGTTGATTCCTTCACTCAACATAGTACACTGAGAATCAATATTCAGTAATTCACTTTGTAGCTGAGATTGTTCCTAATAAGAAAAGAATTCTGCTTAATAACACAACTATTTTATTTTTTATATAGTAAGGCTAAAAACATGATAGATGTCTTTTACAATAAATGAAGAGTCCTTAGTAAAATGGATACAGGCACAGCCAAATAACATGATTAACTACTATAAAATTATCAAGGACTATAATATAGCCATAAACAAAGGATAAAAATATTTATAATTATGTAATGTTATACAAGCATCATTCTTAAAATTCTACATTCTGATATAAATTTCCATCAAATTTTTGACAAATTTACATTACCCGGTAAAATGTAGCAAGGTGCTTCTTTTTAATCATCTCTAGTTCATTCTGTGAATATTTGAGTCGTGTATTGGTTCCTTGTACTAATGCCTGTATTTGTTTCAGATCTGTTTCCTTGCGGAGCGTCTTCATTAACTCCTAAACAAAGAAATGTAAGAACATTTTACAGTGCAAGAGCACTTTTACTCTTTAGTGTTTTCATAATAAAGACTTACTGATTTTACATACAATCATTCAACATCTTCCAGTAAGAGACAGGGTATGGGGAATGTAGAGATGTCTCAGTGATTAAGAGGACTGACTGCTTTTGCAGACAATGTGAGTTCAATTCCCAGCACCCACATGGTAGCTCACAATCATCTGTTGCTCCAGTTCCAAGGAATCCAATGCCCCTTCTGGTCTCTGCAGGCAGGTGGTACACATGCTTATGTGCAGGCAAAACACACATATACATAAAAAGGAGTAAGGGTGCTGAAGAGAACACTTGATAGCTAAGAGCACTAGATGCTCTTACAGAGGACCCTGGTGCTCAATTCCCAGAGGGTAGCATATAACTGTGACTCTAATCCCAAAGAGTGTGATGTCCTCTTCTGGCCTTCAAGCAAATAGAATTTATGTGGCGAATATTCACAATCAGGCAAAACCGCTCATATGATATATATGTACATAGTAAAGCTACGTATACATACTCATATGATATATGTATGCATAGTAAAGTTTCTAAATAAATATTGTTAAAATGTATACATATATATGAGTATTTCAACACGCACATATATATCATAAAAATAAAATTTTAAATTACTGGGTGTGTAAAGTATCATTTGTCATCTGGAGTAAGACTACATAAACTTCCTCAAAAATTTAACACACTTTCCTACAGAAAATACAGGCATGAAAAGTGAAAAATGAGGGCTATCCCACCCAGTGCACATCATCAGTCTCTTTGGGGTCATCTGACACATTTGTAGAACATCTTCTTTGAGCTTGCCTTCTTCATTCCCTTCTGCCTACTATTTCAACCACAAGTAAATGAAACACTGTACTTTTACTGTGAACCCTTAAAATATATAAACATATAAATGTCCCCATACCTATTTCTTTCTGAGAATTTGTTTTGGAAAGATGGAATCACATGAAATGCGCTTTTCTGAACCATGCTTCTTTTGGTAATTTAAAATCTTTCTTTTGGTGGATGACTTCCAGAGTATGACTGCTCCAAAATTATTAAAATACTCTCTTAATAATGGCATCCATTGTTTCTCTAGTATTGGTGTTTTATTTCATGCAAGATATTCACTACAGTGAGACTGACTAGTTAGAGGTATTATTGCTTTTATATTTAATGTCTGTACGTAGTGGATAAATGTTCTTTTCACTAGGACTATGTATTGAATATTTCAACCTATTTATAAGAATAAACCAATCTCAATTTGTTTACTATCAAGAGCATGTCTTGACCATATGAATGTTGTCTTTCAGTCACTAATAGGATTCTTTGTCCAAATATTTTTCATAGTTGAGTATGTGTGTCTATGTGTACATTCCATGTGTTTCCTGTGCTTGTGGAAGCTGGAAGAGGGCACCAAATTCCCTGGAGCTAGAGTTACAAGTGAGTATGAGCTGCCCCACATGGGTGCTGGGAAACAAACTCAGGTCTTCTGCTATAGCAGCAAGATCTATCTCTTAACTGTTGAGCCATCTTGTATAAGACAGGGTTCTCTAGAGTAACAACTTACAGAATGAATCTCTCTATATAGAAAGGGGATTTATTAGAATGACTTACAGGCTGTGCTCTAGCTAATCAAACAGAGGCTATCTATGAAAGGAAAGCCCAAGAATTCGGTAGTTGTTAGTCCATGACGCTGGATGTCTCAGCTAGTCTTCACTATGTCCTAGAATCCTGGAGAAGTAGGTTCTAATGCCAGTAAAGGAATGAATGGACTTGTTAGTGAGGGTGAGAGCAAGTGGACAAAGAGTAAAGCTTTTTCACATCTTTATAAAGGCTTCCAGTAGAAGGTGTGGCCCAGATTAGAAGTGGGTCTTCCACTCTCTAAGATCCAGATTAAAAGTGCATCTTCCCACTTCAAATTGAGAAAAATCCATCATATGTGTGTTCTCCCTTTTTAGGTTTTAATTAATTCCAGATGTAGTCAGGTTGACAATCAAGAATAGCCATTACAAGTTCACCCTTTGTCAACCTGACACACATCATATCTTATGTCATGATTAATTTCCAAATGAAAACAATAACCAGGTCATAACTATGCCTTACATTATATAACTATCCTATTTACAACTGCAAACACATTATAAATTTAGAATAGGTAACGATGTCCTTTGAGGGACATTCTTCTATAGTCTTAAATTTAAATATGATAATCATCGGTATTCTCTTAATTGATAATACATTACATGATAAGGAAATTGAAAAAACAAAAACACAATCTTAACAGACTATGACAGAAATATTCATGTCGATTATAAACCTTGTTTCTGCCACTGATCACGTGGTCTTAGCTAGTATTTGTAACTACCTTCCTCTACTACCCTTCTGTATTTTCTCCACCATCAGCATGTACTTCAGCAGGTGCTGGCTCTTTTCCTGGAGGTAAAACTCATATCTTTATTCCTGATGGATCTTGTGTTCTTTGTCATCCTTCCTGGATTAGGTTGTTGCAGTTTCCCATTGACTTTAATTAGAGAACATGATAGCACCAAGAGACACCCTAAAGGATCTCCTACACTCCAGACATGATTTTTAACTCCAGTGTGGAGAAACAATCTAATTTCTCCATGGTAATTTGGATCAATCACCCATCCTAACACTGATACTTCTTTCTTAGCTTGTTGGCTTAAGGGATCAGAAACCCAAAAGTGGCTGGTGGGAAGAAGGAATCTGAGCTTCCAGTTCAATGGAACATTTGTGGCTCCTGGTAGGAATGCTCCACCACTCTGGAATCAAAACTTCTAGGCCAACAGAACTTAGGATTGTGAAAACAGAAAGCAAACGTTTTCCTAGTGGGTCACTGGGGGGTAATGAGTGAAATTATTCCCTTTTTCACCTCTTGATTCCTGTACTTGTGGATCCTGGTTATGGGAGAAAACTTATCACATACTGGAGATTGATTCAAAGCATATATTGCCCCTGGAAAATCTTGTCCCAGCTCTCCATGCTGCTGCCACATAATTGGCACTGTAACTGTGTCTTCAAAAGGCCATTCCATCTTTCCATCAGGCCAGATGCTTCAGGATGGTGGGGAACATGGTAAAACCAGAAGATTCCATGATCGTGGGCCCACTGTTGCACTTCTTTGGCTAAGAAATGCATTCCTTGGTCAGAAGCAATAATGTGTGGAATACCATGTCAGTGGATGAGGTATTACGGAAGTCCATGAATGGCGGGTTTGGCAGAAACAGTATGTACAGGAAAGGCAAATCCATAACCACAATAGATATCTACTCCAGTAAGAAAAAAGTGTTGTCCTTTCTACAGAGGAAATGGTCCAATGTAATAAACCTGCTACCAGGTCACTGGCTGGTTACCCTGAGGAATGGTGACATATCTGGCACTCAGCAGCAGCTGTAGCCAGGTCAGTCTTGGTGAAAGGAAGTTTCTGTTGTTGTACCTATGCATAACTCCCATCTCTGCCATCATGAGCACTTTGTTTATAGGCTCACTGGGCAATGACAGGAATGGCTGGGAAAGAGACTGACTGTCTACAGAATGGGTCATCCTATCTACTTGAATATTGAACTCTTCAGCTGAAGTCACTTTTTGATGAGCATTTACATGACACATAAGTATCTTCATATCCTTCACTCATTTGGAAAGATCTAGCCACATACTCCTTCCTCAGATGTCTTTCTCAACTATTTTCCAATCATGATCTTTTCAAATCCCTGACAATCTAGTCAACTAATCATTGGCTACAGCCCATGAAATCAATTAACAATCACACATCTGGCCATTTTTCCTTCCAAATAAAATACATTGACATGTGTACTGCCTAAGCACACTGTCAAGATTTCCCTTCGATGGTGTCTTTCAGTGTTGTCCCAGGAAGGGGCTTTCCACATCAGTAAACTATGCCCTAGTCTTCTCTTCCTCAGTTAACCAGGGAGGGCACATCCCATGAGACTATAGGGAATGCTTGGTGGTAGACAGCATTTTAACGGGAATAGAAACCATAGGCATTTAGGCAACTTCTTTTTGTAACTTGCTTGTGCCTCCAGAACCTGCGCAGACCCAATCATGTATATACAATTTCCATTGGGTAATGAACTGCTTCTACGTGGTCCTACATTTTGAACTAGCCGGTCAGATAATACACAGTTATGATCAGCAGTTCAGGTTGCATGGTAACTTGGTGGTCCATTGTCAAATACTCAGTTTCCACTAAGACTCAATAGTAGGGTAAGACCTGACTTTCAAAGGTAGAATAGTTGTTTGAAGATGATGGTTAAACCCTTGCTCCAAAATCCCAAAGTCTCTTCTGAAATTCATCTATAGGTTGCCAAAGGTTCCAAATAGTATCACTATTTGTCACTGACACCTTAAGTACCATTGGGTCTATAGGCTCATATGGTCCAAATTATAGAGCAGCTTGGACCTGTTGAAGAGCCTTCTCCTGTTCCAGGCCCCCGACAAAGCTAGCAGCTTTCTGGGTCACTTGTTATATTGGCTTTCTCCAGAATCCAAATTGGCCCACTAAACACTGTTTTTTTCCCCTGGGTGGGAGGGGCCAGGTACAATAACTTATCTTCACTTTAAAAGGAGTATCTCTACATACTTCAAACTGCTGGACTCCTACAAATTTTACTGAGGTAGAAGGCCCTTGAATTTTGGTTAGATTTATTTCCCATTCTCTGATGCACACATGCGGTTGCTACCTTCTGCTAACTTGGTCCAATTAATATAATGTCATCAATATAATCACCAATGTGATATACTGGCATAATTTATATTGTTATAACATTGATATGAGAGATAAACTATCAAGAGGCCTTTAAGCAAAGTTATGGCACAGGGCTGGGCAGTTAATATATCCTGAGGTAAAATATGCAACTGAAAGCAAATTGCTTCTGGTGGTCCTTATGGACAGGTACCAAGAAAAAGACACTTTTTCAATAGCTGAAACTACATACCAGGAGATGTGTTAATCTGTTCAAGTAAAGATACCACCTCTGGTACAACAGCTATAATATAAGTCGCTACTTGACTGAGTGATTAAGTTTTTGCTAGTCAACTGTCATTCTCCATGAGCTATCTGTCTTCTATACTGGCCAAATAGAGTTAAAGGGAGATGTGGTGGGACTTCCACCCCTTAATCTTTCAAGTCTTTTATGATAAAACACTAATTTCTGTAGGTTTTGCATGGATGTGATTCTGTTTTTGATTCTGTTTTTGATTCACTGTCAGCCGGGCAGTGACAACTCTAAAGGCTTCCATTTAAACTTCCAACCATGGGTTGGGGATTTAGCTCAGCGGTAGAGCGATTGCCTAGCAGGCACAAGGCCCTGGGTTCGATCCCCAGCTCCGAAAAGAAAAAAAAAAGGTGTGTAAACTTCCAACCATAATAGCCCTCACACCACAGGTCAAAGAACCAATGTGAGATTTCTGCTAACTGTATTGATTCTAATTATATATCCTAGGATATAACCACAGGATGAGTTTGGGGACCCACTCAACCTCCAGTGAGTCAGAGTTAAGTCAAAACTCTATTAATTATCTGATCTCCATAAGTTCTTATGTTAACTGGAGGGCTATAATGTTTCTTGGGCTCTCCTAGAATCAGCATCAATTCAGAACGTATACAACAGACCTCACGAAGTCTGGTCATTTTATTTCCCCGGTAGACAGTTTGTTTTTTAAAAAACTGTATGAGCTTCCATATTAAACATACAATCTCAGTAATGGCATATCAATACACTAAGCCTGATCCAGTTTGTGTTCCTTTGACCATTATTCCATGAATTAGCAAACTCCTTAAGCTCTTTATTAGTGTAGTGCACTTCTTCATGGACTACACTTTTACCTCTCCTCTAGAACCCTGCTTTGCCTTTAGTCTGGTTATAGATCTAGAGGCAACTTTTTTTTTTTCCGGAGCTGAGGACCAAACCCAGGGCCTTGCGCTTTCTAGGCAAGCGCTCTACCATTGAGCTAAATCCCCAACCATTAGAGGCAACTATTAATGAGCTCCAAAGGACACCAGTATAGTCAAAGATAGAAAAGGCAACATTTCAAAGGGTGGCAGTATATCTTCTGCAGAAAGTGGATCAAAGTTCTCAGCTTCAATAGGGTTGAGTCCTCATATACAACCTATTCCAAATTACAGGATCCCATTCTTTAACAATTAATGTCCTTACTTTAATTGCTAACACCCTTTGAGGCTGGGACTTGAATTTTTGCTATAATCCAACCAACCTTATAACGAAAACTGTGGTTTGATTTTTGCAACTTGAACTCTGTGGCTTCTGAAAAGATTCTCTTTCAGGAAACATTTAGAGATCTGTAGACTGTTAATTAATACATAACTGGACCCAATTAATTTTTATCACTAAGTCCATTGTTGTCCTTTACCATATTCTGAGATGCTAGAAGTTTGTTAACTTTTTCTTAAAGTTCATAAATGCATTTGCCAATTTATCCAGAGATAGTAGGAGCAACACATCACAATCATAATTTTTCTTATTTTTCCACAAACTGTCAAAAGTTTTGTATACAAAGTCACCAAATTTGTTGCAACTCAATATTGGTTTATCAGGGTAGTCAAATGCATTTGTCTCCTTAAGTTTGTAAAATAGTTCACACTATGGGCTTTCAGTATTCTCCAAGCACCCAGAGGCTTCAGTAACTATAGGTGCTAACAAACTAGAAAGCTTATTTCAGATACTTAATATATTATTCATTCTTATAGTACTGTTGCTCTAGAACCAGCTCTGACACTAAAATCTGTATTAGGGTTCTCGAGAGCAAGAGAACTTATATAATGACTGTCTATCTGTCTGTCTACCTGCCTGTCCGTCTGCCTGCTTGTCTGCCTGTCTGCCTCTCTGCCTGCCTATCTATCTATCTATCTATCTATCTATCTATCTATCTATCTATCTATCTATCTATCTATCTATCTATCTAAGGGATTTATTAGAATGACTTATAGGCTGGGATCTAATTAATTCAACAATGGCTGCTTATGAATGGAAGATCCAAGAATCTAGTAATTCTGCAGTCCATGAGGTTGGATGTCTCAGCTGGTCTTCAGTATACAGAATCCCAAAGTAGGCTCAATGCCAAGGGAAGAATAGACTTGCTAGCAAGGTGAGAGCAATTTAGAAAAGTCTGGAAAAGATCGAAGCTCCCTTCTTCCATCCCTGGTATATTCTTCTAGCAGAAGATATGGTTCAGATTAGAGGAGGCTCTTCCCACATCAAACATCTGGGTTAGGAGTAGATCTTCTCAATTCAAATTAAACAAAACTCCCTCGGGTTGGGGATTTAGCTCAGTGGTAGGGCGCTCGCCGAGAAAGCGCAAGGCCCTGGGTTCGGTCCCCAGCTCCGAAAAAAAGAAAAAAAGAAAAAAAAAACAAAAAACTCCCTCCCCAGTGTGCCCTCCATTTTTGGACTTTAATTAATTCCAGATGTAATCAAGTTGATGACCAAGAATAGCTATCACATATCTCTTCAGCCCTAAACCAATTACTCTCTTAGTTGGTATTTTAATTAGACCTAGATATAAATTTTATAAAATGCTTTTTTTACACAGAAGCATATAACTTTTCCAATTACATCTTGGGTTACAAGTAAGTCCTAATTAGGTTTTATAATGCTGTGATAAAACAACATGACAACCGGGTGGTGGTGCATGTTTTTCTTTAATCCCAGCATTCAAGAGGCAGAGAAAGGTGGATTTCTGAGTTCCAGGACAGCCTGACCTACACAGAGACAAACAGTCTCAAACAAAACAAATCAGAACAAAACAACCAACCAAAAAAACCCACTATGACCAAAAACAACTTGAGGAGTGAATGGTTTATTTCATTTTACACTTATAGGTAATAGTTTATTATTGAGGGGTCAGGGTAGGAACTCAAGGTGGGCAAGAATCTGGAGGCAAGAACTAATGCAGAAGCCATAGAAGAGTGTTTACTGGTTTTCTCCTCATGGCTTACTGAGCCTGCTTGTGTATAGTACACAATAACCCCAGCTCAGGGGTGGCTCTGCTCACAGTGAACTGTGCTTTCTCACATCAATCACTAATTAAGAAAAATACACTGACGGGGTTGGAGACATGGCTCAGCAGTTAAGAGCACTGATTGTTCTACCAGAGGCCCTGAGTTCAAATCCTAGCAACCATATGGTGGTTCACAACCATCTGTAATAAAATCTGATGCCCTCTTCTGGTGTGTCTGAAGACAAGAGATAGTGTACTCACATGCATAAAATAAGTAAATATATATTTAAAAAAAAAAGAAAGAAAAATACACCCGACACCAGTATGGTAAGAACATTTTCTCAATTGAGTTTTTCTCTTCCAAAACAACTCTGGCTTATGTCAGTTTGTTATAAAACCAATCAGCAAAGTGTAATATCAAAAAGAAAATACATGTTTTTAGAACAAATTTTAGAGTCATACATATTTTCTTTTTTTCTTTTTTTTTTAAAGCTTAAAGATTTATTTATTTATTATATATAAGTACACTGTAGTTGTCTTCAGACACACCGGAAGAGGGCATCAGATCTCATTACAGATGGTTGTGAGCCACCATGTGGTTGCTGGGATTTGAACTCAGGACCTCTGGAAGAGCAGTCAGTGCTCTTAACCACTGAGCCATCTCTCCAGCCCCATACATATTTTCTTATTACATTGATCAAGATTCTATATTGACATTTTATTTAGAAACTATACCCTTGGAGCTGGAGAAACTGCTTAGAGGTTAAGAGCACTGGTTGCCATTGCAGAGGACCTGGGTTCTATTCTCAGCACCCACATGGTAGCTTACAACCCTCTGTAAATCCAGTTTCTAGAAAAGAATCCAAAGTCCCCTTCTAGCATCTTTGGGTATCCCTTACATGTATACATGTACAAGTACACACATATGCATGCACAAACATAAATAATAAAATAAATCTTGTAATAAAATTTTTGAGAAAGTGTCTCAATATGTAGTTCTCCCTAAGAGCTCACTACGTAGATCAAGTTGGCCTAGAATGCACAGAGATCTACCTGCTCTGTTTTTGCCTCCAAAGTGCTAAGATTAAAGGTGTGTTCTACCACACCCAGCTAAAATAAATCTTTTTTTAAAATGTGAAGAAATTCTATACCACATATAGGAATAAGTACTAATTTAGTTATTATATAAATAACTTAAAATAGGTAGTAATACTTAATACAAAAATGTGTATAGGAAGCTGCATGTGGTGGCACATGCCTACAATCCCAGCACTCAGGAGGCAGAGGAAAGTGAGGCCAGATTTGTCTACACAGTGAGTTCCAGGATAGCCAAGTTAGCACTTGTCTCAAAAAAACCACAAAAGAAAAATAAAAAGGTACAGTTAACAAGCAATTTAAAGAACTTATTTTAATACGAAAAAGTACTTAGTTTTTGCATAATTATTTTCCATAATATTTTATAATTTTTACGATGAGGATTTACCTTTAGCTCTTGGACGAGTTGGTTTCTTTTATCTCTTAGACTGTGTAACTCCTTCTCATCCCAACACAGAGCTTTGTGCTTTAAGTCACTTGACCCTCCTGAGATTACTCCAGATTTCAAAAACAGTGTTCCATCAAGTGCTACTGCCTGCATCATAAAAACATTTTACCTTAGAGAAATGTATTTTAAGATACTTTTTGCAGCTGAGATTTTGTGGATGTGAAAAACACTTCCTAGGCAAGTGGTAAAGCACTTGCCTAGCAAGCGCAAGGCCCTGGGTTCAGTCTCCAGCTCCGGAAAAAACAAACAAACAAACAAAAACAAAAAAAACAACAAAAAAAACACTTCCTGAACTTTACTAATAAAATACTGATTTTTAAAGGAATACAAACCACAAATATAAAACTTATTTTACTAAAACTTGGCAACATATTAAAAGCCACCATACAGGTTTAAAATAAGCTGTATATTAGGTCCAAACATACATAATACTGAGACGCAAAAATCATATTTAATATTAAATCATTTGCAATACATAATCCTTTGTTTTGGAGATTCTGACATATATTATCAATAGCATATTACGAAAATGACTTAATAGCTTTAGGATATTCCCAAACAATTGTATTCTCCAAAATAAATACAGAATGAAACTTGAGTCAAGGTATAAAATTATCCAGAGTTTAATTCACTCTAAGTGAGTGCTTTAATGAAATAAATTAATCAATTTTCAACATTTTATAATGTTTCTACTGAATTAGAATAAGAAATGTTCCTGGCCTTAGCCTCCCAATTGCTTTCCTAAGAGACAATAAAAATACATATATAAATTCTTAGTTATTTCCCTGAGAAATATTTGCATGTACAAATGCCTTCAGGCATCATACTACACATTAGTGTACATTTGTCAGGGTGGGTGTAAGGACAAAAACGTAAAGCCACAGTCAAGCATACTAGACGAGCACTCTACCCTCTCAGCTTTACATAATGTTCTTTTGCTGAGATATCTTTTTTCCTTAGATTTTAAAGATTTAAACATTTGTGTATGAATGTTTTGATTGTGTGTGCCATGTGCATTTTTGGTGCCTGTGGAGGCTAAAAGATGGCATCAGATTCTCTATAATTATGAATACAGGACTTGTAGATGGTAGTGTGCATGCTGAGAATTGAACCCAGGTCTTCTGGAAGGCAATAAGTGCTCTAAATTGCTGAGCCATTTCTCCAGCCCTGTGAGAAGCTATGTTTTTTGCTTTGTTTTGCTTTTGAGACAGAGTCTTATGTAGTTCAAACTAGTCTGAAATACACTGGATAGCCAAGGATGACCTTGAACTTCTGACCCTCCTACCTCTGCCTCCCAAGTCCTGAGCTTACAGGTGTGTGCCACCATGTCTATCATAATTGCTAATTTTACATTATACTGTTTGTAGGTATTGTATGTAATTTATGTGTGCTATATATTTAAATAAACCAGACTATTTTGTAATGTCATTTGAAATGTAAAGTTTTAAAATACAGAAGTCTATAGAAAATCAAAAGTACAAATTGAAGATTAAGGAGTTTCTGTGAAAATGTGGTATCTATCCAAATCATTTTACTAAACCTAAAATACAGAAAATGTTTTTAAATTTCTGAAATACTGTTGATATGCAAAGAAACCAGAATAAAATTTTCAAATACTAAGAACATGTTACAATATGAGATAAAGCATGTTGTTGTGAACAAGAAATAAATTGTAAATATGAGTTAAATTAAGGGACAAATCACCTTATCTTCAAATGGCCTTTTAAAACTGAGTTTATGATCTTCAAAAATCTATTTTAAGGGGCTTGAGAGATGGCCCAGTGGTTAAGAGCATTGGTTGCTTCCAGAAGACCTAAGTTAGATCCCCAGGATCCACATGGAAGCTTACAATATAATTCCAGTCCCAAGAAAGCTGATAACCTTTTCTGGCCTCCATGGGTACTGAGCACACATATAGGGCACAGATATACATGCAGAGGCAAAACACCCATATACATAAAATAAAAACCTATTTTATAAATATACAGCATTAATCATTTTAGAAAAATGCTAAATTTAAGAATGGAAATTCTCAGAAGAAAAGTTATCTTGTACTGATTTTTGATACTAGACATTCTAGATAACTGTTAATTGTTCATGAAGTGGCTACCACTTGCTGAGGATTATTCCCTAGGCATTCTGCAGCACAATGCTTGATGTCACTTAATGTAAGCTTCATAATTATAGTTATGTATTATTAGTATTATTAGTATTATATCTCATCAGTTTTAGATAAGAAAAATTAAGAGTTCAGGAAATTACCTAAAGTCACATAACTACTTACTGTATAGCATCACCAGTCAGTCTTATTTCATGGCTTATGCACTTAAGCAATGGTATACTTTATAAAATAAAAATACATAATTACTTGGGCAATAATTTTAGCATTATTCAACTAAATATAAATTGTCCATGTAAGAAAAAATATGTATTTGTGTGTGTGCATGTATGAGGATATATGTGTAATGTGCATGTATGTAGAGGCCAGAGCAGGATATGGGGTCTCATGTCTATTGCTCTCTGTCTTACTATTCTGAGACAGTTTTTCATTAAACCAGAAGCTTGTTATTTATATTAACCAGCTAGATCTTGGGATCCAAATGTCTCTACCTTCTAATGTTAGAGTTACAGGTATGTTGAGTCATGCTTGGTTTATGTGAGTGTTATGGATTTGAAATCAGGTCTGCATGCTTGTAGAGGAAGCATTCTTAGTCATTAAGTCATCTCCCCTGTCCCTAAAATATTTATTTTTAAAAGAAAAATTACTCCCCTGAAAGATTAGTACTCAGTAACATCTCAACTGTGCCGTTTAAATATAATTGTGTTAAGCTTCAGTGTACAAAGTATTCCCATTAAGTCATCTAAGAACAAAAACTGTAAAGTAAGCAACAAAAAATCCTTCCTGCTCTTTAAATGTAAAACAATGCAGGGAAAATACAGGGATCAACAAGGACATTTATTCCACACAAGGGGGAAAACCCAAATGCCTTAGAATACTGAAATAAATCAAATTTCTAAAATACAATGTGTGATATAGAGAATGTTACAGAAATGAATTTTTACAAAACTAAACGGAAGAGCTGAAGATGTACTTGGTTGGCAGAGAGAGTACTTGCCTAAACATCCAGTGCCCTGAGTTCAATCTTTAGTATCTGCAGACAGGCACGATAATGCACGTCTCTGATCCCAGCACTTGGGAGGCAGAGGCAAGGAAAGCATAGTTATCAGTTATCCTTAGCAATATAACAAGCTCAAGGCCAGTCTGGGCTACATGACCCTGTCTCAAAACAAAAATCATCAAATGAAAGCATCTTAGGCTTCCCTATGCTGGTTTTCCTTATTAAAAAGAACATACTAGTAAAGGGGCCGGTGAGGTAAAGACCAAACTAATGAATGAATGAACACACTTCAACTTAGTTGGAACAGTGTTCAGGTCTCTCACCTTTCGTCTTTCAGGTCCACCAAATGCAATATGTCTTGCCTCTTCCACAGTCTCACAGACAAGGCCATTTCCACAAACAAACTGAATCACTTTCTTCAGCTGAGGAAACTGGGTCTTTATAACATCGATCATCATCTTACAGCCTTTAATTTCCCTTAGTCGTTCATTGATTGGCTTGATCTGAAGGGTTTAAAGGAAAATTGGTATATTAACAACACTAAAATAAAAACCAAATGCTTTTTATATTCTTTCCACAGTATAGCCAAGGCTTGATAACATGTTCTTCTAATGCAATGCACTTGCAGTAAAAACATGAGAAACTATATCCCACATTATGACATGTAATATTTTTCAAAAATAGGAAAACTTCATCAAAAGCCACAAGAAAGAACTTACTTCTAGATTCAACTGCCACTAACAAGTTGGAACAGAACAATGAGAAGTGCTTTGTGTTCTTTACGTCATAAAGCATAGTGGAATACAGTAGTCACCTAGGTATGTACCCAAAAGCAGCACAGATCTAAAAATGAGATTAAACAAAAGCCCTCTAGTTTGAAATGATTAGGGTACCCTTCAGATTATAGATGTACTTTCAGATTTGTCTACAAATCATAAATATATCTGCCACATATTACTGAAAACTAGCAAATATAATCTCATTTCTGTTAAACAAAAATCCTATGTATATTAAAAGGTGTGTCTGTATGTACATGGAAACAGTAGATATATACACACATATATACATACATATGTTCATATGGCCTGAGTGTATAGAAACCTCTTAAGTAATATTTAAGAACTGTGTACTAAAAGGAAATGTTCCTTTTATAATATATTTCTATATAAGGTTATTTTTTACAGTTATTTATTTATTTATTTATTGATTGATTGAGAGAGAGAGAGAGAGAGAGAGAGAGAGAGAGAGAGAGAGAGAGGGAGAGAGAGAGAGAGAGTGGAGGTGTCCTCTAGTGTGTCTCTGGAAGTACAGAGGACAGCCTATGGGAAATGGTTCCTCTCCTACCATGTGAGTAGAGGAACTAAATCTTGAATTCAAGTTGTCATGCTCTGTAACAAGTACCATTATCTACTTAGTCATTTGATGACCCTGTATAAGATTTTTGTTATTTTTTCCTGTATAAGATTTTAATTAATTAAAACAATTTTGTCTGCATGTATGTCTGTGTACCACATACATGAAGTGTCCACAGAGACAAAAGAGGGCGTCAGATATCCTAGGACTGGAGTTACAGATAGATGATTGTTAGCTGCTATAGACATCCATTGGGAATCTAACCCAAGTCCTTTGTAAGAGCAGCTAGTATTCTTAACTGCTAAGCCATCATTTCAGACTCTCCTGTATCATATTTTTGTAAAATATGAGTTTACTTTGAAAAAATTCAAATGAGTAACAAATAAAAATGATTTATACTGGGAATAGTTTACATGCCTTTAATCCCAGTACTCAGGAGGCAGTGGCAGGCAAATCTCTTTCAAACATTTTTTTTAAGATTTATTTATTTTATGTATTCATTCACACTAGAAGAGAGCATCAGATCACATCACAGATGGTTGTGAGCCACCATGTGGTTGCTGGGAATTGAACTAAGGACCTCTGGAAGAGCAGTCAGTGCTCCTAACCATTGAGCCCTCTCTCAATGCTGTCAGGCAAATCTCTTAAGAGTTTGAAGCCAGCCTGGTCTACATAGTATGCTCTTCTCCAGGATTGAAACTGAAGACATTAAGAATTGTAGCAATACTAGATTAGGGAAAAAATAACATGAATCATAAAGATAGCAGTTGCCTGATATTATTCCCCTGAAGTTCAGAAACACCAGCCACTTGAATGACTGGCTAGCTGACATTCAAGTTACACCACTTGCACCCACCCTACCCTCATTCCATAGCTGCCAGTTTAGAGCAATAGAGATATTCAATTTGGTAATTAATAAATACCAAATAGTAAAATTCTTACATCAAGGTAATCTAGAGCAAGGAATGTCTCAGGTTCAGCTCTTTCCTCCTTCAGAAACCGAATACAATCTTTTGCTACCTTTTCTGAGGCAACAACAATGGCAACCATGTACCGGCCAAAAAGCTTAGTCACAGCCAGCTGGTATTTCTTATGAATAGGATGACATAGATCAAGAAGTCTTCCAAACTTAGCAGGTTTCAGAACAGAAGAAGAAAAAAAAATACATTAATGAGAAACATATAATTCATCATTTTCTAACGTAATAAAGCATGACAGATAACTGCATACAATTCATATGTCTAATTTAATAGTCACATTCAAATTCATCAAAATTCTTATATTTAATGTGGACCTTTCATTTTTGATAATGGACAACCTCTTGACTCCTTTCCCAGAGAGTAAATCAAGTGCCTTCTTTGAGCAACAAGTGACAGAATCCATATTCCTGCTCTACTCACTCTCCCTGGAGGGCAGGAAATACAAGGGCTCAGCTGACACTTTGTAAAAATACACTGTTTGAACATCTCATTCTCTGTGGAGTTTTAAATTAACATCCTGTTTCAATGTGATTCTGTTCTGTGTAGAAAAAGCATACCTTATTTGGTGGGAGGGAGTCAAAATGTCGTCTTTCAATGAGAAATTGAGTTTATCTACATTGAGAGAGCATTAGAGTTCCCCCCCTCTTCTGATTTACTAGTTTTTAAAATCAATTCCCTTAATTTTTGAATGGAAACAAGTATATAAGTGATGCTTCTTGCCAAATTAAGGAATACTGGGTAAGAATTTTCAGAATTTAGTCAATTAACCAGCTTGGCTTCTATGGAGTTCCGAACAACCAAAACTATACTTAAATTGTTGAGCCATCTCTCCAGCCTTTTCTCTATTTAAAAAGAAATCTGCACAGTAGCCATTTTCTGCCATTAGACATGATTGCTGAACTACTGGGTTTTTAAAAAATAGGCCTGTGTCATTTTGTTATACACTGAAGAAGCAAGATTGGGCAATGTAGCCCTATTCCTCTATTATTATCCATGATTCAAAGTAAAGATTGAAGAACGTCAAAGACTTAAGGATATATAACTCAGTTGGTAGAACGTTGACCTCACATACATAAGGCTCTGGTTTCAGTCCCCCCAACCCCCACAGTTTCTTAAAGAAAAAAAAAAGGTGTTCTAGTAAGACAGTGTAAAGGAGATAAAGTAGGTGGCCATGAGAATGCAATACCATAAAGGTCAATGGCAAGTGTTTCGGAACAGAGCAATGGTGAAGTGTCAAAGAGTAAAAATAGGCCATAAGGAAATCGCAGGGCACACTGAGGCAGAAGTGAGGCCCATGATATAATAGAAAATGATGCTATGATGCTAACACTCCATATAGCAGGATAGCATTGCATTTTGGCCAAAGTCCTTAGTATGAAAGACTACTAGGTATAGAGAGAAAATGAAAACATGGAAGTGATACTGTCAAAAATTATGAAGAACTTGAGCATAGAGGTTTCTTGTTGAGAGGTCCAAGACTACGTCATACCATCTTTCCTCTGGGGATATCAGCCATAATGTATACTGGCTAGGTACTGTGTTCATGTAAGTATTCATTTTCAATACTTACTTAGAAATATAATTTGAAATTATTTATCTCTTGCTCTATTTACTATTATAAATATAAATTGTCAAATACAAAACACAACATTTCTAAAATAATTCTGCTTCCTTACATCAGTTATATTTTCCAATCTCAAGTAAGAACACTATTTTTAGGAATGAGAGAACATAGCTTTTAAAATTCATTCCTATTACCACAGAATCTGGGTAAAGTCTTTTAAGGTGTTCGAGAACTTCTGCTCTTTTCCGCTGACGTTTTCCTTCATGGTTATCAATTCCAGCATTCTGCAATTCATTTCTAATAAGACTCAATTCTTCATTAACTTCAGACATTCTTGATTTTGTATTGTCAATTTCTTTTATCAGGGCTTCTTCTTGCTGTTTTTTATCTTCCAAGCAATCCCTACAACAGTAACAACAAGAACAACAACCAAAAAAACCAGTTTGTTAAAACATAAAACAATCTTGTCTAGCACTGTATAAAAATGGAGTAGTGCTCTATCAATTAAAAAAGAAATTTAAAAAAACATACCCAACACTAAACAGGCAAAAAAGCTTTTTGGTTATTTCTGTTCATTTGAAAATACATATTTCTGGTTACTATGAGAGTAAGAGTAGATCAATATAAACCAGAGCAATCATCACATGCTTAATATCAATGCAAAATCAACTAAAATTCCTTACTGGTAGACTGAATATCATGAATTAGTTTTCAAGACACAATTCATTACCATTTTTAAAAAATTTAAGTTTATTTTTACTTTATGTGTACAAGTGTTAGCCTGTGTATATATATCTCTGAGCGTTTATGTAGTTAGTGCTGATGGAAGCAAGAAGAGGGCATTGGATCCCCTGGATCTGGAACTACAGATAGTTCTGAGTCTAACCTCCATGTGGGTGCTTTGAATCAAACCCAGTACTCTGCAAGAACAGCCAGAGTTCTTAACTACTGAACCATCTCTCCAGATCCCACAATTCATTATATATTTATGAAATGTCAATGTCAGAAGGAGATTTAAGTTTTACCAATGTTACACATCCCAATATATTTTCAAATTTTAAGCATTTATTTTTGTTTTCAAATTTTATATATGTTTATTCTGTGGTAAGTATAATTTTTAAGAATCTACAGAGACAAAAGAATGAGAATATCACACATTAGTAACATTAATTCACTACTCAGAGAATACACTGGATCATTTAGATATGAAAAAGCTACAAAGGTTGTTTTCCTACTTACATGCACGTCTTTGTATATTCCTCCAATTTCTCTATTCGTTTTTTATGCTCTTCTATTTGTTCTTTTATTTGTTTTAGATTTCCCTACAATGGGAAATAAGCCTAAAATTAATCACAACATTCTAAACTAATAAGATGACATCTAGAATTTATTATGCTTTAAGCTGTTAAAGTCTGAAATGCATCAAATATGATTATATGAATATGTTTAGGATTTGTGTGATGGCTTAACAGATGCTTGCTGAACTCTTTTCAACCACTGAACATAAGAGAAAGAAAGAGCCAATGCTCTCAAGTTGTTTTCTAACTTCTACAAGTACACCACAGTGTGCTTGGGCATGCATGGGCACACACAAATATATATAAATAAATGTAATTTAAAAATTAAGAGAAAATATAAAAGAAAAATTAATTTTGAAAAGGCCAGCTAGTATAAAGCTTTAGTAGCTAATAGACTGGGGATTAAATCTGATTGTATTTTGCTGGAATATTTGATCTCTAGTGATTTTACTGATAAATTCAAACTTCGAGTAATTTTTTTTTTTTTCGGAGCTGGGGACCGATCGAGTAATTTTTTAATATCTCTTGATTTACTTATTTTATGAGTGTTTTGTCTGCATGTATGTATGTATACCACATTCCTGTCTGGTGTTCACAGAAGAGGGTGTCAGATCCTCTGGAAAAGGAATTATGAGCTATTGGGAGCCACCATGTATGTGCTGGGAACTAAATCCTAAAAGATTGACAAGTGTTCTCTTTCCAGTTCAAAAACATTTTCAAGTACCTATATAGTTCATATCTATCTTTTAAATGAATTCATTCAATAAATATCCATTCACTGGCTTCCATGTGATAGGAACTAGAGGCACAATAATGAGCGAGATAGTTTCAGTCCTCAAGAAAATAAGTGATTATAATAGAGTAGTTAAGTACCACCATGATGCAAGAACCACAGGGCAACTAACAGACACAAGGAGAGGATTTCATGCAAGTCTTGCTCTATTTGTCCTTTATCATCAAATCCAAATACTGCAAAGCAGCAGAAACTGTCACCTGAGAAAGACATGTTCCTAGATGCCTAAAAACATATCACTGAATCCTAGACATATCATGTTTTCTTCTATGCAAGTGCACCAATCACACTTATAATAACTAATAATAAACAGAACAATTCAACAATGTAAGTTATTTATGAATTGTTTATATTTTGGATTTCCCATTTTGTTAGCCAGAGATAAAACTGAAAGGGGAGCTTTAACTTCTCAGGGAAGAGAAACTGGATAGATGGGGAGAATAGTCTCCAACTAGTTTCAGATTTTTACCCTTCGACCTTTTTTCCATCTAATCAACGATAATCCATGAAGCAAACATCTATTGTGCTAGGTGCCAGAGCTACAAAAATGACCAAAATGAGCTGAGGAGATGACTCAGGTGATTACACAAATATGATGACCTTAGTTCAAATCCCCACATAAAGTCAGGAGTGGCTGTGCACACCTGTAACTCCAGTGCTATGGAGACCGAGATAGAACAATTGCTAGGGCTTGCAGGCTGCTACCCTAGCTCCAGGTTCAGTAAAAATCCTTGTCTCAAGGATATTAGGAGAGTGATGGAGCACGATACTTGATATGTTCTTTTGAGCTCTGCACCAATACAAACAGGCACATGAACTCACTTGCGCACACACACATGTATATGTCTCCCTCCAAAATAAGGCAAGACAGCTTCCTTTCTAATGGAACACACATGTTGAAATTAAGAAGCCCAACACTGAAATTCTACTATCTCACTTAAGTC
This sequence comes from Rattus rattus, assembly GCF_011064425.1. NCBI lineage: Eukaryota > Metazoa > Chordata > Mammalia > Rodentia > Muridae > Rattus > Rattus rattus. The sequence goes on from NC_046154.1 coordinate 254,488,584, forward strand.
CATTTACAGCTGGGCACAGCAGTACACCCATTTATTCCAACTACTCAAGGGACTAAGGGTGGCAGACCTCTGTGAGTTAAAAGCCAGCTTGATCTACATGGTGAGTTCCAGGCCAGCCAGGGATTCATAATGAGACACTGTCTCAAAAGGAAAAAAATCCATTCAGGGGCTAGAGAAATAGCTCAGTGATTACAAGAATTTACTGCTTTTATAGATAGAAAAATCTCATGAAGAAACATGTTTGTAATATTACAGGAGGTCAACATAACAGATCAAAGAAAGGAAAACAGGAAGAAAAACTGAGCAACAGCTCAGGTAGGCCCATATAGGTCACTTAAGAACTTTGACCTAAAACTTTCATGTGTAAGTTGGGAAGCCTCTAGAGAATTTAAAGAGCCAACTTCATGATTTGACTTACTGAATGCATTAACTGGCTGTTATGCTGAGACTACTGTGTAGGATCCAGGATACAGAGTGGGAGCAAAGGAAGCTGGTAGGCTACTGAACTGATCCAAACCAAAAGTATGGACAAAAGTGATAGCAGTAGAATTAGAAAAAGTAAGACATTCGTTGTATTTTCAAGGTAAAGCCAACAGTTTTCTAAAAGAGAGTCAGAGTAGCTCCACATTTTTGACCTGAGCAACTAATAAAATTAAACTGTCATAATTGACGTTGTTAAAGACTGTGGAACACATTTTGTGAGAAGATTGGAAGGTCAGTTTGGAGTCCAAGATTGATTGAGATGTTTGCTTAACACCTAACCTGAAGAACCTGAAATAGCAGCTGGAAAAACACCTGATTGGAGTTTTGAAGTTCTGAGGGTTAGATGTTCACATTTTTAGAGCAATGTTTACATATGTGTGACTATAGATCACCAAGTTAGTAAATACAGGTAAGAGAAAACCCAAAGTTTAGAAACCACAACCACAGATTGGACTTGCAGCAGCACTTAGCATGCTATATACCCAAATAACATGGTGGCTCAGAGAAACTTCATAATGTATGATGAACTATTATTGTTGATTGTGTAGTAATCTTATACCCAGTCCTTAGTCTTTAGAAAAGGAGTCATAAAGCATTAAGAGGGAGTAACTATTAAGTCTGTCCTTCATTGTGAGCTTGACTTTGTAGTGTGATTTATCTTGTGCTCCTGGCTCTTTAAAAGGATTCCCCAGTTGCTAGTCAAGTGGTCCTCTAAGAATTCTTAGCTGTTAGAACCGCTTGATGTGACCTTTAGTGTTGGTTGCCTCTTGAATTCTGGGAACAGGATAGGATATAAAAAAGCCAGCTGAGGCTGAGAGTCGGAAGTGAGTTGGGCTAGGAGAGTGAGAAGAGAAGGCAGTCGGTGGAGAAGATATTGTTCAGAGACAGTTGAGTCAGGAGAAGCTGAGCTGAGCAGATAGGCCACAGCAGTTGTTATACTTTGGAGCTGATAGTATCAGGAAAACTGGGAGAAGGAACTGTTTAAGCAGACTGTGTGGAACTAAGGGAGGAATGCCTGTGAGAAACAGCTGACAGCTGGGAAAGACACTAGCTTTAGGGATCTTTCTCTCTCCCCTCTATCCATCTTTCTTTCCTATCTATACTTTTGCTGACTGTACCTACAAATGCAAAATGTAAAGCTCCCCGCCCCAATCTAATAAATTGTTTACTGAGATTATACACAGTAAGTAAAGAGTAAGATAGGCTGGAAGCCAAGTCTTACTCTGAGAAAGAATATAATGCTCTCTTAACACTTGTTCCCAACATAGACTGGCTAGCTCCTCTTGGGCAACATATTTAAGGAATGATTCCAGAACCAATGATTGTTTGCCTAATTTACATATACTCAAATCCTTATATAAAATGCAGAGTATCACATATAATTAACACATATCTTCCTATAAACTTCAAATCCTCTCTGGAAGACTTACAATACCTAGTAAAGTATAAATGCTATATAGATAGGTATTATATTGTATTGCTCAGGGAGCAACAAAAAGTACTAAAACAATGTTCAGTAAACATTTTTACCCTGAGTATTGTTGATCCTCAGTTGAATCCACAGCTTCAAGACCCACAGATACAGAGAGCTAAATGTATTTAATGTCTCCACTCTCCCCATCCTCCTCCTCACACTACTGAACTAAAATGCATGCTCAGACCATGTTCATCACCACATAGATGCACAGAAAACACTTCCTAAACACAGGTATGAAAGCATGGCCTACTTTAACTATAAAAGTGTACATAAATAAAAATTCTAAGAACAACAGAGAAACTAGAATTAACTATTTTGTTGTGCTTGGGAAATCAAACCCAGGACATCAGTGTTCTACCACTAAGCTATATGCTCCTATCCCTTCAGAATTTTTAAAATTTCTTGATATAAATCCACTTACATATTGAAAAGGGAGCAACATCTCACTACAATTAATTCTAAACTATTACTATAGAATCCATAGTACCTGAGTGTCTCCATGCCTCCTCCTTTCAAATGCCAGTCTTTCTTTTTCTGCCTTCTGTTCCCACTGTAGTTTTTCCAGTTGTTGTGTCATTATACCTACCTTCCGTCTGACTTGTTCCTTAAGCTCTTTATAACGATCCAGCTATATAAACAGCATTGACATATTACTCACCTTAATGAAATTATATGACATCCTGTTCTCATCAAAAATCTTTATATAAATTAGATCATAATTAGCTATCTTCTCCAGGTAAAATGTGAACTTAATATGAAAATTTCCTTATTAAAAACTCTTTAGATAGTATAACAAAGTAATCAAGACAAACACTATAATAAGGTCTTTGGTAGAAAATCTAGGGAAAAAACTATCTGGAGAAAATGGCACTTTACTTTTTTAGTCATAATTATTTTGGGGTATGATATGGTGATACAAGATTCGCATAACTCAATGAAAGAGATGAATGATGAGAGTTTAATTGAAAGAATATTTGAAAACTGACGTACATGTTTTTGGTTATCTGTGTATTTTAATGATTAATAATTTTAATCTTGTATACTGTATTACACTGACTATTAACGCATCATTGAACAGTTAAAATCATCTTACGTTTCCTTGTCAATTAAGTCTCTTCAAAGTCACATATATCTGATCTTTACACTCATATAGTATCTAAGAGAGAATTGTTTTATCTTTAAAATAGTAACAATTACCTAACTTTTATTACTATATAATTCCAGGTAGTACCAGGCTTTAATTAATTTATGTTATAACACCATCTAATTATATGGTGGAAAAATGCCTTAGTATCAAGATTAAATTTGGATTCTGTGAACAGATTAAAAAAATAATTCCTACAATTTACATAGATGGGATAATCTTAATAAATTATCATAGGGATTATCTCTTAATTTTTTCTTATTAAAAATAGAAATTAAAACAATAAAAATGTTTCCAGTATTTTCATTTTCTTCACCTGACTATTTTCCAATTCAATGTCTCTTCCTTTGTGTAAGATTTTCTCTTCCATCTGCTTTTCAAAACTTCTCCATGCTCTATCTAAATCAACCAGTTCTGCCACTAAGGCTCGAATGCCATCTTCCTGCTTAGCACATTGTTTTTCATTGTCTGTTATCAATTTCTTAGACAAATCCAATTTTTTTAGATGGTGAGAAGTGTTTTCTTTAGCTTTAATGTACTGAGGCCTCTTCTGATTTAAAATTGCTTCGACAGATCTAAAAAGAAAAAAATATTTTTTTATTTTTAGCATATAAGCAAGTATTAATTTATTATTTTATTTATATTTTCATTTTTTGGAGTCAGTGTTTCACTATGTAGTCCTGGTTAAACTGGTACTAGCTATGTATACAAAGCTGGATTTGAATGCAGTGATCTTCCTGTCTCTGCCTCTCATGTACCAGGACTAAAGGCATGAATATATATCACCAACCCTGGCCAAAAAGAAAGTAACTTTGATAAAATAAAATTCAAAATTAAATTCTAAAAATTAGCTTACAGAGATTGTTAGGCATATCCGTAGATGCCAGAGAAAACAGTACTACTGAGATTCTGGGTTTTTTTTGTTTGTTTGTTTGTTTTGTTTTGTTTTGTTTTGTTGGTGGTAGTAGCATACACCTTTTATCACAGCACTTGGGAGGTAGAGGCGGGCAGATTTCTGAGTTCTAGACAAGCCTGGTCCATAGAGCAAGATCTAGGACAGCCAGGTCTATACAGAGAAAACCTGTCTCAAAAAAATAGCACATTTTCCCTTGAGAAACAATTTTACACTTATAATACAGTGCTTCTGTATAATGTATCTTCTTTTGAAATCTATGCACTTTTAAAATTACTTAGGCTAGGGATCTGGAAAGGTTGCTTAGGAGTTGACAGTACTGCTCTCAGAGAGGACCCAGATTAAAATCCCCTAGCCAATGTTGGGTGGCTCAGAACTATCCGTAACTCCAGGTCTAAGAGATCTTATACTTCCAGAGACACTGGCACTTAGTATATGTATATACATATACAGATACAGATACAAACATAATTTAGAATCTAAAAATTACTTAAGCCACTATTCTCTTCCCACTGCACTATTAAAGTTGTTTGATATATTTGTAATATAGTTAATGTTTTGTCACATTTTGCAATACACTTAGTATCCCTAACACTCTTACATCAGTTTTTAAATTTTTGTTTACATTAAGGTTCATTCTTGGTGCTACAGTTTCTTTAATTTTGACAAACTCATAGTTTAACCACTTAAAAAATACCCCTCTGCTTCTGCTATTCAACTCTCTCTTCTTCTTCCAACTACAGACTAGATTAATGTAGTATGTTAATAATAGGAGAAATAGCATGGGAACCTGAGAGAAAAGGCATGATCTTTATAACTTTTCTGTGTATCTAGAGGCATTCCCAACTAAAATGTTCACTTTATAAAGTTGATCTCCACCAGAGATGGTGGTGCACACTTTTAATCCCAGCACTCAGGAGTCAGAGGCAGGCAGATCCCTGTGAGTCTGAGGGTAGCCAGGGCTACACAGTGAGACTATGTCTAAAACAAAATAGAACAGAACAAAACAAAATAAAAACAAATTTTTAAAAATTTAATTTCTAAGCTGAGACTATAGCTCAGTGGTAAAGCACTTGCCTACCAAGTGTGAAGCTCTAAGCTCAGCTTCAGTACTGTCTCCTCAAACATATCAATTTCTAAATGTCAATTATATTTTCCCCATTTACATGAAACACAACTGTTGGGCCAGAGAAGTGACTCAGTGGGGTAAAGATATTTGCTGACAAAATTAACTTGATTTTAATTCCTAGAACCTACATGGTTAAGAGGAGAGAACTGACTTTTGTAGATTATCCTCTGGCCTCCGCATGCATGCTTTAGAAAGCATGAGCTGGTGCATAAGTATACACATACCACACATGAACACACATATGCAGATTAAATAAATACCATAAAAATTTTAACTGTTAACATCTATTTTTAAAACTTACTTCAGTTCCTTTGCTGTTTGCTGTAGTTGTCTAGTTAACATTCCATAATCCTTTTTCTTAGCTTTAATTATGTTTTCATGGTGAGAAAGAGTGTCTTTTACAACACTTAAATTCCTGTCCATATGCTCTAATTCAGTGTTTAAAACATTGATTTTTTCCTCATTATAATATAGTTGGAAAAGCATCAGTTGTATCTTGTTTGTTTTCAATTCTTCAAGGAGACTTTGATAATGTTCTGCCTATATATGGACAGGGGAGGGCAAAGAGCACGCATTTAAACTTCTGTTCATGAACTCGACTACTGAATTAGCACACTATCTCTAATGACATATCATAGAAAGAATAGTCTCTTCCCTGCTTTCTCACTCTCATTATTTGAGAAAGGGACATGGTCTCATGTAGCCCAGTTATTCTCACACTTGCTATTCAGCTAAGGATGATCTTGAACTCCTGATTTTCTTGTCTATCTACCAAGTGCTGGAGTTATAGGTATGCACCACCACATCCAGTCAAAAGACAGTATTCCTTAACAAAAGCAGAATTATTTGGAGGTTTCTGGCTATATTTCCAAAATAAAACAGCAACCAAAAGATAAGCCTGCATTCATGAACTTAGAGACCAGGCTGTAACAGTGAAGTGGCATCTGCTAGCATGGGTCCTTGGAAAGTCTGACAAGTCCCTTAACATTGCTGAGTCCACTTCTTTACCATAACTGAAAGGATATTAGATAAATGAGTCCATAAACACTTTACAGTAAATGATTCCAAGTACAATTCTTGCTCTAAAAGGAATTTTACACTGATAAACCTAACATGACTATTAGAGTTTTAAATCACACATGAAAAGGGAGAATTTTCTCAATATTTGTGCTAAAAATGAAGAAAAAAGGGAGTCACCGTCTCATAATGTGAGGTCCTAGTCAACAAAGTTTCAGAAGTAATTTGTAAACAGAAGTTGGTCCATTAAGAATGTTGTAAAAAAAAAAAATCGGGAAGCTGGATTATTCTAATTGTCTTTATAAAAATGTTTTAAGTTCTGCCATTCTATAAGCTATTTCAGTATGCTGTGAATACTATGTTCTGACTTACTGTTCACCCTTTTACAGATATAGAACATATATACACAGTCATAATATAAAGAAACTAAGCAATATTACTAAGGAAGAATACATCCACCTTTCATTTATTTTCTCAAATATTTACTAATTACTACATATCAGCTTTTGCCCTGGGTGTTGGGAATATGCTAGAGAATGAAATGAGGTAAGTCATCCCTGTTCTTATAAAGCTTATATTTCAGTTTTTCAATAGAGGGCAGAGGACTCAGAGACTACTAAAAAAGCAAACAAAAGGGTTGGGGATTTAGCTCAGTGGTAGAGCACTTGCCTAGCAAGCGCAAGGCCCTGGGTTCGGTCCCCAGCTCCGAAAAAAAGAAAAAAGAGAAAGAAAAAGAAAAAAAAAAGAAGTGTATGTTACAAAATAAAATTAGTAATATGATTTTTTTTAAAGGAGATACTAATTTAAATGGTGTTCTAAACAACAAGTATTTAATGAGGAAATGGTTTCGGGAAAGCTTGAGATGTAATGTATCACTCGTGTAAACAACTCAATAATTTTTGTTAGAATCCAACTATTTTCTATTAAGCCAGACATTAAAGATATCAAAACATATAGTGTTGTTATTTTAATTTTTTGGAAAAATTTAGTTATTTTTCATTAAGTACACTTAGGAAATTATTATATAATAATTTGCTAAATGCATTAAAATGTTGGCTATGTAAACATGAAATGAGCTTAACCAATTAAAAAATTTTTTTGAGTTTTAGTTTTAAAAAGAACAGGCTTGAAGAGATAGCTCAGCAGTTAAGAACACTGCTTTCTGGCTGCTTTTCCAGTGGACTGGGGTTCAATTTCCAGCTCCCACGTGATGGCTAACAACAGTTTGCAACTCAAGTTACAGAGGATCCATTTGCCCTCTTCTGGCCCCAAAAGGCACATGGCATATGTACATTTATACAAAACACCCATGCACATAAACAGTAGTGAAACATAAAGCTGAAACATTGCTGGGTCCAGCGTGGCCTTGGTGGGGACAGAATGACATGGTTTCTGCTCCTGGAACAGGGCCACTCAGTGGACATGGGCCTCTATGAGTGTCAATAGCTGCTGTGGACATAAGGCTTGCTGTATAATAATATACATATTTTCACATTCCTTCAAGGAATGCCCTCTCTGGTAGCATTAACGACTTCATGATAACCTGAGACAGCATGAGCCCGGGAGGCATAGCTAATGTCTCAGCAAAATGGTAAACAGTGGGACCTTAAGGACAGCCCTTAAGACTATGGAAATGTACTCTAAAAACACGAGTTTGAAAATAAATCATTTCAGTGCTGGAGAGATGGCTCAGTGGTTAAAAGCACTGACTGCATTTCCAGAGGTCCTGAGTTCAATTCCCAGCAACCACATGGTAGCTCACAACCATCTGTAATGGAATCAGTTGTCCTCTTCTGGCATGTCTGAAGACAGCTACAGTGTACTCATATACATAAAATAAATAAATCTTTTTTAAAGAAAATATATAATTTCTCAACTATACAAAAATATAAGAATGCAATATGAATTGTATAAGGAGCTTCACAGATCTAAAGGAACAAAGGCTGAGCCTGCTTGTCAGAAAGATAAAGACAGGCACATAAAAATGCAAACAGATTCCCAAGTTAAGGTCAGCTTGGGACGAAGAGAGTCCAGGCCCAACTGCGATCAAAAGAAGAGGTGATCAGGAAGAGGTCCAACCCAGCTAGTTTACCCTCTATGCTTAACAGAAGCAGATATAGCAGAGTTCTTTTACAATCTTAAAAGAAAATGTGTGCTTGTTGTTTCCTAAGAATTAAGAGGATAGGGATGCTGATTCATAAGATAATCAAAAGGGTGGGGTTGGGGATTTAGCTCAGTGGCAAGGCCCTGGATTTGGTCCCCAGCTCTGGGGGGGGGGAGAAAAAGATAATCAAAAGGGAAGCTGAATTGATATGTCAATAAAAGACTGAGCTTTTGGTCTGCATGAGATGAGCTAGCAGAAAGGTACAGCAGTTAGTTCTTTCTAGAGAACTAGAATTTTTTTCTAGAGAGAGCTGAGCTATCTGGAGATCAAAACAGCTCTTCAAGAATTTTTTCTGACAGGATTTCTGACTTTAGTCTGAAAATTCAAGGAGAGCAAACAATTCTTTTAGAATTTTTCGTAGCTCTTTTAGAATTTTTTTCTAGGAATTCTAACAATCACTTAGAGAGCTGACACAGCTCTTTTAGAATTTTTTCTGGCTTTCTGATTTTAGACAGAAAACCCATGAGCTATCCAAATAGCTTTTTTGCTATTCTTACTAGCAGAAAGAGCTGTCTCAACCAGAGTTTTTAGAATAGTAAGGAAAAAGCTGTCTAGAGCAAAGCAGAACATACACACACACACACACACACACACGGGGGGGAGAGAGAGGAGAGAGAGAGAGAGAGAGAGAGAGAGAGAGAGAGAGAGAGAGAGAGAGAGAGAGAGAGAGAGAAAGAGAGGTCGAGCGAGCCATCTCAGCAGAACTTATGCCACCAGCTTGGAGCCATGATTGTTGTTTCTCTTCACTGCTCTCAAACAGCCTTCTCTCAAGAACCTGGACCTAGCTGAGGCTGGTCCTTGGCAAACATAAATAAAATATAGTAATAATGATAATGTGATTTGTTATGAAAAACTCTTAGTGATCCTCAATCACTTTTACCAGTGTAGAAGAGTTAAGACCCAAAAGTGTTGCGTACCTCTGCTGTACTCTTATAGGCAGATATATAAAAATCTTGGGGCAGCAAGATGCCACAGCAAATAGTTGTGTTTGCTGCCAAGCTAGACACATTCTGTCTCCAGGAGTCGTGGGGTGATTTTAATTTCTACTGAATGCCAGATTTGTTTCACATTATTGATGGAATCTTTTAGTAGCCACAGCTAATAAAGTGGGTTTTTTGTTTAATTTTTTTGAGACAGACTTTCTCTGTATAGCCCTATCTGCCCTGGAACTAGCTCTGTAGACCAGCCTCAAATTAAGAGATCTGCCTGCTTCTGTTTTATAAGTGCTAGAATTAAAGATGTGCACCACCATTTCTGGATAATAACTTAAAATTTTAACATAATTTTCTCTATTTAATATGTACTTATTAACTGGTAACATCTTCAGGACACCTTACCTCTTCTTTCTCTATTTTTGCATGCTTCCGTTCTGCAGCTACATTTTTTTTCCTGTTAAAATGAAATTGTGCATCTTCTTCAGCTTTTTGTAACTTCTTTTTCTTTGCCTCATATTCTCCTATAAACTCTCCTGAAGTACTGATTTCTTCAAAAAATTGGGTTCTCTCTTTGGGTTTTTTCATGGATATTGACTCTACAGTTCCCTATTAGTAACAGTAAAGCACAACGGCATGTAAAATATGGCAGTATGTTTTAAAAATGAATCAAATAAAATGCATAAAACTACTTACCTGAAAAACTAGACAGTTCTGTGCTTTGACTATTATGCCTATGTTTTCCAACTGGGCTACATATACAGAACGACTCACAGGTTTATCCCCAAAATGAAATTCTGAGCACCCCCCTAGAGTAAGCAAAATAAGCTGTTACAGAATGTTTTTCTTATTGAAATGACTGGTTTTACAACAATATAACTAATATATCTACAAATAAGCTCATTTAATTACTCAACAAATATATACTAAAGATTTCACAGTAGTAACAGATAAAAAGTGTTTGATCTTGGGGTTGGGGATTTAGCTCAGTGGTAGAGCGCTTGCCTAACAACCATAAGGCCCTGGGTTCGGTCCCCAGCTCCGAAAAAAAGAAAAAGAAAAAAAAAAGTGTTTGATCTTAAGAGTTCATATCTGAGAGATATAAACAAAATATTTAAATAAAATAGCATGTGAGAAAGTGGTATCAGAAACGAGTGGGAAAAATGTAAAAGATGGTTGGAATGTTTCTTTGTGTGTGGTGGTGGGGGGGTGCTCTTTTTTTTTTTCTTGCTTTTTTCCAAGACAGGGCTTGTCCTGGAACTTGATTTGTAGCTCAGGCTGGCCTTGAAATCACAGAGATTTGCCTGCCACTGCCTCCTGAGTGATGCACTACCATGTCCAGCTGGTATTACACTTTTTAATACAATGAACAAAAGAATTTTTATTAAAAAGCAGAATTCTCATTTAAAAAGCAAAGGCTAGGTATGGTGACATGGCCTACAGTTCTAGCTCCTTCAGGAGGATCACCTGAGCTTGTTTTAACAACACTCTGAGATCCTATCACAACTAATAAATGTCCAAAAGGAAGTGAGAAAACTGTCCAATGACTACTCCAAATAATAAAATGTAGAAAAACTTAAATTATGTTTCTAAATATGTAAGTTAGTAATACAGTTTTCATTCTTTAGAAATGTAGTAAAGTCAGACATGATAGTGCATGCGTGCAATGTCTGTACTTTAGAGCCCAAGTAGGATTGAGAGATAAAGGTCAGCCTGGACTACAAGGTCCTGTCAAGAAAGGGAATGAAGGGGAGAAGGACGGTGGGAGTATGCATTTTAATGAAATAGAAACAGCAACAAGAAAAAACAATAAAATATATACCTACTTTTTATAACTCTATAAAGTCCAAGCATGATATATTTATTACAGATGAGACATTAATAGTTTATTAGAGTAACCCAGAGAATTCATGAATAATAATAAACATTTTATTCAAGTTGCTTTTAGGTATATATAAACCAAAAATATACAAGTAATTATTTACTAAGAAAACAAGCAAAGAGAAGCTGAAAAAGTTGTGTGATGTTTCCATGTTAGAGGTAGGCTCCTTCCTTCATCTTAAGCAAACATCCTAGTATAGAAATGTTACTTGACAGTAAGACTATAGAACGAGTGAGTCAGCTTAAGCAAGAGTCTTAATAGGAAATAAAACAGGTTCTGTTATATGCTTCTAAGAAAGAGAAATCTTGTATTCACTATACCAGTGATTAGTAAGTCCCAGGCTTCAAAGAGAGAGCAGGCAATCAGACCCTGTACTAAAATTTATACCCTCCACCTCTACCTCGGATAATCCTTGTGAATGTTTTCTCTTCTCCACTGTCCTCTACGTATATAATGGTCACACTTGCAGAAGAAGAAACAGGTTTCCCAATGTGTGCTCCATGAATAAGTTCTTGAATGTTTTTTACTCTTAAATTAGTTGTTTTTTCTCCCATTACAAAACTAAGTGCATCCATTACATTAGACTTTCCTGGAGAAGAAAAGCGTTAAAGATTCATTCTCAATGACTGAAAACCTTCTCAGAGCCAAACCCACCCAAACTACCAACAGAAGTGAAATATAACCAATATGCAAGTCTCAGAAGTCTCATTGTCTGGTCAATGTACAGATATCCATGTGACTAAAACACTCCAGGTAGGTGGACTGCTTCTTTCATGTAGCCATGGCAGAGAGGCATGAATGTAAGGATATAAATACATGATTCAAAAATGAATTAACTCAATAAAATTAACCAAAATAAACATGAATCTCAGCACTCTCCCATTACTGGATATCACACTAGAGCAAATCCTTTAACATCTCTATTTTAGTAACTATTTTATAGAGAAATGATTACATAAACATTATAACAGCACAATATACCTCTATACTTAAAAAATTGAAAATGCTAAATGCTAACTGAATGTATGATCTTCTTCTAATGGTATAGAATAAGACTGCTAGAATCTTCATGATTTTTATACTTGGATCTGGGCAGGGATCTACAATTTCTTGGTAATAATGGCTCATGGTGCCTAAACTTGGTGAGACATGACTAGGATTAAATATGTGCTTCCTTCTAGGAGTCTGGAATTTTGGTATGTGCTAGGAAAGGGCATGGCCATTTCCCTGTGCACTGAGTGTCCATGAGATTCTTTGGTAGGTAACATTTCAACATGAGAACTTACTGCTGAAGGAATTTATCTTTTCCCACTGCTGAGTTTGCTTTGTACCTCTCAACTGTAATGCATAATAACCTTGAGTAAACGATAAATCAAACACTGAAGGATCTCTTAGCAAATCATTAAACCACAGGGTAGTCGTGGAGATCTTCACCCAATGGTAGATTTGCTATATAATGAATATTAAAGATGAATCTGTTCTATCAAAACTAAAAAACTCTTAAGTGCTCAGACTGAAGACATCTGCAGTGAATGATTTAAACACAGCAGTAGGAAAACTATTCCAGAAATTAACGTTTAGGCTCTAAATTAGGATCTATGTTTGGGTTACAAGTGCTTTTTTGTTTTTTCCAACAAAGGACAAATCCATTTCATTCTTAGTACTTGCTGCTGTTGGGCTGAGATGGGATGGGGGGGGGGTACGAGACACGGGACTACAGGGAAGGAGGGCCAGGGGGGGATGAGGACAGCCAGCAAGGGTTGGTGGCCCAGGATTCTGGGCTCTTGGGCCTAGTCCATTAGCAAACACTGAATCCTCAGGCCAGTGGGCCCTCAGGCCCTTGGGTCCCATTTAGGCCTACAGTGGGTGAAGGAGAGGGCATGGATGGGCTGGGGGGAATAGGTGCTCGGTCCCCTCAGGCCAACAACGGGGTTACAGAGGCCCCTGGATTCCCTCAGATAGATGGGGAGCATGGGGAGGTGGAGGAGTGTTACAGACGGACTGACTGGGCTGGGGACAGGGTTTGGTTCCCTCAGACCAACAGCGGGCCCCTCAGGCCTACAGCAGTCAACAGCAGGGACTGGGGTAGCTCCGTCCCCTCAGACCAACAAAAGGTCCTTGGGTTCCCTTGAGCCTACAACAGTCAACAGTGGAGTCGGAGCAGTAAGGGGGCAGTCAGCAGGCAACAGCGAGGCCCTGGAGGTGCCTCGGTCCCCTCAGGCTAACAGTGGGTGAGGACAGGCCCCCGGGTTTCCTCAGGCCGACAGTGAGCCCCCTCAGTCTAACATGGGACCCTGGGTCCCCTAAGGCCTACAGAGGGCCTGGCTCCTCTCCGGACTACAACGGCAACAACGGAGTTGGGGTTTGTGGTCTCGGTCCCCGCAGACCCACAGGAGGCGACAATGGGGGCTGGGGGTGGCTCGGTCTCCTCAGGCCAACAACAGGCGAGAGTAGGTCCCTGGGTCCCCTCAGGTCTACAGCGGGCGACTGTGGCCCGTGGATCCCCCGAGGCCGCGGATTTCTGGGGTGCTGGTTACCCGAGCCGTTGGGGCCGATGATACAGGTGAACCTCTTGAAAGGGCCGATGACCTGGCGGCCTCGCCACGACTTGAAATTCTCCACGAGCAGCAACTCAAGGTGCCCCATGGCTGCGCTCCTTGCCTCAGCCGCTCCCTCGTGCGCCCGTGAGAAAAGCGCGGGAAGAATTTTTCTAAGTCTCGCGAGACTGGCGCGAGCGAGCGAGGCGCCGTTGCTTAGCAACGGAGGTTGGCGTCTCCTGGGGAATCCGATTCCTGCGCCACAAAGATCGTTGCGGAAAGCGGACTGCCTGTGTCCGCTGAGACAGACTTGCTCTCAAACTTTTGTGGGCGCTGCTTCTCGGCGCTGTAGCTTATTTCTGTGGGCTTTTCTTACCGTGTTTGTTCAGAAAGCCCCTGAGCCATGGAGGTAGCAATTCCTAAAGACCTACAACAGGAGGCCAGCCTAGCCAAGAAGCGGTACATGGACCTGTGCAGGCAGGGACAGATCTTCGACGCCAGAAACAGGATCATTGGGGTGAGACACTTGGAACGGGACAGAGAGGAGCCAAGGCTCTGATGGAGCCTTTATTTGAAAGCACCAACTTTGGCCGGGTGGACTTGGAAATCCTTACCTGCTCATGAATGTCCCAGCAGGAGCCAGTTCCCCAGGTGACAAATGCCCTGGGTCCAGGAAGTGAGAGACCTTTCACTACTATGAAAGAGACAGACTTTAAAACATAGAAAATGCAGTGGGATCCACACCAGCACCGACTGGCGCCTGGAGGGGAAATCAGAGAGGGCTTCACAGAGGAGTGTTATTTAAACATTGATAAGTGGATATTAGCCCAAATGCTCGAATTACCCTAGATGCACAGAACACATAAAACTCAAGAAGGATGACCAAAATGCGGATGCTTCACTCCTTCTTTAAAAGGGGAACAAGAATACCCTTGGGAGAGAATAGGGAGGCAAAGTTTAGAACAGAGGTTGAAGGAACGCCCATTCAGAGCCCGCCCCACATGTGGCCCATACATATACAGCCACCAAACTAGATAAGATGGATGAAGCAAAGAAGTGCAGGCTGACAGGAACCGGATGTAGATCTCTCCTGAGAGACACAGACAGAATATGGCAAATACATAGGCGAATGCCAGCAGCAAACCACTGAACTGAGAACGGGACCCCCATTGAAGGAATCAGAGAAAGGACTGAAAGAGCTTGAAGGGGCTTAAGACCCCATATGAACAACAATGCCAACCAACCAGAGCTTCCAGGGACTAAGCCACTACCCAAAGACTATAAGTGGACTGACCCTGGGCTCCAATTGCATAGGTAGCAATGAATAGCCTAGTAAGGGCACCAGTGGAAGGGGAAGCCCTTGCTCCTGCCAAGACTGAACCCCCAGTGAATGGGATTGTTGGGGGGAGGGCGGTAATGGGGGGAGGATGGGGAAGGGAACACCTATAGAGAAGGGGAGGGGGAGCGGTTAGAGGGGATGTCAGCCTGGAAACCAGGAAAGGGAATAACAATTGAAATGTAAATAAGAAATACCCAATTTAATAAAGATGGAGAAAAACAAACAAACAAACAAACAAAAAACCAATGTTGGGGATGGGGTGGGGTAGGGAGAGTGGTGGCCTACTGAATACCGATAGCTGGCTCTAACCTCTCTTCCCTTTAACATTCCTAGGGAGACACACAAGCCTGGGATGTTCAAGTTCGTAACCAGAAGATAAAAGAAGTAACTGAAAAAGCTAGGGATGAAACCTTTGGTGAGCATTTCTAAAAGGCCCATCTATCTTAGGGCCTCATGTCTTTCTTTTTCCATGATTGAGAAAACCATGGCATCTGCTTTGTGTCTCCTGGGTCCTGGGACTCAGTGCCCTGACTGTTCATGAGTGCACACACAGGAGCCACACACACACACACACACACTCACGCACAGGTGTGAGCACATACACAGAGTACACAGAGTTATCTTTTTTTTTTTTTTTTTCCGGAGCTGGGGACCGAACCCAAGGCCTTGCGCTTGCTAGGCAAGCGCTCTACCACTGAGCTAAATCCCCAACCCCCAGAGTTATCATTTTTATGGTCTTTCTCCTTTTAAAATATTGTGATTTCTTGTGCTCAGTTAACTTAATAAGCATATCCTTCCTCTCAAGAAAAAGAAGTTATTGAATTTTAATGTACCTCTTAGGAGACATGTTTTAAATAAAGTTAGGATTGTTTTGTGTTTTCTTTAATTTTTTTTTCTCTAAAAAGGAAAAGCTTTAAGTACATATGTACCCATTCTCTGCTTCAAAACTTAACACTGGCCTAGGGAGGACAGCCGCTGATATCAAGTGACACTTGCAATGCCGGAGCATGAATGAGTGCACACACATAGACCCGCTCATGCACATACATGTTCGATTGCACACTCACACAGACACGTGCATGCACACGTGGTTATCATTTTCACTGTCTTTCTTTTCAAATTTCACACTTCCTTGTGCTCGGCTAACTAAGTGGGCATTTTCTTCCTGTCAAAGAGCAGCTCTGAGTTCTAAGTTCTGAACCATTGGTGAGTTACATGGCTCAAGTCGTGTCCTAGGTCCTAGATCAAAATTCCTAACACAATCCAGTCTTCCTTTCTTGGCCAGCAATTTCACCAACTGTTGAACATTTGGCTTTTTTAAAAATACCATAGAGGTTTTTAAATATAAAAAAAAACTGGACATACAAAATTTTAGAGACAAATGGGCCACCAACTTACGTCTTAAAGCATGATTAGAAAAAGACAGAATCCGTTCGTTGACAGCGGTTAATGTCGGAATAGTTGGACTATGAGGGAAATTGCCATTTTTTTTAATACTATTATACATTTTCAGAACTTTTCAGCCTTGTTTATTTTGATTTGTAAAGTAATTCAAACACCGACGTAACAGACACATGCGGCGGCCACTAGGCCATGTTGGCCTCTGGTATTCTCCTTTAAGAATTCATTCTGGTGCTCGCTTCAGCAGCACCAATTTAACTAACATTGGAACGATACAGAGAAGGTTAGCATGGCCCCTGCACAAGGATGACACGCGAATTCGCGAAGCGTTCCATATTTAAAAAAAAATTCATTCTGAGAACTGTGTTGTATATAGCACAAGTGCCCCCTGTTACAATTTCCCCCTTTTTTTCTTCTACAGAAGTGTGCATTTCCAATGTGTTTATGCTTGTACTGTTTATATAACCACAACAATAAGAACTTGCTTTTATGTATCTTTGTATGGTGTGTGTGTGTGTGTGTGTGTGTGTGTGTGTGTGTGTGTGTGTGTGTGTGTTGTGTGCACATTTGGTATATACAGGTAGCACAGAAGCCACATAGACCAGGCTGGCCTCTGCATCCCACATTCTAGGATTGAAGGTGTACACTATCACCCCCAGATTTTTAAAGTTTTTTCTTTTTTGACAAATACTGCTGCAGTGACTGTCCACATGTCCCCTGGGTACATGTCCCCTGTGTACATGTGAGAGGGACCCTGGAGTGGAGTCGGTGGGTCAGATTGCCTTATTAGAAGTGTATAACGTTATGCTTCAACAAGCGGTGCGTGGGACAACCTCAGCCTCATCCCTCACATCACTACTAATGCAGCCATCAGCAACGCTTTAAACTTTCTTCCTGAAGTTCATTAAATGCTTCCCACGAGAGGTTAATGTTTCTTTCTAAGTGCGTTGCCCACTTGGGTTTCTTTACAGTGACGCGCCTGTCCTGGCCTAGGCTCATCTTTCAGTTGGTTTTCCTGTGTATTTACGATCTGTTTTTATATGCGTAGATACTGTTCCTTTAATGGTTATGGTTTTGGAACCTCGTCTTTAAGTCATGGAAATTATTTTAAAGTAGATCTATTTTTACCCACCGTGCCTTATATGAATGCTGTGTCTTTGCTAGCTGCCGAAATGAGGCACAATGACAAAGTCATGTGCATAATGCATGATCGGGAACTGAGGCAAAGGAAGCAGCTGTGTAGAGCTATCAATGACTTCCAGCAGCGTTTTCAGAAGCCAGAAACTCGCCGTGAATTTGATCTTTCTGACCCCCTGGCCCTTAAGAAAGAGCTTCCAGCCTGGGTTTCAGACAATGACACGCAGAACACCATATCAGGCATGCAGAAGTTCATGGGGGAGGATTTAAAATTCCAAGAGAGGAAGAGGATCCAGAAGGAACAGAACCGAGAATGGTCTCTGCAGCAGCACGGGGAATGGGAGCGAGCCCAGGCTGAACACAAACTGGCAGGTAAGGGAAGAGAAGATGAGGTGAGCACAGGAGTCTTGGCAGCAAGTCACCGTCTAACTCAGTTTTAGTGGACACTTTTCAGAGCCCTACTAACATTACAAAAGTCAAAACCCTCAACCCTAGGAGTCAGCATCTCCAAGTGCCGCCATGGTACAGGGAACGTGTTCTGAGCATGCTCGTTGTCCTAGTTTGCTTTCTGTTGCTGTGATAAAAAACAGCCTAGCCAAAAGCAACTTGAGAGGAAAGGGTTTCTTTAACTAACAGCTCACAGTCCATCACTGAGGGAAGCCACGGCAGAACTCAACAGCCTGTTTGGAAGGTGGATAAAAGTGTAGAAGATCTTGCAAGTCTCCTGGGTGTGGAAATGGAGGTTCTGTTGGGTACTTTGGGAGCCCAGTTATAGGCCCAGTGCTAGCAGGTCCTCACCAGGACTCTCTGGACCCGGGGACCTCTGGCTGCAGACATGAAAGAACCTCTCCAGGGGGAATGAAAACAAAAAACAAAAAACCAGCATGTTCTGCCTCCATGGAGCGGTCAGCCCCTCCTAGGCAGGCAGTCACAGCAGTATCTGGTCCTCTGGGTGCAACACTAGTGACTGAGTAAGGAAGAGCAAACCTGAACTAAGTGGGAGCCACCGCCCTCCCTCCTCAGCCGCTTCAGTCTCCTTGCTCAGCCTGGGCTCCTCCAAGCCTCCTTTCTCCCTGGTGGTCTTCCCTCCCTCCCAGCCTCCTCTGTCCACATGTCCTAGGGCTGCTGTGAGCAGCCTGACCCAGGGCTGTCCTGCTCTCCTATCTGAAGTCAGCCTTAGCCTCAGCCTCTTTGATGTACACATTTACTCCAAGGCCAGTTCCCTCCCTGGGCTGCTCTGTTGGATCTACTCCTCCTTGAGCTCCCTCCTTGCCCATCAAACCAGAAACCTGACCTCACTTTCATCTCAACCGTGGCCCTTCTACCTCCTGCATACACTTTGAACTACCCCTACCTGCCACCTTTGCCACCACCTTGAGACAAGCCATGGCACTGACTCATCTGGATGGGCCTCTGCTAATGGCTTTGTAACTGTTACTCCCCTGTCTAATTCACTCTCAACATGACAGGCAGAGTAAGACTTCCCCCAAACTGTCAAGTTGAGCGACCACACCAACCCATGCTCTCATCCCAGCTCAAAACTGTCTCGTGTCTTCACAGGGTGTAGAGAAGCTTGAACTCATCATGCACCATAGGCTCTACGTGCTGGGCCTTTGCCCACCCAGACAACATCGCTCACTCATGGCATTGCCCACCCAGACAACATCGCTCACTCATGGCACTTCAAACGTTTTGGCTTTCATGTTGAGACTCTGTGGTGTCTCTCCCACCTCAGGTCCTTTGCATCTGCCCTGTCCATTTAGTCCTGTGGATCTGAATAAACACGTCCTCCTAGAGAAGCTGGTTCTTGGGCCCCACACTCCAGCCTACATTTTCTCTCCCCCTCCCTTTCCTCTGTGGACTATCACCCTTTGTATATCTGTTTGAGGAGGGTTGTGTGTTTCCAAGTTCCGTGTGTGCATCCTGAGCAATATGGGGCTCTTCATCGCCCCCTGGTGCATGCCGACTAACAAATGAAGAAGGAGCTGTGGATGCAGGTATGGCAGAGGCAGGAAAGTCAAGGCAAAAGAGAGAGGCTGGTCCTTTGGGACTGGGGTGTAGCACAGTGTTGGAGAACTTGCCTAGCATGTGTGAGGCCCTGTGTCCCCAGCACAAGGAAGAGTCTGTGTTCTTTGGTTTGGGAGATATGGAGGAGCCCTCAAAGCACAAGCACAGAAAGCAGAAGCTATAGGTCAGCACCATGAGGGCAGGGCTCAGAGGCTAAGCAACAGCTGCTGTTAACAGTGCTAGGCCATGTTTGGAAGCCTGTTCTGGCTACAGGCCGTTCTACTTCACTCCCTTGACCTTCATCCTTCCTTGTCCCCTTCACTGGCCTAACAAAGTTCTGCTACTACTCCACAAGTGTCTGTGACCTGGCACTCTGCTCTGCCTCTCGGCTGTTTCTGCAGTCTTTTTTCCTGAGTGCTACCACTTCTTGCCTTTGTCAGGCTGCAAATATCTCCTGATAGACTAGGGGCCTGACTAATCTACCTCAGGACTGCTGCAGACATCATCAAATATCTCCTGATAGACTAGAGGCCTAACTAATCTACCTCAGGACTGCTGCAGACATCATCAAATATCTCCTGATAGACTAGAGGCCTGACTAATCTACCTCAGGACTGCTGCAGACATCATCAAATATCTCCTGATAGACTAGAGGCCTAACTAATCTACCTCAGGACTGCTGCAGACATCATCAAATATCTCCTGATAGACTAGAGGCCTAACTAATCTACCTCAGGACTGCTGCAGACATCATCAAATATCTCCTGATAGACTAGAGGCCTAACTAATCTACCTCAGGACTGCTGCAGACATCATCAAATATCTCCTGATAGACTAGGGGCCTGACTAATCTACCTCAGGACTGCTGCAGACATCATCAAATATCTCCTGATAGACTAGGGGCCTGACTAATCTACCTCAGGACTGCTGCAGACATCATCAGTTCACAACAAACAGCATCAATCCATAGAGATCGCTAGTACTCCTGTTCACAAAGATGTAGGAGCTACACTTAAATCTCCTAGAACCTGTGAGGCATATAGTCTCCTCTCCCTCTACTCACTCCCCCTTCTCTCCCATAGTAAGGAATGAGTGAATCACCACACGACTGGGGGTCCTTCTAGTCAGCATACACATATGTCTTCTCTCCTGGCAGAACTCCTCCACACACAGACGGAACTAAAGTTTGATGAAGCAGCCAGAGACTTGCAGAGGCTGGAAATCACCACCAGGAAGGCAGTCTGCGCAGCAGTGAAAGAGTTCAACAAGAAACAGGTATGACACCCTGAGCTCGGTCTGCGGGGAAGGGCATGCACACAGCAGCTTCCCTGGAGGGGCTCCAGAGTTTTGAGGGGTTCCAAAACCAGACCACTCATGCCACCAGCTCTGACAGGGCTCACCCCATGACAGAGGTAAATGAAATCTGATTTGGCCTGTCCGTCAACTAAGAGTGAAACCTATAAAGTTCTCCATGCAAGAGGCTGCAGGACTTGGGAGGGTCACTTTTTAAAACCTTCTGAATGAGGATGGGAACATCTGCCCAGATGAGCACCCCTTGGTCTGGGCTTGTCTCAGTCTTATCGGGCCATAGGTCAGTAATCAGGCAGTCAGTGCCCACTAATACACCCTCCTCTTCCCAACCATCTGCTGCCCCATAAGCCTCCTGTCCTCCAGCCCCTCCTGAAGTGACTCCAAGTTTCTTATTCCTTTGGAAACTGCATCCTCCTCTGAGGTTTGTTTTGTTTTGTTTTTGTTGGTTGCTGTTTTGTCTGTTTGTTTCCACATGTGGTACTATGTGATTTACCCCGGCTCTAAACCGATGGTCTTAGGAAGACTTCACATTTACTCTTGGTTTTCTTTTTAAATCAAGACAAGGTCTTCCCATGTAGTCCTGGCTGTCCTGGAATTCAGTTTGTGGAGGAGACTGGCCTCCTTGAGTTCAAAGATCTTCATGCCTCTGCCTCCTGAGTACCAAGATTAAAGGCATGTACCACCACTCTGGTTGGCTTAGTCCATACTATTTTAATAAGCATCTGCAGTGATACCCTCAGACCCCACCACTCCCCATTCACATGGATACTTGGGACAGCATTGTCACAGTGCCTCTGTCTGAGGAAGCTGCATTTCTGCCTTCACAGCTCCTATTCCTGACTGGTATGAGACTTTGCCATTTAGCCAGGAATATTAAAAGTTAAAGAAAATTCCATGCTGGGCATGATAGTCCACACCTGTGATTCGGACACTCCAAGGAAGGATATGGTTCCTGGCCTTGCTGGGCTACACAGAGAGGCCCTGTCCCAAAGAAGAAAAGAACATCTCAGACGGGCTATTGGTTGTCAGCAGGGCAGGCACAGTGGGGACTGCTTATTCTATCAGAAGATGGTGTGATATTAGGGTTTAGCATGCAGGCTTCAGAGCATATGTGTAAGGTTCAAGGCAAAGCCCTTCTCTGCAGCCTTAGGCAAGCCCGTAGACACCTGTTTTATCATGTGCAGAGTGAGGGTGAAGGCAACACCCACTTTACCCAAAGGCACGCATTATTGCTCTAGTAAAGCACACCTTAGAAGTCAGTGACTGGGGGTTGGGGATTTAGCTCAGTGGTAAAGGTCCTGGGTTCGGTCCCCAGCTCTGAAAAAAAGAAAAGAAAAGGAAAAAAAAAAAAAAAAGAAGTCACTGACTGTTTCCCAGCACAAAACCAATGTCCCCTCCAGCTGTGTGTCCATCCCAGGCTGGCTGAGTCAGGGCAGGTGATGGAGAGGTCCCAGCAGCACAGAAAGGAAAGGATGTGTTGTTCCCATCCATGTCCTCCAAGAACCCACACAGCCTCCCTTGCTCACATTTTGTAGGGTAGAATAAGCCCAGGGTCAGGCACAGTGCCACAGTCAGCAGTAATGACTATTACACTTGCTATTAAATCTGAGAACCCATGTGGTGTTAGGACAGTTTAGCACATTGTTAGGCCTCTGAAGGGTAGCCACGATTTAAGATTTATTTGATTATTTTTATTCTGGGTCATGTGAATGCAGTTACCTTCAAGAGGCCAATTGTCAGATACTCTGGACTTGGAGTTACAGGAAGCTGGAAGCTGCCTGGTATGGGCGCTTGAGACTAGGACTTAGGGCCTCTGCTCTTAAACAATAAGCTATCTTTCCAACCCTGGTGGCTGATACTTTTAACCCTGGCAAGGATTCCCTGTTAGCATGTTTGCCTATTTGACAGCCCTACCAAAGAGGCTGACTAATGCCAAATCATTGATGAGCAGTTTTCCGAGGCTATCCAAGTAAGTATCTGAATTTGGTCTTGACTGCCACAAAGCCTGTGCTGGGTGACAGGGCAGCTGTCCTCCTGCAAACCCCTGCCTGTAGTGGGTCTGTCTCATGCTGCTTGTATTCTCCTCTAAATACTGGCTTCTCGCGATGTAGTTGCCTGTAGACACAATGAGCACATCCACATATGCACCAGGAGATGCTATATGAAACCTTGCTCCCCAGTTTAACTGGTCAATAAAAGGCTAGAGCCTGTGATTGGGCAGTGGAGGGAGGAAGGTGGGATTTGAGGATCTAGTGAGGGGGTTGCAGGTAGAGGGAGAGGAGGAAGAAAGAAGACAGAGGTGGAGGAGGCTGCCATGAGAGGAGATGGACAGGAGCACGTGGCCAGGAGAAACAACAAGTAACAAGGAATTTTATAACTGAAAAATAAGTTAATAGAACTCCAAGCCTGCCCAATCTAGGCTTACAGTTTGTAAATAAAATACCTGGATTGTGTGTCTTTTACATGGGCTAGCTAAAATTATAAACCCATTCCACACCCGCCTTGTGAGTCTTCTGCCCATTCTTTCTAAGCAGATCGGCTGATGCTGGGAAATGTCTCCTAATCCATCTGTATCAGTCAGGGTTTTCTAGACAAACAGAACTGACAGAGTGAATGAATATAGCTATAGTTTTACAGGTCATGGGTCAGGCTATTCCAACAATGGCTGACAGAAAGTCCAGAAACCCAATGGTTGTTATTCAGTCTATGAGGTGGTCACCAGTATACCTCAGAATCCCAAAGAAGTAGGCTCTAACACCAGTGAGTAATGAACTTGCTGGTGAAACTGATGTCAAGAAAAGAGCAAAGTTTCCTTCTCCCGTGTCCTTTATATAGGCTGCCCGCAGGGGTGAGCCCAGATTTAAGGTGGATCTTTGTCTCACTGTTGTATTGCTGTGAAGAGACACCATGAGCAAAGCAACTCTTATGAAAGAAAGCGTTTAAAACCTTACAATTTCAGAGGATTATCATGATGGGAGCATGGTGGCATGCATGTTCTGGAGAGGTAGCTGAGAACTTTTCGTCCTGACCCAACGGCGCAGGGAGACAGACACTGGGCCTGGTGTAGACTTTTGAAAGTCCACACATTTTAAAGCTGATCCCCAGCAACACACTTCTGCTAACAAGGCCACACCTCCTAATCCTTCTAATCCCTTTGGGAGCATTCTTATTCAAACTGCTATAGTCTTCCCACCTCAAATGATCCAGTAAAAGTTTCTCACATATGTACCCAGCAGCCTGAGTTTTAGTTAAGTCCATATATCGTCAAATTGACAACCAAGAATAACCATCACACCATCTCTTGACTGTACAGGGAAATATCTGCAGCCTAGCAAGGGCAGGCGACTCACTGTACAAATCACACAGTTCCTCACCTCCAGGCCTTGAACGGTAAATGGACAGGAACTCATTTGTAACCAGGGCCATGCTGAAACTGTCAGGACTGCTGGGGCAGCAGTGTGCTTCTACTCTTAGATGTCACACTGTATTGTACACAGGTGTCTAAAGGGTTTAGGGACCATGGATGCACTGCCTAGGGACAAGCCGGTGGGCAGTGCCTTGCTTTGACAAGTTGGTATAGAAATCCACAGTTGTACACATTGCTGTGGGGAATGACCCAAAGCCCAGCCACTGCCCAGCAGTGCTCTGATAGCTGGGGTCCCCAGCCAGCCTTGACCTGGTAGTCACTCCAGCGTATTCTGACGTCCTCTCTGCATAGGTTGTGGAGTTGGCAGAAAGGAAGAGGCAAGTGAAACAACAAGAACAAGAGGACAACATGAGCGAGATCACCAACCTGCTGCGTGGGGACCTACTCACTGAGGACCCTCAGCAGGCAGCCAGCAACTCTGGACCTCGCCATCTGATGCTTGACCGCTGGAAGGGCATGAACCGGGAGCAGTTGGAGGAGATCTGGTCAACATGGAAGCAGCAAATCCATGAGAAACTGGTGAGTCCCTCCCAGGCCACAGAGCCACCTCTGCACCCCTGAGCTACCCACACACTCAGCTTCTGTGTCAATGCTCACTCTGAGAGCTGCCTCTGCTGCAGGCCGTTTTCACTGTGGTGAGAGATAACAGCCAGAAACTCTGGCCGCATATGATGTGTCTAGCAAATGTGAGGGAGGAGGGGAAGGTGACTACAGGCCTTTCAGAGGATAGAACTGGTATCTCCAGAGATGGGAAGCTGGGGCAAGGGGCAGGCTGGGAGGATCGGGGAGCTTACAAGTACAATTTTGGACTGCATAATGTCCATTAGGCATCTGTGGGGTTAGGTTTGCCTGTTGTCGTAAAAATATAAAAATAAAAAAGTATTGTGGTCTTTTACCCCACTAGGTCCGCACCGCGGTGCCCAAGATATCTGCTAGATATCTAGGTGGAAACACATCCCAGCCGCACACTTTCCTACACTCAAACCCTCACATAAAAGAGCACATAACACAATTATTATCTTTGACCTAATTGGTAAGATATAATTGCCCACTTAAACATACAAAGCCCGGTACCATCCATCCCTTAAGAACATTGATAACAACCTGTAAATACACAGAGCAGAATCTTAACATCACCTGCCATGGCTTCTCCCCTCTCTCCTGTCTCCTGTCTCTCCTTTCTCTTCTAGTCTCTTCCTCCTTCAAACTTCTCTCCCGCCCATCCTTCCTTCTCCTCCAATGACAGGCCTCCTTCTATCCTGTACCTGCCCCTCACCTGTACTTTACAAAATCAATGGGGAGAAGGTTCTGGTGAAGTCACCTGAGTCCTGAGTCCGTGACTAGGCAGCTGTCCTTGGGGCAGTGGAATTAGCATCAAAATAGAGATAACTCCAGGACAAACCACAATATTTGCCTGAGGTGGCAAAAGAGAAGAAACCCCAAAGCATCAACTCCAGCATTTTAAGCAAGGTAGAATCTGTCTGTCTGTATCGATCCTCAGAACAGCCTGAGGCTTGAATAGAAGCTCTGTGGCCACTGTGTTCTGCCATCCTTAGCATCTGGTCCTGCCCTGTGTATAATGGCTGTTTAAATGCCAGCCATCACGTACATGAGCAAACTGGGGAGAAGCAAGGTTAACAGTTTGTTTTTTTAAATATGGAAGCTTCACGAATTTGCGTGTCATCCTTGCGCAGGGGCCATGCTAATCTCCTCTGTATCATTCCAATGTTAGTACATGTGCTGCCGAAGCGAGCACAGAGATTACAGTTTAAAGGAATTTCACAAGATATTTCCAGTCATTTTTTTTTTTTTTTGGTTCTTTTTTTCGGAGCTGGGGACCGAACCCAGGGCCTTGTGCTTCCTAGGCAAGCGCTCTACCACTGAGCTAAATCCCCAACCCCTCCAGTCATGTTTTATTAGACAACATTTAGAAAGTTAATCTGATTATAAAGGACAATGGGAAATGTATTGCTAGTCCTTTTCTATCGAGGACAAGAGAATAATGGCTACTGAGGAATTCATATCATGTTCTGCCTACAATTTCCAGGTAAAGGGTAGGTGGGGGAAAGCCGAGAGGAGCAGGTGTGTGATCAGGACTCAGAGCAAGGTCTCGGCTAGAGCCTTAAGTGTGGGAGTTGTTACAAAGAGTAGCAAGGCAGCAATCCTGGGTGCCATTGTGGGCAAGTGCAGACAAGAGGAGAGGAGCCCTGAGGTCTGGGGCTCAGGCATGGTCATCATTTATAAAGCAGGGACCTGTTGAAGCCAGTGGGGGAGGGGTGGGTAGACAGATCCAGAGGGATGTCCTGGAGGGTCAGGGAAGGAAAATGTCCCTGGAGAATAGAGAAGAAACCCCTGCACCAAAGTGACTCCCGGGATGTGGACTGGCCCCTCAACAACCCAGCAGGCAGAAGTGCTGGGGTGAGGAAGGGCAGCCCTGTGACAGGTACATGGTGGGCAGCCCTGTGACAGGTACATGGAGCGCAGTCCTGTGCTGGGTACATGGAGGGCAGCCCTGTGACAGGTACATGGAGCGCAGTCCTGTGCTGGGTACATGGTGGGCAGCCCTGTGCTGGGTACATGGAGGGCAGCCCTGTGATGGGTACATGGAGGGCAGCCCTGTGCTGGGTACATGGAGGGCAGCCCTGTGCTGGGTACATGGAGGGCAGCCCTGTGATGGGTACATGGTGGGCAGCCCTGTGCTGGGTACATGGAGCGCAGTCCTGTGCTGGGTACATGGTGGGCAGCCCTGTGATGGGTCCATGGAGGGCAGCCCTGTGATGGGTCCATGGAGGGCAGCCCTGTGATGGGTACATGGAGGGCTGGCCTGAGTGAAGAGAAGAGAACGTAAATGGCAGTCTTTGCCTGTCTATCATACTTCTGTTCAGCGAGACTGTGCAACAAAGGTTGGCCACCTACCCTGAACCTAGCATTTTGGCCTAGTTTTTAATCTAGAAGATCTAAAGGCAGGAACACACAAAGGGAAAAGACCACATTAAAATTGTTGCTCAGGCCCTTGTTCTGTGGCTCTTGCTGCTTTGTCTTCCTCATGCCCTCTGAGCCCCAGGTGATCTGGGAAATGGAGCTCATGTTGAAGCAAATGCGTCTTATGTAGCTGGCAGGGTACCTTTGAGCAATCTCTTTACAGAGAGGCCTCTGAGATTCCCAGAAGCAAGGCCACTCCTCTCAGGTAGCAGGTAGCTAAATCAGTGTAGGCTGACTTTTGGTCCTGACACGAGGCCATGCTGACTCCCCTCCCGCTCTGGTGTGGATACACATCTTTCCTTCAGCCTGGCCCACCCTGTTGCTTCTCCTGGGAGATTACTGTGGCAAGTCTGCTGAGCTGAGCCCTCTTGGGAGCCACTTCTCCCCCACTGTCCTCTGGAGGACTCCATGCTAGGCAAAGAAGGATCTGGAGTGCATGTCTAGGGCTGAAAGGCAAGTTATCTGGAACTAGGCTATCCCCAACACTCCCAGGGTGACGCTGTTCTCACTGAGTGAGGCTTCTGTCTGTATGTTCAGGGATTCTACAAGCAACCCCCACGCTGGACAGCTTGCTGGGGCGGTAGTTGGTGTTGCAAAGCCAGCTGGGAACCCTCCTTTGGACCTGACAGGAATCAGTCTGGCTGGAAGCACTGTGGAAGGCAGGTCCCCACTGTTCCTTCAGGAATGAGAGAGTATTCATGCCATTTGAGGGCAGAAAGCAGCCAAGCCACACAGGATGAAGGCAGAGTGGGAGAGGTCACCTCTTTTCCCCTTCTTCAAACTTCGGTTTCCCCATCCATAAAAAGAGGCCAGGCTTCCCAGGTGAGCCCCCCAGGCTCCTGGACCTAAGGGACGGTAGTAAACCCGTGTCTTGCCTGCAGAGGCTTCAGGAGGAAGAGCGCCAGCACAACATGGACTGGGACCTGCGCAGGACCCGGAAGGCTCATGCCAGCCTGCTGCAGGAGCGACAACAGCAGCGTTTGTTGCGGGAACAGCGCAAGGCCTTGGACTGCAGCAACCTCAGCCTGGCCAAGCAGCAGTATTTACAGTGAGTGCCAGGGACCTCAAGTCGGTGCAGAGTAGGTGGGCAGCCCATAGGTCACCGGGTACCTTATGTGCCTGAGTAACACCCGTCACATGGGAAATCAGGGAGGCTTCCTGAAGGAGGCTTCACAGCTGAGCCTGGGGGTTCAATAGTAGCCCACGTTCAGTGTCTCCAGGCCCTTTTACATGTCAGTCAGCTGGGTACAGGCTGAACCCCAAGAGTAGCGCTGGGGTGTGTCCATGCCAGATAAAGTAGCAAGCGAACACCAGGTAAGTGTTTACCACTCAGCTACTCTATCCTTGAGTCCTGAAGGGAACCCAGGAATCTGCTCCAACTAGAACCTGTCACCACAGGGTCTGACAGTTGCCATGGCAGCCACTGGGGCTTAAAAGGAGCAGCACTCCTGACCTGACAAGATATAGTCATATTCTGAGACTGGAGAGATGGCTCAGTGGTTAAGAGCACTGACTGCTCTTCCAGAGGTCCTGATTTCAATTCCCAGCAACCACATGGTGGCTCACAACCATCTATAAAGAGATCTGATGCCCTCTAATAAATAAATCTTTAAAAAAAAAAAAAAGATATGGTCATACTCATGTGGGATGTCCCCATGAGTCACTGATACCGGGAGTCACTGACGGTATATATGTATAGGCAGGTGTGT
Organism: Rattus rattus; assembly: GCF_011064425.1. NCBI lineage: Eukaryota > Metazoa > Chordata > Mammalia > Rodentia > Muridae > Rattus > Rattus rattus. Next base: position 254,517,575 of record NC_046154.1, read on the forward strand.
TGCCTACATGAATCCTGTGTACCACTCGCATGAAGTGTCACAAAGGCCAGAAGAGGGCATCAGATCCCCTGAGACTGGAGTTGCATACTAATGTGTGCCTCCACGTGGGCGCTGGGAACTGAACCAAGGTTCTCTGCAAGGGCAATTGCTCTTAGCCACTGAGCCCTCGCTCTAGGCCCAGGAAGCTCTTTGTTTTGAGCTCATCCTTAGTGTTGAACAGATTCTGTAGTGTTTGGATAATCTGCTCACGAGCTTTGCCCCACGTTTGCTCATCTGTTTTCTTTTGTCATTAGGAAAAGACAATTGGATGCAGCCCCCTCAAGTCAACCCACAGAAGACTATTTCTCACAGTTTAATACAAGAAGCCGCTAATGGAAAAGACTCCTCTTGTCTTGTTTACAGTAGTGTGGTCCCCTAGGAGTCACACTCATTCCCAAGTGAATCTACTCCTTGGTCTGAACATCCCCTTATGGGCACGTGCACACTCGGCCTAGCTCTGCTCTGTGGAGGTCTCTAGCACAGCTTTGGGTGCTGAGGACATAGGGCACAGTGAACCATTCTAGAGAGGCTACACTGAGGGCCTGTGTGCTACTCAAGCTCCAAGCTGGCTGCTGAGTCATTCGCCATATCAGCGAACATCATTTCCGCCATAAAGCATCCCTTACTTGGATTCCCACCACAAAGAGGGCCTAATCCCATAACCACTCTCATTGTCTAGTGGGAGAACCTAATTTAAAGGAATACATTTAAATTAGGGCCTTATGGTGATTCCCCACGCCCACCCCTCCCCCCAGAATATCTCAGCACTCAGGATTGAACCCACCAAATCTGGCTTTCAGCCGTTTTATCTCCCAGATCTTATAGCAAAGACCCCAGGCAGCAGTGGCTTCTTGAAAGCATCAGTTTTTATTTCTTGCTGTAAGAAAAGCAAGCTGACCTGGGAGCCCTGCTGGTTGGGGAGGACCCAGTGCCCTCTGCTACTTGCTCAGCCTCTGGTGCCCAATGTAGCATCTCCCTTCCTAGTGTCTAGGCCTCTGCTCCAGCCTGCAGCCCTGCAGCAATCCTGTCACCAGATCCTGGGCAGTAAGTATTACCTCCCTTCAGGGACATGGTCCCGAGGCACTCATTTCCCCTCTACGCCCATCTTCTCTGTCTGGAACTTCCGCTAGCAACAGTGTTCCTCCTGGGTCTGGACATCCCCAGAGTGGGACATTCAGACCAAGGAGACCTACACATTCACCCATTACAGATGCATTCTCCAGGAACTAGGCTCCTGCTGAAGCTGCTGGGCTTTCCGGAAGGTCAAACTGTTCTTGAACTGAGGTCAGCAGAGCAGTGTGCACTCAGTGGCTGCCTCTCTTGCCCTCAGTTATGAACAGGCTTCCTGGAGGCATGTCCTTTAAACACTCCCACCTGAACCCAGACTCAGTGGTAGTGACAAAGTGGCTCACGGTGTTTGGTCAACTGCAGGGCCTACAGGCTTCACTTTGGCTCATTCCATACAACCTTGTGGTTTCCTCGGAGACCACCCCTACACCCTGTGAATGGCTCCACCAACAAGGAAACTAGGCTTCTCTTCTTAGATCAATGTGGAATCCTATGACACTGACTAAAATGTTGCCGAGACCCATGGAAACCAAAGACTCTCACCTGAGAAGAGGCCAGGGCCCAGTCCCTGCAGAGGAACCTCTGTGGGCTACACAGTGCCCATCTATATACTTGGGTGGCCCCACTACCAAACCCAGGGCACCCACCTCTAGAACCTAGCCATCATTTCTTGAGCAAGAGCTTCTGATTCTAAGAGTGCATTAAGAGACAAGAACACACGGGGTTGGGGATTTGGCTCAGTGGTAGAGTGCTTGCCTAGGAAGTGCAAGGCCCTGGGTTGGGTCCCCAGCTCCGAAAAAAAAAAAAAAAAAAAAAAGACAAGAACACGGGGTTTGGGGATTTAGCTCAGTGATAGAGCGCTTGCCTAAGAAGTGCAAGGCCCTGGTTCCGGTCCTCAGCTCGGGGAGGGGGGGGGACACAGAACACAGGCCAGGAAGAAAGCATGGTGTGGGTGTTTTGGAGAGGGAGCCTTGAAAGCACTACAGCAGACCACAGAGTAGACATTTCTAGTTCTTTACAGTTCCGAGGGTTAGAAGTTTGTGATGAAGATGCCAGGAAGATAATGACGCCAGTCATCTTGAGACAGGATGTAATGACTTCATGTTAATTGCACTTATAATTACCCTATTTCCAAGAATTTTAGGGTTTTTATTGCTGTGAAGAGACACCAGGACTAAGGCATTTAACTGGAGCTTAAAGTTTCAAAGGTTCAGTCAAATATCATCATGGAGGGATACACAGCAGTATCCAGGCAGACATGATACTGGAAGAGCTGTGAGTTCTATATCTTGATCTGAAGGCAGCCAGGAGGAGACTGTCTTCATAGACAGCTAGGAAGAGGGTCTGGATCACATGGGACAGAGCTTAAGCACTATGTGACCTCAAAACCCACCCCCACAGTGACACACTTCCTCCAACAAGGCCACACCTTCTAATAGTGCCACTACCTGTGGGCCAAGCATTCAAACATGAGTCTATGGGGGTCAAACCTATTCTAATCACAAGTAAGGTTACAGTCTGAACTATCGGAAGGCAGAAACACAAGTCATCCCACCACAGAATAAAATGCCTAGGAGCACAGGGTCTGTCAGTGATTCCAACAGGTCTGCGCTGAACGCCATTCTGTTGATGGACAGTAGGCAGCCTGCTGAGGTGGTGGATCCTCCCACTTTTGAGGACTGTGGTGGTTTGAATGAGAATGGCCCCCACAGGCACATAGGAAGCGGTACTATTACATTACCGGGTGTGGCCTTGTTGGACTAGGCTTGTCATTGTTGGAAGAAGTGTGTCACTGGGGGGTGGGCTTTGGCTTTTCAGAAGGTCAAGCCTGGCCTAGTGACTCACTCTCTTCCTGTTGCCTGCCAATCCAGATGTAGACCTCTCGACTCCTTTTCCAGCATCCTGTCTGTCTGCACGCTTCCCTACTTCCCGCTATGATGATAATGGACTAAACCTCTGAACCTATAAGCCAACCCCAACTAAAAACTTTTCTTTATAAGAGTTGCCAAGGTCACCGGTGTCTTTTCACAGCAAGAGACAATGTAACTGAGATGAGGGAGGTACGGTGAGAACTGGGGCAGTAAGGGGTGGGGTGGGGTATGTCTCTCTACTCTATGAGCACCAAGGCCTCTTCAAGTCTGAGATCTCATGACGATCTCATGACAGTCCCTAGGCAGGGAATGTCCTATGACCCAGTGGAAGATCTGAGAGTATTCATTCCTGCAGAGGAGTGCAAGGTTGAGTCACCCATGAGCACAGAAGACTGAAGCCATTAGCAGTCCTAATGTCTACACACAAGGACTTAGGGTGCAGAGACATAGCTTGCTACCGATTTCCAGTAGACCAGTGTTCTGTATCTAATTATGCCTGTGTGTCCCCAAAAGAAAGTCCCTTTCTGTTACCATTACAGACATCCCCTGCTGGGGGCCAGCAGCACAGTTCCCTGTGGCCAGGCAGGGAAAAAAAAAAGTTAACCTCAGGGCTTGGGACACCACTTTAGTTCAGCAACATTATGGGCGAAGAGATTTCCCACAGCTGGGCCCAGGCTAGGAGCCCTCTACTATGTTTCTGAATAGTCTTTTAGACTTTGTATTTTAATTTTTTTATTATTCTATTCTGAGAAACTTTAAACCCAGAAAAGGTAAAAGGAGTTGTACAGTATGCACACACCCACAGCCTACATCTACAGTTAATATTCTGCTTTCTTTGCTTCATCTATTTCTTGAAATGTGGACATTTCAAATGTGTTTTATGCTGCCTGTGAAGGGCAGATCTAAGTTATATGTGAGGGCACATACCATTAATCCCAGCACCCCAGAGACTGAGGAAGGAGAGTCAAGAGTTTGAGGTCAGCCTGGACCACATAGTAAGACCCGCTCTCAAAAAACAAAACACCCTTTTATAAAAGAGCTCAGGAAGGTGGAATAACAGCACTCGGAAGTCATTTTAACTCAGCCGAATGAATGACCCACGAGCTCTCAGAAGCCTTCTCGGGAAATGCCTGCGGCACTTTCATTGATAAAGCCAGAACTTGAAAGTGACCAGTTCAATGTAAACAGAGAGATGGAAAACCACACACCAGGCAGCGGTGACTCTCCACCACCAAGAGTAATGACCCGAGGAAACTTAAATGCTCATCACTTAGGGAAAGAAGCCAAAAACAAAAGGCTCCATGTTGTGTGACCTCCAGTGAAACCTACAAAAGCAGAAAGTTATGGAGTGGTTGTGAGGCTGCAGTGGGGAGGAGATGACAAGGCAGAGAGACAAAAAGACCCGAGGGCCATGATCAGTCTGCATAACGGTCTAATGTGGGTGGGGCCTGTGTTAGACTTTTGTTCATAGGCTAACATTCCAGAGTGACTTCTAAGGTCAACAGTGGCCCTGGCTACAATGACATGTAGTAGGCCATTAATTGTAACATGTGTGACACTCGTATATAAGAAGACTGCCAGAAACTCACGAGTCTTCTCTCTGACTATGAGGTAGTAAGAGGTTGATGAGGATAGCAATGGTATCCATGGCAACCCAACCTTACTACCAGAAGTCTGAGGAGTTCCCACCCTAGAGACCTCCACTCAGGTCAAGCTGGGTCCTTGAATTCACTTCTGAAAAGGACTGTGGTGTGAGTTAGAGTGAATCAAAGGAAAGTCGAGCTACTGAGAGGTTGAGAGATTGCCCAGACATTGAGAGAGAAAGGGGGAGAGCATTAAGGAACTCGGCACTACCCAGCCAAGCTATACAGACAATCAAACCTCGAGTGTCTTACTAACAGCTATACATGCCAGGGGCCATGTTGATGTCCGTGATCTGTACTGCCACAAACCAGGTTGATGCCTATGACAGGAGCTGCTGCCAGAAACCATGTTGTATTTATGATCTGTGCTGCCGCCAGCTGCTATAGGCAGGGAGGCATCTTCTGCAGTGGTGATGACTGCATAACTCATAACTAAGAATGGAAGACATTGAAGGCTTCTGGGCTGCCACCCTCTCCCACCCCCAATGAAACTGTCCAGACATGAAGCTAAAGAACCCTTAAAATTGTGATAAAGATGCTGAAATGCAGATCTTGGCAACTGATACATTATGGCAGGGAGGGGAGGGGAGAGGAGGGGAGGGGAGGGGAGGGGAGGGGGGGGGTGGGGAGGGTGTACTCAGTTTTCTTTAAGATGCTGGCTCTGGGAGTTTGACCAGACCCCAATGAGTATATGAAAAACACAAATTTGAACTTGGTAAGGGGTTGTTTGCTTATAATTGTTGTTTTCTTATTTTCTATTTCTTGTCTATTTGAGGGGGGACACAAGGTTAGGTGGGTGGATATGGGACAAATGAGAAGCCAGTATGATCAGGGTACATTGTATGAAGTTCCCAAATAACTAATAAAAATATTGTGTTGAGGAAAAATAGTAGTTGCACATGAGATCTGGTGGCCTTTGAAGTTAGACACTGTTGAAAGGAGGTACTAACTGGGTTCAAAGTGAAAAGGCATAGGAACCCATTTACTTACCTTTCTTAGGTTTCTTCTGCAAATAATATTGTAAGGAGGCTTTGCGGGGTACATTCTGGCTCTGAGCAAGCCCAGCCTGCTACTGCTTTCTGCATCCTGCTGGAGACATCTCTTGGAAAAGAACATTGCCTCTGTTTGCAATATTCTCATTAAATCCTTGACACCCAGCAGGAAAACGAACTAGATCCTGGATGAGGGGCTTTGCTCCCTTCTCACACCCCTGTAGTTTCCGTGTCTCTCTGCACTGCCTTGTAGTGGTCCTTGAGAATTCACACCCACAAGCACACTCCTCTGTAGTCCCAGAATGCCGATTTATTCATAGAAGTGAGAGAAACCCCCCCCCCGGCAGAAAACCTAATTTGATAGTCTCGGGTTGGTTTTGCCAAGGTGAGGGGCTGACTGGAAAAGCACTTGATGGTAACAATCAGACACTAATAGAAATTAGCGCTGGAAGAGAGCAGGCATGACTCTGTGCCCACAGCATTCCTAATGTTAAATTCTCCACATTAAACCAAAAGAAGACTTGTGTGAGGGCATTGCACACAAGAACCTGGCCCCTGTGGGTAACTGCTAGTGGAAGTGACCATCTGCATCTCCAGGAACTTAGGTGATGTACCTCTCAGATGCCACGGTTTTGAAAGTGCGAGTGTCTTAGCTTCAATGGGCGACCATACTAGACTATGTTGCTTTCTATAAGCAATAGAAAATGACCAAATAAGTTAAAAACTATTTCCAATGTTGCAACAGCTCAGGGCTACAACCTCTGTGAGAGAGAAACAGTGAACTGTGATTCAGAGACACATGACCTAGTAGTACTCCAGAAAACTTGAGTGTCCACAGAAACACTATATGTCCATCCGTTGACTGAATCAACAAATGTGATGTCTCTATACAGTGATCATTCAGCTCTAGAAAGAGGTGAGATGCCAACAGATCACACACAGTATGCATGGCCTTGAAAAGATGCCAAGGGCAGAAGCCTGTTACAAAAGGCCACACATAGTAGAACTGCATTTTTATGTAGAACATGTCCAGAATAGATCTTTAGAGACAGAAAGCAGGTTAGACTTTTGCTAGGGACAGGCTTGAGTGGTAGTGAAAGGTCCAGAGTTCCTCTGGGTGCTGAGAATGTTGTAGAATTAGTTCTGAGGGCTGGAGAACACTGAATGTACCAAAACCCTCGGGAATAGACACAGAGGATGGACAATATGAGGAAGTCACAGCCAAAACGCAACTGGGAAGAGGACTTTTTCAAAGTCGTGTGCTTACCCTGGGGACCAGAAAAGGAATGAAAATGTATGTCCACAAAATGACTGTTACACAGGGTTGTGAGGGGGTGATACATGGGGGGGGGCTCCCCCTTCTCTAAGGAAAAGGGGAGGGAGGAATGGAGATGATCCCCATGAGGGGATAGAGGGTGGAGAGGGGGGCTGATGTTGAGATGTAAAGTGAATAAATGAATTCAATTGAAAAATGACTGATGCAGAAATGGCCACAGTGACTCTATTTTTTATATCCCACACTCCATCTGCCACAGCGTTTACCAACAGGTAACCAAGTGTGCATTTGTGTATACTCCTAATACCACAAGAAACAAGGTGCTGATAAACTCCACCAAAAGAGACAGAAAGCCAGAGCAGAAACACCGTACTGGATATGAAAGACATGCAATACAAGATTCTACATGTTGGAAGTTCCCAGGACCTCAAAACTATTCTTTCCCTCAGGGAGGCAGAGGGATGACTGCAGAGAAACACGAAGCTACTTGCTAGGAGTGGAGGAAAAGTACAGACATAACATTTACCCCCTTCCACTGCTACCAGGAGGACCCGTAGCAAACCCAGTGCTTCAGTGTTCAGCGAGCTCTGTCACTCTCGGCCATTGCCACATCCACCAGCAGGTGGCGGTCCTGGCTTGCCTCTCAAACCTCCGTTCAGCCCTGCCCATCTTGTTTCCACAAGCACTGGAGTCTCTGCAGATAAAGGAGGCTGAGAGGGAAGGTCATCTTGACAACCTGAGCAGCAGCCACTGTGTCACTGCTGTGAGACAATAGGTCTAGACGCTCTCCAGTGAGCAGCAGTCATGAGCCTGGCTCAGGTAGAGCATGGGGAGGGGCTGGGGACTGTTGAAGACAGTGATGTAAAAAGGTCATAGATGGGAGCCAAGCAGGGAGCTAAGCGGAGAGCTCATTTACAGAGTGGGGCTTCCTCTGATTGCTCCCCCATGCCCAGGGCTCTTCCCTAACCATGACCTTCAGGCACACACTGCCCACCCAGCGTGGAGCCCTTGGCCTTTGCCAGATCTGCAACGTCCGTCTGTAGAGCTGCCCTCTTTGTTTTCTCCTATGAATGAGGTGAAGGAAAAAGGAAAGGACGTTGACTGCTCCTAGGTATGGTGGAGGAGAAAGTTCATTGTAGATAAAAAAGGGAGAGCATAGTCAGGAGCAGACATGTCTACGAGAGTCCAGAGCGATTGTGACCTTGAACCGTATGAGGGAGGGGGTGGGGTGAGGGTAGAGAGGAGAACCAGGTGCAGCAGCCAGGAGGTACAAAAGGGGGCTGGTAATCAAAACGCCCGAATTATATAAGGAAGAGCCCCCGGGAGCAGGGCAGCCCAGACCCTGGGCTGGAGCGTTCAGGGTAGAGGACAGAGTAGACCAGCTATACTCTGTAACAGATAGGGACTGAGGGATGCTGGGAGAACCTGGAGGCCAGGTCTGATTTGATACGATAAATAGGCACCACGGCTGTTTGTCCCGGGTTGGAAACTTAACATGAAGGAGGTCAGCGTCTTAGCATGGCCCTGAAACGGAACAGTCATTAGGAATGCCCTAAACTCTCTCCTTTCAATGGTGTCAGAGAAATCCCAACTCTTCTTGCCACAATTTGGGGACCAGAATGCTCCAGAGCTCATTGAAGAAAAAAAAAGCCAGGGTCATCTCCTCCACACAGACTAGTTTTTGAATTAGTCACCCCAGAGGTTCCCACCTAGGGCTTAGGTCCACAGTGTAGCTTTGTTGACAAGATGTCCAGGCAGAACCTAGGGCAAGACTCACAGCATCTGGATCTGCTAGGAACAAGAATAGAAGCCAGACAGTCACCACTAAATCTCTTATTTAAGATCACTCAGTGTCCTTGGCTTGCTTCTCTGGTATGAGGTCCAGAGTGGTCCACTGACTGGTCCAGTGTTCATTCTCAGCCAGAGTCATCTATTTAGATGGGCAGTTCATAGGCCCCACCTCCAACCTCATCCTCTCCAGGGGAGGGTCGTAGGTCAGAGCTTAATCCCATGGGGAAGGAGCAGTGGGCTTTGCTGTGGAGCACAGCACCATGCTGGTCCAATGCTGTTACCTCATTGAAACCTTCACCGTCCTTTATCACACATTCCTCATCCCAGTGGAAGATCAGAGCCTTAGAAAGTTGAACTAGCTTTGCCAAGTCCTCAGGGCCAGGTGAAGGTAAAGTCAGGCATTGAATCCAATTCTGATTCCAAAGTCACCTCCCACAGAATAGAAGGCCCACAGGTAAGCATCAGCAGAGTTCCCTACAGAGAGGTACTCAGCAAAAGCTGACAGAAGCTAAGGAGTTAGTGTCTCTGTACACACCTAAAAATCTAAGTGTGATCTACAGTGCAGACGAGAACCAACTCTCACAAGTTCTCCTCTGACCTACACACACACACACACACACACACACACACACACACCATTCCACACATATCACATACACACCTCACACACACACCATACTATATACACATACCACACTATATACATACAAACACCACACTACATATACACATACACCATGCATACACACCTCATATATGCACACACTACACACACATACTATACTACACACATACCACACACACACCCCACACACATACCACATATACACCACACATACACACACATACCACTATACATACACCACACTACACACATACCACACACACACACACACCACACACATACCACATACACACCACACATACACACACCACACGCACACATACCACAAACACACCACACACACACACACACACACACACACACTACACATCACACATACACACACACACATACCACACACACATATACACGTGCACTCTTGGAATGTTGAATATTTTTGAAAATCTGACGTAAGATGGCTCAGTATTTTGCCTGCATAAGCATGAGACCCTAAGTTGAGTTCAGTCACCAGGCCCACATAAAAATTGTGCCACATACCTGTAACCGCAGTACTGGGGGAGTGCAGACAGGAGGTTCCTTAGGTTCAGCTGGCCAGCCAGCCTCTCCTACTTGATGACCTCCAGGCCAGTGAGAGACCCTGTCTCATACAACAAGGTAGAACCCAGCATGGTGGTACATGGCTTTAATCTCAGCACTGATGAGGCAGACAAATCTCTGTGAGTTCAAGGCCAGCTTGTTCTACAGAGCAAGCTCCAGGTAAGCCAGGACTACACAGTGAAACTCTGCATATATAAGTAAACAAACAAATAAATATAAATGAATTCATTAGAAAAGCATAAGGTCGAGTGAGAGCTATTGAGGAAGACACCAAAGACCTACAGCCTCTGCATGTATGTGTACACATGCACAATCAGACACACAATCTGAAATGGGTTAATTTACTTTGTTGAAACAAGAAAAAGCCTCTAGAAGCAGGTATGACTGAGATCAAAGGTAGTTTACAGAGCTCCATTCTCAGTGTACTGGCCATACTTAGAGTCAGAAAAAAGGAAGATTTACACAGAAACGAGCTCATGTTGATCAGTCGGCAACCTGTGATCGGCTGTGATTCAAGTGCTGTGACAGGCTGAGGCTCAGTTACTATTAACGGGAGTAACTCATGGGCTAATTAATTCTACCATGTTTAAACAACAGGCTGGGTTACTGGCCAACACTCATGGAGGCCACTTTGGGTTAAACTGTATCATCCAAGTATGGAGACAGGTTTGGTCTAAATTCCCACAACTCTCTAGTACAGCTCTCCAACCCTGGCTCTGTCTTTATTCTGGCCTTGAAAGGAAGCTACAGGTCGACGGGTACCAGGCAGGAAGCTAAGTACAGCAGACAGTTGCAGAGTGGAGCTCTACTGTAGCTCTCCACCCCAGTCTCTGTCTTGAATTCCATCTTGACCAGTCAACTAGGAAAACTCATGACAAAATTAGTGTCCTGACTAGAGAGATGGATTACTGGTTAACAGCACTGGATGCTCTTCCATGGGACCCAGTGCCCACATGGCAACACACGACCATCTGTAGTTCCAGTCGCAGTGATCGGGTGCCCTCTTCTTGGCTTATCTAGGCAGCAGGCACATAGTGTTGCATGAACACATTCAGGCAAGACGTGCATACCCGTAAATAAAGCTCCTGTTTAAAAGTTAATGTGTCAGGCTGGAGAGCTGGCTCAGCAGCGAAGAGCATTGACTGCTCCTCTAGGGGTCCCGAGTCTAATTCCCAGCAACCACATGGTGGCTCTCAACCATCTGTAATGAGATCCGAAGCCCTCTTCTGGTGTGTCTGAAGACAGTGACAGTGTTCTCAAATACATAAAATAAATTTTTATTTTAAAAAGTTAGCTGTTCTTCCTCCTCCCCAATCCAAGAATCCACTCCACAGTCTTTCCTGTCTCTATCTATGTCAACCCCATCTTGTAACTGTTCTGGGCAGAAAGTTTGGGTTTTCTCTCTCTTATACAGAAAGGAGGGGGAGGGGGAGGAACCCTATCAGCAAATCCTGTTTGCTAGCTCGCTCTCTCTCTCTCTCTGTCTCTCTGTCTCTCTCTCTCTGTCTCTCTCTGTCTGTCTCTCTCTCTCTCTCTCTCTCTCTCTCTCTCTCTCTCTCTCTCTCTCTCTGTGTGTGTGTGTGTGTGTGTGTGTGTGTGTGTGTTCTCGTGCACACAAGGCAGGTCTTTTCAACTGAGATGAGCAGAACGTCACATGACTTTGCTACCACCCTCTCTGCTTCCCTTCTTCACCCTCCATCCCCGCCACCTTGCTTCCTTGCAGCCCCCTGATCCTACCCCACATTCCTGCGGTGGGCATCCTCCATACTCACCAACCCTCTGCTCTGAGCTTTCTTCCAGATGCAAACTGGCTGTCACTTTCTTTGGAACTCGGGTTAGCAGTTACCTTATAGGGGGCGGGCTTTTCCTGGCCCCAAGGTAGAGAGTCTCTCTACCCTTCCCCCATGTCACCCTTCCTACCTCCGTCATTTGTGGGAACCAACTTCTGCCATCCTCTTCAACACTATGATGCGTGTTTCTCCAGGGAAGGGGCTGCTTCACTCACTGCTACTCCCAGAGCCCCAAACACAGCAGGATACATGTTTATTGCCTGGGGAAATTGTCTGGGGAGAGTTTCCCATTGTGAGCCTAAACAGCCAGGGTTGTGGTATCCTTGCTGCTGCTCCTGCTCTCCCCTGGTGAGCAGCCTGGGAGCTGGCTGGTCTGGTGATTGAGAAGCCACCAGTGAAGAATTCACCCTGGGGGGATCAACAGGCCAGGCTCACTGTAGCCTAGTTATAACCTAGTTATCTGACTGTGTTAGTTGATAATGGAGAATGCTCTGTGTTGGGGGGAGGAGGAGAGGACACTGACATGAGGGACAACCAGGCAAGGTAAACCTGACGTGGCACCTGAGGTTATCAGACAGCATGTTCAGCCAAGCCTGGTGTTGTAGGGACATGACAGCCAGCTCTAGCCTGGTGACACTGTGCTTTTTGTCCATCCTGAAAATAAACTGCTGTATCCTGGGAGAGTGCTCAGACCTGAGTGATAATTTACAAAAGTCCCCTGTGATGTCCAAAGAGACTTAACTATGAAGTCAGGCATCCAGTAGGGGCCGTTGACTGTTTGCTTGGGAATGCCTGTGAGATCCTAATGGCCTGCAGGTGAGATAAGACTGGGGAATGGGCTGTGTTAACTGCTGCCTTTGCTTCTGGAAAGACTGCTTTTCCCTACGGGAAAGGATGAAATGGTCACTTTATTACTCTATAAGGGGAAGGAAAAGACAACCCAGGGAAGCAAGACAGTTTTCCTGCTGTTGGTGGATTCCATGGACAGTTGTACTGCACACCTTTCTGACATCTGCCTTAAAACCCCACCCGAACCCCACTAGCAGTATGAATACGTCCATCTCCCAGTCGAAGAATCCCTCAACAGTGTCAGTGAATGTGACAACCATTTCCTAGGTTGGAAAGGCCACATGTAGAGACTGTCAGCACTCAGCCTGAATCGCATTCAACCTGTGCTTGGCTGGAAGTCGTACACTAATGCTGTGCAGCTCTTCTCTGTAGACTCAAACGTGCTGGATGGGGCTTCTGTCCCAGAGAGCTCACACTCTGGAAGGAAGGGCTGTTGTTTTCATCTATCTGACATGTGCCTATAGAGAGCTTACCTTAGGGTGCCATTGCTGTGAAGAGACACTATGACCAAGGCAGCTCTTATAAAGGAAACCTTTCACTGGGGCTGGCTTACAGTTTCAGAGGTTTAGTCCATTATCGTCATGGCAGGAAGCATGGCAGGGTGCAGGCAGACATGGCGATGGAGGAGCTGAGAGTTCTTCCCCTTGATCTAAAGGCAGCAGAAGGGGTCTGTGTTCTGTACTGGGCGTTGCTTGAGCATATATGAAACCTCAAAGTCTATCTCCATAGTGACACACTTCCTCCAACAAGCCCATACCTACTCCAAGGACATACCTCCTAATAGTGCCACTCTCTATGGGCCAGGCATGCGAGTGCACGCACACACACACACACACACATACACACACACACACACACACACACACACACACACACACACACACACTAGTCTGTGGGGGTCATACCTATTGAAGCCATCACAGAGCTCATGCTATGGCAGACACATAGTGATATAGGCCTGGCTATAGCTCTTAAGAGGCTGGGGGTGGTGACAGTGGCTGTCTTAGGCCCTTTTCTGTTGCCGTGATAAAACATCGTAACCAAGGCAACTTACAGAAGGAAAAGTTTATTTGGGCTTATGATTTCAGAGGCGTAAAAGCCCATTATGACAGAAGCAGCAGGCTTTAACAGGACGTGAGGGCTCACATCTCGAATGATAAGCAGGAAGCAAAGCCAACAAACTCTAAACGGCGGCGTATGGCGTTTGAAACTTCAAACCTCACCCCCAGCGACATAGTTCTTCCAGCAAGGCCACACCTCCAAAACCTACACAAACAGCGCCACCAAGTGGGGACAAAGTGTTCAAGCACCTGAGCCTCATTCAACCCATCGCAGTGGGAGAGCTCTTACCTCGGCTCAAACCTAACAACTGGGGAGCAGGTGAGAAATGCCATGCAGTCTATAGAGCAGAGGGACAGAAACAAATCAGCAAATACACAGACAAGACCCGACTCAAATAGACCCACAAAATGGCTGAGTGTGATGTCGATGTTTTTATTAGCATGTTGGATAAATGCAAGAAACTTGTGTACCCTTGTATGAACAAGTATTCATGACCAGAGCATGGCCGTGGGAAAGACACCAATGCCTCAGACTCGTGGGAATGCCAGGCTTTCCCTGGGTCAGGCTCAGGGGAACAGCAAGGTCTTGTCCTGGTCCAAGTAGAGATGATGACAGTGTGTGTAGAAATTATCAACCACAGCTTCCTCCTCCCTAAGACTGCTCCCCTACAGACAGACCCTGCCATTCAACCAGCCCCTTCCCTGAGCTATTCAAACAAACACATGGAGCTTCTCCACCACAGCTCCCAGCTACCCAGCCCACCCAACACCAGCGTTTCTCTGTGTGTATTTGTCATTTCCTCATTCCTCATCCCCTAAGTCAGGTCTATTCCAAAGCCATGCCGATGGAGCAGATAAAACCAAAAGCATCACCGGATCTCCTGGTTTCCAGGAGGTGAGAGTCAAACATCAGGATCCACACAACACAATGAGCAGAATTCTGGACTTGAGGAGTGACAAGGTATCGGGTCTACAACCTAGTTCTGAAAATCAGCCACAAGGTCCCAGTATGTCACAGTCTCAGATGGCGTACAGTTGACCTGGGGAATCTTGTCGACTGACTGTGGTGTGTAGATTGACTTTACTTGGTCTTGACTGCATGCTCAGAGGACCAGGCACTAGAATAGGCCACAGAATTCAAGGCGTATAAACCAAACCTGCTCCTGCCTTTATAGGGCTTATATTTTGATGGGAGAATAAATCATAAACATATGAACAATAAAATCTACTCGTGCAGATGGTGACAGGTACCCAAGAGAAAGAAAGTGGGCACGTTTTGGGAAGGGTGCTGCTACTAGAGGTGGGTGACAAGGACCACTGTTTTGGTTCCCAAGGAGTAGACTCTGGGTTGTTAATATGAAGGGCTTTTTCCAGACAGTGTCATTAGCATGAACGGGTTTGTGGGAGCCAATGGAAGCAGGCTTAGAGAGAGACAGAAACTGAGCTGGGACCCAGGGGCACAAGGGCCCCAGACAAGCCCATGAGGAGCTCTGCACATGAATAAGTTGTCAGAATTGTATGGAATTGGGGATAGGAGCCAACCATTAGATGCACATACACACATCGGTGATTAGATGTGGCCACTCTAGAGGGACAAACAGCTTTTTTTTTTTTTTTCAACCAAGACAATCATCAGAGAGCAACAGCCATCCAGGGAGGTAAATCCATCGTTTGAGGGTCTGAATGACAACTCTCAACATCAGAGTAAGGGAAGACAGTATTTCAGTAAGCACTCGAGGCTGAAGGCAGGAGGTCTGCCGTGCAAAGGCCCCAAGGAGAAGAGGTGACTCTGTGGCTTCTGAGATAAGGCGAGGGCTCAACAGAAAGACCAGAAGGTCATGGCTGCTTCAATCACCCAGTCATGGCAAAGCAGCAGAAAAGGTAAAACAGGATCAGCTACCTGGCAGAGCCAAGGATGAATCATATGGGCATCCTGTCACATTTGATGTGAAGGGAGAAGGAAGTCAGTGACCAATTTGAGGCCTGGGGACTGAAACTGTCTGGGTGGTATTGCTATTACAAAATGGAGGCCATCTTCTAGAACATTCTACTGGATTGAGCCCACTAGGCAGGTCTGTCTACTGGCATTTAGAGTCACTGTCTTCTGGTGGGGAGACACCTGTGGCAGGTGGTTAAGCTTAGCAGGTATAAGCACAGTGGAAGCATAAATGGGGAAGCTCATATGAGGAAGTTGAGGGAACATACCCAGCTGCCTACAAACCCAGGTTCCTACGGTGGGGAACATTCTCAGGAGGCTGTTTACGAATTAACTCACTAAGCAAGATCCAGTGGTAAACCAAACGGCCTTTCTAATTTTGAAGTTCAGGTGGCCTACACAGGTGCTGCGGATACTCTTCTAGCATGTTCCATATCTTCCTGAGAGGAGGGGCTGCAATTTTGCAGGGTGCTTTCTTACTGTCCATTTCATGGATCCCACTCCTCTTCTTCACAGACATGTTGGGGGGGGTCCTCAGGCCCAGATTTTAAATCTTCATATTAGCCAGGTGTGGTAGCCATGCCTTTAGTCCCAACACTTGAGAGGCAGAGGCAGGTGGCCCTCTGTGAGTTCAAGGCCAGCCTGGTCTAGAAAGTAAGTTTCAGGAAAGCCAGGGCTTCACAAACAAACCCTGTCTCAAAACATAAACAACAACAAATCTTATACCCATTTTGATAAGATAAACTGATGCTCAGGGTAAGGAAAGGATTCCTTCCAGACCCTAGAGTAATAAGCATGGATAGGAACCCAGGCCATGTGACTCCAAGGCTCATCTGGGACTCCTGCCTTCCACCTGCTTACCTGGTAGATGCTGAGGGACAGCAGGATGCAGTGCGTATGTGAAGGCCCACCCCCATGAGTGAATGACACTAGCAGCCATGTCTGAGATCCTGTGGTCATCATGAAGGAGTGGGTGATATGACTCTGGGTGTCAGCCCTGTGGCTCTCAGCATCCTGAGAAACTTGAATCTGTTTTCTAGGAGCCCAGTCTCCACGCAGGGGCTAAATATGTTGACGACACCACCCAGACAGGCCTCTCAGCTGGGTGGTGTGGGAAGCTGGCTGGCCACTGAGGCTCCATGCAGGTAGAGAAAAGGAGGCTTCCCTGGACTTGCTGATAAAATGCCAGGCAAGCAAGACCTAGGGTAGGTGAAGAACTGACTGAGTTTCATATTACTGTGCACATGGCACGAACCTTTCAGAAGCAGGAAAAGAAAGACACCTGTCTCAGGATCTGGAACCCTTCCATCTGCATGCACATGCAACCTCTTCTGCTTCTCCGGGATTCACCGAGCCTTACCCCATGAAGCCATAACTAGAGTCTTCTCTAGAGTTTGGGGTCTAGAGTGTTCTGGGTTCTTAGGGCTGAGGACTTGATTTGATTGAGCCCAACTGTTGGAGGGAGGCTATGTCATTCGCCTACACCGCCCAAGTTGGGGGATGCAGGGAGAGGGGCAGAGTCCAGGCTATGGGGAGAAACACCCAGGGACCAGGTGCAGCTTTCTCTGCTTCCTGTGACTTTGACCAAGTATCTGACCCCCAACCACTTACCTAAGAGTCTGATCATTGATGAGACACGTGACAAGGTACATCCTGCCTGGCCTGGGTCACTGTGGCCTCTGAGGCTCGGACCCAGTATCACATCCTGCACTCAGATATCTTCTATCCCCTCACTGCCCATAACTTAGACGTCCCAAGACTGGGCTTCCACATTTGTAAATGGGGTAATAAACACTCTGTCACCCTAAGACTTAAATGACAATTACATGAAAAAAAATATGCTTTGGGGATATCCAGAGTTCGTGCATGTAGCATGACATACCAGTAAATGCTACATGGAAAGAAGCAAAACTCACTGAAATCAAATTTAACAGGGGGAAGGGGAAGGCTCCCCACTAAAGTCCAAACCAAGAGTTCCACATAAATATTTTTCTGTCTTAGAAAAATCACCCCTCCCGGTAAGAAGCTGCTAGAACCTTTGGTAAGCAACATCAAATTGAGAATGCTTTGCATGCAATGGCTTGTGACATTGGCCTGTTTCTTTTCTCAGTAAACAAGCCCTGATTAGCCATGTCTGAGGGCCCCCCTAGCGTGTGAGACAGGAGGTTGGGGGGAATGCCCAGGCCTCCTCCCATTGGCTCTCCCAGCTGAAAGTTCAAATGACAGCCTCGAATCCCCGGAGCGAGCGGCTGGCCTTCATCCACCCAGAAACACTGGAAATGGATCTGCTGGAGAGTTAGCCAACAAGCGTTTCTTGGAATCGTAAATGTCTGAGGGCTGCTGCAATACTTCAGATTATCTTGTTTTCTTTATCCATGGAAGCCAAGGTTTTAATGCAGCATCTGTGTGAGTATCTTTTGATAATAAGAACCAAATGTTGTTGGTGGAAATGACTGGAAATTACACTGAGCATCAGAATGTGGGGTTTTAGATTCCCTCCAGAAGGCCTGCTGAGAAACAAACACACAAGACATCTTTCCTACAAATCTCCTAGGGATGTCGCAACCCTGAGGGCTCCTGCTGCTTTCTCTCCAGGCATGGGTGGGCTGGGACTGTGCAGCCTCTTCAGAGACTTCCACTGGCTGGTGTAGATACCTCACACAACTCCAATCTGATCTCCAGCCTTCTCCTTTGAGCAACTTCCTTGGCCACATCTAGAAACTTCTACCTAGACATGTCAAGACCAGACTCATCATTTGCCTCCAATCTGGCTTGCTATTCTGTCTCTAGATGCCACACTGATGAAAGCCAGCCTTGATCCTGCAAGAGAAATCTGGAAATCATTCCTGACCCCTCCCCGTGCTGCCTCTACCAGCCGGTGACCCCTCTGACCCTGACATCATTCCCTCTTATCCACACATTTGGCCCAGTCCTGGCATCCAGCCTCCCTCCAGACACCGAATCCTTGCAGTGTCTGTTCAAGTCTACCTCCAGCCAAAATGATCTCTTGGGGGGCAGCAGGGGAGAGAAAAAAGAGACTATTCAGCCATAACCAAAACTGAAGATGGGGCTGGAGAGACAGTCAATTGAGCGTTTGATGAGGAACTGAGTTTGATCTCTATCTAGTACGAAGGTAAAAAGCCCAGCACAGTGATATGCACATGTAATCCCCATGCCAGGGGAAACAGAAGTCCTGGGGTTCGCTGGCTAACCAGACGGATGGACTGGTAAACTATCCCAGAGAGAAACCCTCTTTCAAAAAGGAAGCGAGAAGATAACTCAGTCAGTAGAGCGGCTGCCATGCAATCACAAAGGGGCCACAATGGCGTGCATCTGTAACTCCAGTCCTAGCAGGGCGGAGACAGACAGGCAGGTCCCTGAAGCTCACTGGGCAGTCGGCTTAGCCAATCTGTGAGTTCTGGGCTCAGGGAAAGCCTCTGTCTCAAACACCAGGGTGGGGAAGGGTAGAGGAAGACACTGTGCACTGGCCTCTGGCCTACACACATCGGCACACACATGTACTATAAGCTGAACATACGCAAATGATTTTTTTTAAATGCTTACTGAGGGACCACACCTAAGGTTGACCTTCCGGCCTCTGCACATGCATCTGTACACACATGGTAAAACAAAACCCGAAAGCCTGAACCGGGGTCTGGTTCCCTCCATATTCTCAAGTTGAACTCCACCTGCAAGGAAAAGTTATAAACGGCATCAATATACACCCATATTTAGGATCTACCAAGGGAGACCTTTCAGAAACCGCCCTTACTGCCCGATACACAGGGCACAGGCTGCACCTATCCCTCCTGTTCACTCACCTTGTCCTGCCCAGCGGGACCCGAGGTCTAGTGGAGGGACTTAGTAATACACAGGCCAGGTCCTGGGGCAGAATAGCTCTGACGTAGTCCTATCTAGTGGACCTCTGTCCCCAGGCATGACACGCCCCTGCTGTCTTGAGAGCAAAGCAACTGTGATTACCAGCAAGAGGCCCTCATAGGATTGGGGGTGCAGAAGTAGAGGTGTCTGATGAGGTTCACTTAAGATTCCAGCCCCTCCCTCCCTCCCGCCCCTTCCCAGCAACCTCTGGTGCACATCACCTTGATGTACTAGAATCCAAATGAGGTAGAGGATTGACTGAGGCGGGGACTCCAGCGGTGTAGCTTTTGTGATTTGTCACCTACACTGGGGTCACCGGTGCTGGGTGTGCTTTTGTGGTGATGCAGCAGCTTTTGAGTTCCTGGCAGCCCTGTGAGGAAACCCTCACCTATTAGTCTCTCACCAATAGAAGTCATGAAGCCCTCTGCTCCTGAGGAGCGCTCTGGTCTGGGATGATTGAAAGTAAAGTTGGCTAAAGAAGGGTCCTAGAGGGTCCGGACCAGAGGAGATGCTGAAGGCAGACCAAAGGCTCAGCCGGTCCCTGTGGACCAGCAAAGCGTTAGTGTACAGCAATGGCAGGCTACTGAGAGAGAAGGCTAAAGCTGCACGTGCCCCTTGATTTCCTTTTCGCTTCCCACTGCCCTTTACAAGGGCTGTGCCCTGAAGCCTCTACAGCGGTGGTTCTCAACCTTCCTAACACTGTGACCCTTTAAGACAGTTCCTCATGCCGTGGTGACCCCCAACCATAAAGCTACTTTCTCAACACTTTATAACTGTAATTTTGCTGCTGTTGTGAATCATAATAGAAATGTCTGTTTTTTGATGGTCTTAAGTCACTCCTGTGAAAGGGTTGTACCTACAGGTTGAGAACCATTGCTCTATATGGAGGCCCACATAGGCCTACCATCCCTCACCTGGATTAGCCCCTTAGACCAGCATCTCTGTGGTGCAGGGATGCCTGTCCGCTACCACCTCTGGGGCGGATTGGAGTGCATTTGTTTGCATTGCTTTTAAAAGGCAGCCAGGAAATAAACATGTGTTAGGTAAATGATTTATCCCCTTTCCCTTCCCTGCCTGGCTGTCCTGACACGCCCAAAGAGACAAGCTCAGAAGAGCTCCACAGACTCTCAGCAGAAAGGAAATTGAAGCTCCCTCTTTGTCCCGAAACCTTTAGCTTGGGTTTCTCCGTGTATGGAGGACCACCCTCGAGAGTACCACGGTCAGATGACTCCTAGCTTCAGATGAGAGCTCTGAGCCCTTAGCAAATAAGTCACACGAGCAGCGAGGACTGGAACTCCGGCATCTCACCGCTGAAAACACGCTTGGCCATCCTGTGCCATCCCGTGGCAGGGCAAGCTCTAGCCCTGAACCTTCGCTTTCTATGTTCTTGTATGCTCTCCCTGTAAGGCCGTGCACAACTGGAATGCATGTTCTAAGGGAACCACAAAGCACATAGCTTCGAACAAAGTACTCAGTAGAGGTTTGTCAACTGAGCATGTGGGTGCCCTGCTTAATCGCACACACAGCAACCCTTACCCCACTAAACTCTCCCTCTGCAGTGTGAGCCCCTCCTGGATTATGACATTAAAAGCCCCGGAAAGGCATCTCTTCAGTCACTTAGCGTCCATGAACCCATCTTTCTGAGTGGAAGCCGCCACACCGCCCACATTTCCGAATTCACCATCAATCACTCTGTGGTGACTGGCAGGCCTGGCTCTGGACCGAACTGGCAGTGGAGTGGCCTTTGCACAGAGGAGGCACCCTAAGAGGGGCCCACAGCCAACCATCCCGGCCAGAGCATAGCCTCTTCCACGGGGCGCCGAGTAATTGGTTCTGTATGGTGTTTGTTATGGCTTATGTCAAAAAATCAGGAAAGAAGCCGCTGGGGAAGGAAGGCTTTTGTCAGACACCACATGGTGGAGTCCCCGCTGCGGCTCTGCTAACCTGGACCCAATTAGGGGTTTGTGGGACTCAGGCCGTTGAGCTTGTTTTTGAAGCTCTTTGACTGAATCCTGCTTCCTTGGAGCTCTGCTTCCTTTTCAAAACGCAGATTTGCAAAAGCCTTGGAGGTGCGGTTGAGCAGGCTCCTGCAGCCGGGCCAGAGCTGGAAAAGTGCTCACCCCTCTGCACCAGGCCGTGCCCAGAGCCAGGCTGTGGGGCTGACACTCATGTGCTGACTCTTGCCAGCTCTTGCTGATCACCTTGACTCATGAGGGAGCTGGATGGAAACTCCGGGAAAGATGCTGTTTTCTTCCAAGCCCCGGGCACCATTTTGCCATCTACAAAAATGCCCTTTGCTATATTTAGGCCATGCTCACAGGCCCTGCTCCTGGGAATGTTTCTCAGGCTTTTTTTTTTTTTTTTTTTTTTTTTTTTTTTAATTTTTTTTCCCTGCCACCTGGAGAAATCGTCAAGCATTTGAACCCCCCTCCCCTTCCCTCTCCCCTCCCCCACTCTTTCTGCAGCTTGCTAATTAAAACAAACCCCTGGCCACATTACAACCTTCAAACGGAATTCAGGCGTCAGTGGAAAGTACTGGCATGTGTTTTCCCCACCCCCAATGACTCCCTGCTGGTGTTTATGAGGTACCTGCCCTGTGCCAGGCCCCTGCTCTGCGCTATATACAGGTTTGCTCACTTCAGGCTCCGTCCCCTGTGAGTTGTGGGAACCATGAATTACCATCACACCAGGTTAGAGACAAGAAGACTAGGGAGGTCCAGCCGCTAGCCCCCACCGCCATAGCCTCAGGGAGCCCCAGGCAAGGTCTGATCCAGGTTTTCTTGACTCTGTCCTGGGATTTGTGTGGTGTGACACTTTTCCTGGAGAGGTATGCATGAGTATTTACTTACTCCGGGTAAGGAACAGAGGTCAGACCAAGGTATGGATAACACCACAGTCCATCAGTGAGTCATATTTGCGTTCCATACAGGAGTATGAATGAGTGAGTGAGGGGTTACTTACAGGAGCAGAAATGTCTCAACAGCAGCTACGTCCAGAAAACCCTCCTCAGCATGAGTGACAGCTCATGAAAGCTGGAAACCTGGAGTTCACTGCATACACTGCAGGAGGTTCAACATGTTGGAGAGCTTACTTTCCAGGTAGTTCAGTTGGTCTCAGTCTCTTTCAGGTAGCTTGGCTCATCTGTCTTCTCCAGGCAGCTTAGTATAGCTGAGAGCTCCCTTCAGCCATTCTTACTGCCCAGATAAGCACAGAGAGGGAGATACCTAGTGATTCTGGTCAGTTTCAGGGACTTCCTGAAGCCTTCGAATGGTTTACTTCCTGAACGTGAGGAGCCTATCTACAGGATGCAGCATTTGACCTTCCCTCAGAACATCCTGTGTCTTAAGGAGCTTCCTTGTAGAACAGTTAACCCTCCCTTTTAACATCCTGTGTTTTATCCCTAGGATGGAATATTTTCTTCCTAGAATATCTTCATGAACTTCCCTCTAAGATGGAATATTTTATCTCTGAGGAAATTGCTATACAACTTGACACTAAGCCTCTCTTCTGTGTGACACACAGTGCTGGAACAGGCAGGCTAGACACCCTGACTTCTGAGAGTCCAGATTTTATTTGCATACAGAATCCCATGAAAATCTGGAAATGAGTTCTGAGGAAGGGCTCTGACATGGAAGGGGATCATGGGAGTCTCCCACTTAGTACAGTGATTCTCCAACTTCAGCCCCACTCTTAGAAGTCTGTTCTCTGCATGTGGCTTCCCCTCAACATGAGGATGACATTGAAGTTCCTTTTACTGTTCTTGGGACCCTAGTACTACAGATGTGAAACAGAAAATCTCCCCTGAATCAGCCCTGCCTCGAAGATTAGCCCCCTGGTGTATATGGCCCTTGACTCAGATACCTGGTCTGGTCAGCTCACAAACCATCATCCACACTGTTGTTTGGGCTTAGGCCTGTCTAAGAGAGCAGCCGACAGTTTCCTTGCTGTGTGGTTTCTGACTTCCTTCCAGGAGGGCCAGCCACAACAGTAAGGCTACATTCTCCCGAAAATGCCACTCCAGAAGATTCAGAACAACTGTGACACTCAGCAGTGAAACAGGCCACATGGCACATTCTGTTATTACCTCTACCCCACAGAGGAAGAAACTAAGGCTGTCGCATTTTGTTGGGTTGGTTTGCAAGGAGGTTTGTTGTAGCCCAGGCTATCCTCAAGACTGCTATGTAGTTGAGGATGACCTCGAGTTTCTTATCTTCCTGCCTCTACCTCCCCAGTGCCGGGATTATAGGTACGCACCACCACACCCAGTTCACATGATGATGGAGATCAAAGTCAGCTGAGCTATACCCTCAGCTCCCCCAAAGTTGTCATTTATGAAGATATTTGAGAACTTTGGGGCCAGATTCTTTCAGGAAGCAAGCCTGACTTCATCACTCCCACAGGTTTAACCTCAGGCACGCACAATGTCTTTAAAGCCCCATAATGATGGCCCTGTATGCTAGCCCAGCCTTGCCCTTACCCATCCATCTCCCTGGCGAATGGTTCTACTTCCTCCCTCCCTGGCAGTGGCTTCTTTGCTCTGGCTTCTGAATTTTTCCCATGCTGACTGTAGTATGTGCCTCTCAGGCAACACCTCTGCCCTTTGTCTGGAAAGGAAGTGTGGTGTGCTGCATGTCAACCTGACACAAGCTAATGTCATTTGAGAAGAGGGAACCTCAACTAAGAAAACGGCTCTATAAGATCCCACTATAGACAAGCTGGTGGGGTGTTTTCTTGATTAGTGATGGATGGGGATGGTGCCATACCTGGGCTGGTGGGCCTGGGATCTATGTGAAAGCAGGCTGAGCAAGCCATGGGAAGCAAGCCAATACCCCTCCTGCCTCTGGGTTGCTGCCCTGTTTGAGCTCTTGCTCTGATTTCCTTTGATGATAGATAAACAGTGCTATGGAAGTGTAAGCCAATAAACCCTTTCCTTCCCAGTTTGCTTTTGGTCATGGTGTTTCGTCAAAGCTATAAAAAACATAAGACGGGCAGTGTGGATGTCTGTGCCTTCAAATCCTTCCAAGGCTTGCCCATACTGACTAGTGAATTTGTAGAGGATCCAGTGCCCGGCCCTACCCGAGCCACTCCGCCCTTTAACCTCTGCCTTCCTTTGGTACCCATGCTACCCCAGTTAAGTCTTCTCACTGGTAATTCAAACCTTCTCCTTAGAATCCTAGTGCCTTTCTCCTCTGGTGACAGCTAAATTCTTCATGATTTCTTCCATTCTGCTCTTTCCTCATTGTTCTGGGTCCCGGCTTTGCTGATGTCCTGTGCATGAACAAAATACACGCTGTGGCTTGGGCATAAGTGTCCCTCAAAGGGACCAGTGCTTAAGGCTCGGTGCCCAGATGATGGATTCAAGCACTGGTGGGTGGTTTGTCATGATGGATCTGACTTCTGATATGGGTTAATTCATCAAAGGATTAATAACTGAACAGACTACAGCTGGCTAGCAGAGGTTCGAGGAGGGGCCTGACTGGAAGAAGGGGATGACTTGTGGGGTCTTTGAAGGGTATATATCTTTGCTACCTTCTCCTGCGTTTTTCTAATTACTTGTTGCTATGACACAAGCATCTACCCCCACCACACGATCCTGCTGTCAGAATATTCAGCTCTGTCTCAGTCCCACAGAGACGGATCCAGCTGAGCTTACATCCTCAGCTTCTTGATGTAAGCTCAGGATTTCAGGATTTCAGGATTTCTCTGTGGATACTCTGTGTTCTGGAACTCACTTTGTAGACCAGGCTGGCCACAAACTCAGAGATCCACCCGCCCCTGCCTTTGGAGTGCTGCTGGGATGAAAGAAAGGTGTGCACCACCACTACCTGGCAACCTTGAGGCTACAGAGCACCTAAGAGCTATCCGGGCTATGAGGCGCTGAGTACAAGGCCTCAGTTCCCAGCTCCGCAGAGGAAGCATATTCAGACTCTGTTAGTCTGGGTTGAGGTGTTTCTAAGGTGGGAGAAGCCTAAGTAATGGAGCCCCCAAATATTCCACTCTGCCTTGTGTAGCTCTGGTAAGATAGAACGATGCTTGGATTTAATGGGCAGTTTCTCAGTGTCATGCATGGTGCTGTCTCGGAACCTAGTACCTTGATTTTGTAGTAATCTCTGAGCAGGCAGGACCTGTGTTCAGGCCCCAGAAGTCATAAAAGGAGAAGGCCTTGTGACTATGCTGCTACGTGTGCTGGATTTACAGATCCCAAGACATGCTTGGATGGCCACTCCACCTGTTGGGTGGTCAGTCAGCCTTTGGAGTGAAGGAGGATTGCATGGGCAGAAAGATGTGAATATACTGGAAACCTGTTCAGGAGGCTCAGTTACGTAGGTCATGAATGGCCAGGGATGGATCCTAGGGGAGAAGAAGCAACCCTCCTTGCTTTGCTCTTGCAGCTGGCCAGCTGGTGGTATCAGTCACCAAGTTAGCCAGCTTCAGTGTGAGAACACACGTAAGAATTAACCATGACTGCTATAACAACAGGCCACAGTCTAGGGAACTTAAACTTTTGAAATGAGTTAACTAGCTGTGGGGAATTGGGGAGTTGTGAGTGAAGGCGTAAAGAGAAGACGAAGCCTTGTGAATGTGTATCTTTGACATGAGCATGGCCATGTCAAGATCCTAATGCCTCAGGTCCATAGACATCCAAAGCCTTCCCTGGGTTAAGCTCAGGGAAATTGTCGGTGCCTTCTCCTGACCTGAGTACACAAGTATCTATGAGGGACAGGTGAACAAAAATCCCCAACAAAGCTTCCTCCTGGGGATGTCTGCAGCCTGACACAGGTCCCCTACAGGGACTTCCTACACAGAGTAGCCAAACCTGTCTCTATGTGGTTGAACACAACCATTCCATTGAGATAAGGGATACACTAAGTATGCTGCGTTTCCGGGCTGCAGCTGGTGCTCTCCCTCAGAGCGAGCAGAGTGCACCTCGCCCAGGCTCAGCTTTTCTGTATGAGTTCCTGTCCTTTCTTCACTGCTCATTGCCTGCTCAAGTTTCCAGCACCAAGCCATGTAGGACGAGGCATCTTGCATTTCTAGAAAACAGAAAAGCCAAGATGTTCCCAAGGCTGATTTCTTCTGAGTCCTTTCTTCTTGCCTATTTACAGACAGCCATCTTCTCACTGTGTCCTTAGATGGTTGTTCTTTGTGTGTTTGTATATTCCCCTGTCCTTGTAATGACATCACCAAAATGGATTAGGACAAGTCATGATGACCTCATTAAACCTCAGTGCTTTACTAACTCCAAGCGTGTCAGGTGGCGAGATCCTAGGGTTCGGGTGGCAGGGGCATGATTCAGCCATTACAGCTCTTAGGCTTTAAATCTTGGCCCGTGCCCGGACAGAACACATCAAGCCAACATGGTTCTACTTGGAGAGGTTTAATGAGAGAAGAAGAACAAAAGAGGGGAGAAGTAAAAGAGGCCGGCCATGGGCATGTGGCTGGAAAGGAGGGGATGGGGAGAGAAGGGACAGGGAAGAGCAGAGAATGGAAGAACAAAGGGCAAGATGGGGTGAGAGAGAAGAGGGGGCAAGCAGCCCCTTATATAATCAGGCACAGCTGGCTGTTGCTAGGCAACTGTGGGGGTGAATCTTAGACAGAATCCCAACAATAATTTTAAATAGGCTGAGTTAGTTTGGAGAAACGGGCAAGTGTGTAAGCGACAGTGTGGGGTATGTATCTATTCAAAGGGGGGGGGCAGCTTAACTGGGGATGTGAATCCAGGTGTAAGGAGTTAAGGACAGTGAGACGGGGCTGGAGAAATAATAGCTCAGTGGTTAAGAGTACCGACTGCTCTTCCAGAGGTCCTGAGTTCAAATCCCAGCAACCACATGGTGGCTCACAGCCATCTGTAATGGGATCTGATGCCCTCTCCTGGTGTGTCTGAAGACAGCTACAGTGGACTCGTATACATAAAATAAATAAATCTTAAAAAAAAAAAAAAAGAACAGTGAGAGGAATCAAGGAACAACAGAATCAACACAAAGGAGAGGGAGGAGAGCACAGAACCAATGTCTAGGACCACAGGGCGGACAGCAGATGGGAACTATGGCCATTGAATCAAAAGATGGTGGGGCGGGGGTAGGTAGAGTCCAACAAAGTTCCAAGGGAAAGGTGACTTTAAGGCAGTAGTTCTCAACCCCTTTGGCAAACCTCTGTCTCCAAAATTATTTACATTATAATTCACAACAGAAGCAAAATTACAATTATGAAGTAGCAACGAAAATAATTGTAGGGTTGGGGGGATCACCACAGCATGAGGAACTGTGTTAAAGGGTCGCAGCGTTAGGAAGGTTGAGAACCACTGCTTTAAGGAGTGGTCTCCATGTGTCCGATTTCTCAGTATTATGGCACACACACACACACACACACACACACACACACACATGCACACACACACACACACACACACACACACACACACACACACACACACACACGCACACACCCCTAGCTCTAAAGCCTCTTCATACCTGGCTCTCATTCAGCTCTGTGTCTTCTACAGGACAGGGCACAGTGAGGAGCAGCATTTGAGTTTCATCACCTCAGGGCCATGGTTTGGGAATAGAATGAAAATGAAAACACAAAGATAATTACATCCCCTAGCAGGTACGTTTTTCTCTGTTCAGGAATCCAGCCGCTGTCTGGGAGGGCAAATCAGTATGTCTTTGATCTTAAGATGCTCATGACTTGGGGTTGGGGATTTAGCTCAGTGGTAGAGCGCTTGCCTAGGAAGGCAAGGCCCTGGGTTCGGTCCCCCAGCTCAAAAAAAAGAACCAAAAAAAAAAAAAAAAAAAAAAAGGGGTTGGGGATTTAGCTCAGTGGTAGAGCCCTTGCCTAGGAAGCTCAAGGCCCTGGGTTCGGACCCCAGCCCCGGAAAAAAAAGAACCAAAAAAAAAAAAAAAAAAAAAAAAAGATGCTCATGACTTCTCCAGAAGATTCTGAAGTTAAATGAAACATCCCAAATGGATAGTCTACTTGGAAGGGAGAGAGAGAGAGAGAGAGAGAGAGAGAGAGAGAGAGAGAGCGCTCCACCCAGCCTCTGCTTACTGCAGTTTGTTCAGTGTCCCAGCATTCATTGGTTGAAGGGAATGATGCCTTCCAGATGCTTCCAGATGCTTCCAATCTTCTCCAGCCAGGAGTCTGACTGGCCAACTGGGCCCCCACCCTCGGTCTGGCTGTCCACAGATGGACCTTCCCAGCCCAGAGTCTCACACACCCACTTGGGCTAGGCCTGTGGCCTTGCCTCTTGTAGTAGACAGGGCCAAGCTGGCTCCTCTGCAGACCTTCAGCTCTAAGATCCACTTTAGGAGCCTCATTGGCTGACTAGGGCCTTAGCATGAAGATCAACCTTGTGAGGATTCCTGCTTTTCATTTGAAAAGCCTTTGGTGACTCTGAGCCACCCTCAGGGCCTGTGACTGCTCCACCTTTGGTGTTTGCCATGCACTGACTTGGATGGATAAATAGTTTTCTTCTCTTAGAGCAGGGGTTCTCAACCTCCCCAATATTTCGACCTTTTAGTAACATTCCTCATGTTGTAGTGGCCCTCAACCATAAAATTATTTTCATTGCGACTCTGTAACTATAATTTTGCTACTGTTATAAATTATAATGTAAATATTTTTAGAGATAAAAGTTTGCCAAAGGGGGTCGTGACTGACAGGTTGAGAACCACTGTCATATCTTTCTTATATTCCGATATTTCAGTAAACTAGGCCTCAATATTGGAAGTCATTTTTAAATTTTTTCATGCATATGTGTGTATACATGTTTGCATACACTTGTGTGTGGATGTGCATTTACACAGATGAACATGCACATGTATGTGCCCAAGGAAACCTGAAGTTGATGCCTTCTATGTTATTTGTTGAGGCAGGGTCTCTCACTGAACCACAAGCTCACCAATTTGGGTAGTGTATCTAATCAGCTTGCCCCAGGGACGCCTGCCTGCCTCCCACACCTTGGGATTGCAGGTGGCCACCACATTGGACTAGTTGTCACTTGGGCTCTGGGGATTTGAACTACAGTCCTTATGTTTGTGTGGCAAGTACTTTATCTGCTGAGCCATCTCAATAGTCCTTAAGTTTTGGAAGACAACACAGAGAGACTGTCTGGGGGCAGATAGATGGATGTACTACCCTCATGCCCGCCCCCCAGCAAGTAAAACTGAAATCCTTGGACACAGAGAGATTGACAGAGAGATTGAGACCAACTACGGACATCCAGATCTAAGGAGCCCAGGAAGTTGCTGGCCAGAATAGGCACAGACTAAATTCAGTCAAACAGAGCCAGGACACCGCAGCCTATCAAGAGAGAATAACGGTGTGCTTTCTCTGAGCCCAACAGTCAGGGTTGGGGGAGACATTACAGACAGGATGGGACTATTATCATACACATGCCAAGCCCTAGGAAATGTACAAACACTCTGCCAGTTGGCATTGCAGAAGACAGGGCAGAGAGAGAGAGAGAGAGAGAGAGAGAGAGAGAGAGAGAGAGAGAGAGAGAGAGAGAGAGAGAGACCTTCATTCCTGTCAGGGGAAACAGGACCCTTGCCATGGTGTCAGTAGAGAGGACGCTCACCTAGAATAGTACGGCGCCTTTCTCATTCCTACAGGGAGGGGATTCAAGACTTTCATCATACCCCCTGATGACAGAGCTGCCCCTCCACCAGCTTCATGGCTCCGGGCAGATATTGGTGGAAGAGGCTGGTGGAGAACTGAAACTGTCACTTCCACTCAGCACTGACAAAGAACAGAGCTCTCCCACCCTAGGTTATCAGGGAAGGCTGAGCAGAAAAGCTGGTCTTCTCCCCTCCCCCTGCCAGAGCTGCACAAGAAACAGCCAGCTGTGGTGGGACACTTAAATCAGATCCAGAGTCTCATGTGAAATGTGAAACTGTTCAGGCTTCAACGGGAAAATCACTCATCGTAATGCCAACTGTCAGAGAGATGGCGATCGGCGTGAAAAATGACAAGAAATAGATATCGCCAGCGGTAACGGCAGGAACGGTGGGTTATCAGGCCAAGGTCTGGAGGCCGCAATGATAAAAGTTTCAGAAGGCAATTATGTCTGAAAAAGAAAAGAAAAATAGAGCCTCGACATGTAAGTGTCAATCACAAAAGGAAATAGATTCTATAAACAGAAATGTAGAAAAATAGAAACTGTCCAATAAAAACAATAGAAGAAAGCCTCAAAGGAGATCCCAGCAGGACTCTGGGGACGGTTATGGCATGGAATTCTGTACGAAGAAAAGGGTGTAGAGATGACATAATTTAAGACCCTCCCCCAAGAGGGGGAATACTCACACCTCTGAGAGGCTTAGTTAACCTTCGACTCTGAACAAACTTGATACCACCAAGACACAGCACAGTCATGACAAAGGGAGATCCTTGACAGCCGTATATGCTTCTTCCTGTGGGGAAGCCATAAGTTACTGCAGAGTTCTCATCCGAACCATGTGGTCAGGAGGAAGGCTCTTGACATGCTACACGACTGAGGGAAAAAGTCAGAAAGTATCCCGGTGACAGTATTAAGCACAAAAGGACAGAGGGTGGGAGAGGCAGCTCAGTGGTTAAGAGCACACGCTGCTCTCGCAGGACCAGGACTCCATCCCTGGCACCCACATCTGACAGCTCACAACAATCTCCAGCGCCAAGTAATCTGACACCTCCAACCTCCATTGTGACACACACACACACACACACAGAGAGAGAGAGAGAGAGAGAGAGAGAGAGAGAGAGAGAGAGAGAGAGAGAGAGATGCATGCACGGGCACAACTACAAATAAATAATATAAAAGATTACCTGAGACATGAATGGTAAATGGTAAGCTCTTTTCAAAAAGAAAAGAAGGGGCTGGAGATTAAGATGGCCTAATGGTTAAGAGCATGGGCTGCTTTTCCAGAGGACCCTGTTCAACAACCACATGGTGGCTAATTATTGCCTGTAAAACCAGCTCTAAGGAATCCAACAGCACTTCTTACCTCCCTGGCCTCCTCTATGGAGACTGGCATGGTGACAGAGGCAGAGACAGGGAAAGCTCCATGAGTTTGAGGCCACCCTGGTCTACATAGTCAGTGTCAGGCCAGCCAAGGCTATATAGTGAGACCCTGTCATGGAGAAGGGGAAAAAAAGGAAGGAAGGAAGGAAGGAAGGAAGGAAGGAAGGAAGGAAAGGAGAAGGAGGGAGGGAGGGTGGGAGGGAGGAAGGAAGGAAAATGAGAAATCCTAAAATATCAGGAAGGTAGATAAACACTAGAACGTTATAAAAACATTTTTAAAATGTTTTGTGTATGGTTGTTTCCTGCATTGTCAGCCTGTGTGACACGTGTGCCTGGTGCCTGTGGAGGCCAGAAGAGGAGTCAGATGCCCTGGGACTGGAGTTACAGAGGTCGCGAGCTCACAGGTGGGTGCTGGGAGCTGAACCCAGGTCCTCTGTAAGAGCAGCCAGTACTCTTAACCACTCCAGCCCCAAAAAGTATTATTTTAAAATACCAATGCGGCTCTAAATATATGTGAAAAATACTAAAGATGCTTATAAAAATAACCCTAGCTACCCAGGGGGCTGAAGCAGGAAGACAGAAAATTCAAGGGCTATTTAGGCTACAAAGCGAGAAAACGAAACAAACAAACAGAAAATTTATGATAGAGAAATTAAAATAAAATTCTTGTTTTTGCTGCTGTGGGCTTGTTTGTTTGTTTGGTTTGGTTTTCCAAGACCGGGTTTCTCTGTGTATCCCTGGCTGTCCCGTAACTTGCTCTGTAGACCAGGCTAGCCCCAAACTCACAGAGATCCTCCAGCCTCTGCCTCCTAAGTACTGGGATTAAAGGTGTGAGCCATTGTCACCACCACCTGGCTAAAATTAAGTTCTAAAAAGAAACAAGTAGAGAACAAATATCAGAAACGATGAACTGACAGGCACAAGCTCTGGTCCATTAAATAATTACATCAATAATTACATCAGCCATGAGTGTCTCCTAGAGCAATTATAAGACACAGTCTGGCAGAGTGAATGCAGTACACTAACCACATATAAGGGGCTTCCAACCACTTGGGCAGCTTGACAGCTCATGGGTAGAAGATCTATCATGCAACTATTAACCAGAGGAAAGCAGGTTGCCGTAAGAATATCAGGTAAAGTAGGGCTTTGGAGCAGAAATAAGTTCCAGAAACAGACAGAAACAATGTATGAGGGTGAAGGGCCAGCCCACCAAGACAGGGCAATTCTAAGTGTGTTACTCAAAAGCAAAATTGTGAAAGAGTTACAACTGAAAAGGAAGTAGGTAACTCTGCCGGGAGATTTGGTAATTTCTAGAATGAGAAGGAATAGCAGTGTGGTGATTTGTATATGCTTGGCCCAGGGAGGGGCACCATTTGGAGGTGTGGCCTTGTTGGAGTAGGTGTGGCCTTGTTGGAGGAATTGTGCCACCATGGGCGTGGCCTTAAGGCCTTCATCCTAGCTGCCTGGAAGCCAGTCTTCTCCTAGTGGCCTTAAGATGAAGATGTGGAACTCTCAGTTCCTCCTGCACCATGGCTGCCTGGACGCTGTCGTGCTCCCACCTTGATGATAATGGACTGAATCTCTGAATCTGTGAGAGAGCCTCCAACCCCCCATGAAATGTTGTCCTTATAGGAGTTGCCTTGGTCATGGTGTCTGTTCACAGCAGTAAAACCCTAAGACAAGCAGTAAGGATATAGAAGAAGTGCCATCACCACCCAACAGGAGCTCAAATAAGGCTGGAGACACTCGCCTAACGAAAGCAGAAATGCATAATCTTCTGACACTAGTGTAACAGCAGGGGCCTGTGAAGAACCTGGATGTCTGTCCCTCCTTGCTTTCCTCCTTCCTTAAGGCGGGATCTTTCTTTTTTCGTTGTTTGTTGTTGCATAGCCCAGGCTATCTGGCCCAGGAGTTTCTAGCCTCTGCCTCCCATCTCTCCATAGAAGCCCCGGGAATTATAGACACGTGCATTAGCATGCCTGGCTTTATGTGGGATCTAGGAGTTCGCACGCTTTTTCACTCTTGCACACTAAGTGGTTTACATACTGAGCTACTCCGCAAGTCCAGGCACTTTTTTATTCTTCATGGCTCTAAATTGGAAGGGTGCCAGGGGAGTGTCCCAGGTCAAGTATGAAGCCCACTTTCCTCAAAGTGAAGAATGTCTTTGCATTCCTAGCTTGCAGAGACATTTGGTACACCAAGCGCTTTTCCATCCATATTGAAATGGTTGTGTGATCTGTGTCAACATGATGAACCCCACTGATTGGTGTTCAGATGTCAAACTGATCTGAGGCCCACTCAGTCACAATGTGTCATCCTTTTTATATACTGCCGGAATCGGTTTGAAGTTTGGCATTACATATTTTTGTGGCAGGAGAGTTATTGCAATGTTTTTTTTTTTTCCCCATTTGGTTTTGGTTAGGAGGGTAACACTGCTTTTACATAACCAATGAACCAGGATTCCTTTTCCTCTAAGTTCTGAAAGAGTTAGTGTAAAATGAACTTGAACTTTTCTCTCCTGGAATGCCTGATGGAATCCATTTATTCGTCACCAAGTCTTCCTCTTCCCTCTGCTCCCTTCCTAAGGCAAGAGTAGTGTGTGTGGAATTTGGGGGTGTGGCGGGGGTGGTGGTGAGGCAAATGCCACAAATCTGACTTGTTTCCCCAGCTGCACAAAAGAAGGAGAATGGCCTAAGGTGTGAATGGGGCTGCGGCTGAAGCTGCAGGCCCACTCAGATCTCTCAAAAGCCATGGTTCCTGCCGTAGCCCTCATGGCAAGAATTCGGTTAAGTCATGTCATCCCCCGGGGACAAGCCTAATTCCACATTGACTAGCAAAAGGAAAAGGTGACAGGGGCCAAGGGCCCTTTATGAACCTGAAACAGAGACAGACTGGACTAAACTCTGCAGACTGTTCCGCGCTACCTGTATGGAGCCACTTGCTTTAAGGTCGGTTGACTGTAAAGACCACCATGATGGTGGCAGAGTGGCTTAGCAAATGGTGGCACACACCCATGGTGTCAGCTGCTGCAAGTCCAGATAGCAGAATTGCTTGAACCTACAAGCTCAAGACCAGCCAGGGAAAACTTATGAGGGCCTGTTTCAAACACACAGACACCCACCTACCTCTGTGCCCCCAATCTCAGAGCTGGCAGTATAGCTCAGAAGCAGAGTCCTGGGCTACACCCCGAGCCTTACCGGCAACCACCAATTTTAGGAGTATAGATAACACCCGTCCTGTGTGTCACAGGTGACAATTGATGAAGTTGGTTACGTGTGTGCAGACCACAGACAGCTTCCTAACCTTCCATTCCCTTCCCCAGGCTGCCACGCATAAAAACCCCTTAAATTCTTGGTGAGGTGAATTTGAGACCTGCTTTCCCATCTCCAGAGATGGCCGCTTCATGAAGAAACTTTTTTTTTTTACTTGTGAAACTCATTCTAGTGGTTGACATTCTGTGAAGTGGACAAAAGGGGTCCATTTCTCCAACACAACCCACCATCCTTTATTTGAGTCAGGGTCTCACTAGTAGCCCAGGCTATACTGGAACTTACTGTGTAGCCTAAGCTAGCCTTGAATTCACCTGCCTTAGCCTTTGTAGTAGTGGGATTGCAGGCATGTGTGGTCATGCTTAGCTAACCAAACTCATGAGGGCCAGTGTCAGATGTCTTCCGCTCACCACCTCATTTTGTGAGGCAGGCAGGATCTCTCACTAAACCTAGAGTTCACCACTTCTAGTAGACTGGCTGCTTGCAAGCCCTATATCCTGTTTTTGAAGACAAGGAAATATAATCTGGAAACCTCCCTGTCTAAAATAAAGCAGTACGGCAATACATGTCTGGAATCCCAACAACCAGAGGCCAAGACCAGAGGATCACTGAGAGAGTTTTAAACCAGCCTGGTCTACACAGCGAGTAGCCCTGCCAGGCCTATATAGCAAGATCTTGTCTGGAAAAGAACAAAACCAGAGTCTGGGCTGTCACTCAGTGACATGCACAACTCCTGGCTCAGACCCCATGTACCAAATAAAACCAGGCTTGGGGGGTAACCTGTGGTTACCACTTGGGAAATAGAAACAGGAAGATCAGACGTTTGAGATTAGCCTGATCTACATGAGACCCTGCTTGCTCATGGAGACTGCTTTTCCAAACCCATGACTAATGAGAGTGGGGTGCTTACGAGCACCCTTCTGTTTGTGGAGACACGAAGGTGGTAAATCCCTCATCAAGGACTTGTTGTTGACTGCAGTGTTTGATGGGCTCATTCCTGGGCGAAGACTGGTGGAGTCTGTATTCTGTATAACCATGAATCAATTCTTTCTTGTTCCGCTGAAGTAGACCCGTGTCTTTATGGTCTGTTTCATTTTCCATGCAGCTTTGAACAGTATATTTTGATTTTAGAATGAAGTCATAAGACCTCAGAATCGTCCACAGATGGTCTCTTTCTAGAATCTGAGTGTGTGTCCGGGGGTGTTTTATGAAAGCGATGTTGCAGTGTAGAGGGAGATTAGGCTCAAATGAAGCTTGGCATAAAACACACTCAGTGTCTGGGGAATGTCCTTGTTTTGATTGCAGGGTTCAGTCTTGGCTGGGTGATGATAATGATGTCTTTAACATATAGATACTTTTCTGTTTTTTTCAGTTCGGGTTTTGTAGGCTTGTTTTAATTCTCTATCATGTCTCCAATCTGCCCAGATTTAAACCTTGGAAGGAAGACTGGCCTCTGGGATTAGCCGTGAGACTATGAGGTGGCACCGACTTCCACCCATTTGTGCACTCTCAGGTCCAGAGTGATTTTGTGCCAACAGTGAACACGTGCTGGGGTGCAGAGTGGGTTTGGAAAGTGCTTGAGACACGTACTTTTTACTAACCCCATTGTGGGGTGGGGAAGAAAGGAAGAGACAGTATTTTCTCCCAGAATGTTGGCTCAGAAGCAATGTACCAATTGTCAGCTTTCAAATGCTTTGAGTTAAGACTCTTTCTTCCCTGGGGCAGGCCTGGGACTTGCTCATTCCTTCATTTTGAGCCTCTAGCTCACTCAGGGGAAGTGGATTATTTGAACATTCCTATTATTTGAACATAACCTCTAAGAGATGTGTTGCATGAACAGGTCCCTAGAGGTTGCAGCAATGCCTCAGAACAAAGATCTCCCCCCTCCCTCTCTCCCTCTCTCCCTCTCTCCCTCTCTTCCTCCCTCCCTCTCTTCCTTTTCTCCCTCTTTCCCTCTCTCCCTCTTCTCCCTCTCCCCCAGTCCTCTCTCCCTCTCTCCCTTTCTCCTCTCCTCTCCTCTCTTCTCCTCTACCTTTCCTCTTTCTCCTCTTTCTTCTTTCATTCCTTTCTCTCCTTCCTGTCTCTTTCTTTGAGACCGTGACTTAAGTAGACCATGCTGGCCTTGAACTTATGTAACCAAAGATGAATGTAAACTTCCAGTTCCTTTTGTCTCCTCCTCCTGAGTGCTAGGATTACAAACCTCTGCTACCGAAGTCTGTTTTTATGCCATGCTAAGGGCTCTTCCTCCACCACTCTTCTACCTAACTCATTAGGAAACTCTCTCTCTCTCTCTCTCTCTCTCTCTCTCTCTCTCTCTCTCTCTTTCTCTCCCTCTGTGTGTGTGTGTGTGTGTTGTTTTAGGTTTTTCAAGACATGGTTTCTCTGTGTATCCCTAGCTGTCCTGGACCTCCATTTGTAGACCAGGATGGCCTCGAACTCAGATCCACCTGCCTCTGCCTCCTGAACCCTGGGATTAAAGGTGCGCACCATGGCCTTTAATCTTAGGTGAGGTCGGGTCTCTTGATCGAACCCAGAGCTTACTGATGCGGCTTGTCCTGTTAGGGAACCCGCTTCCAGCTTTAGGAGATGGAGTTCTCAGCCTCTTCTCTACTTCCCCTTCCCCTTCCCCCTTCCCCTTCCTCTTTCCCTTCCCCTTCACCTTCTTTTTCCCTTCTCCTCCTCCTCTTCTCTTCCTCCTGCTAAGTATTTTCTGCTGGAGTTTCTCTGAGTTTCTGCTGTGCCTAACCTATTATTAGAACCATCCATGAAGTTCTTAATTTCTGAGCTGTGGGATGTTATTTTGGTCTCTTTTCTTCAAAGATTCTGATTTCGACAACCTATTGCCAAGCTTCCCTCTTGGTAGTTTGTGTCTGTTTCCTTGCCCACTGATGGCCACATCTGTGTCACTCAGGGTCCCTCTCTGGCTGGCTCTTCTCTTCACTGCTTGCCAGATTTTTCTAGGGCTTTGCATGTCTAATAATGTTAATGGAATCCTGGACATTATCTATCAAAAGCAAAGAAGTTTTGGGCAATGTCCCTCTCTCCATGGATGGCTCTTCCTCCTCTCCTAAAAATGTTTGTGATTAAGGGACAGAAGCTAATATAAAATTGCCCTTTCTGGATAAAGATGACTGTGGCTGACAAAAAGCCTAACCCATGCCCTCACTGTCCTTTTTGTTTGTTTAAGACAGGGTCTCATCGTGTAGCCCTGGCTATCCTGGGACTCACTCTGTAGACCAGGCTGGCCTCGAACTCAGAGATCCACTGCCTCTGCCTCCCCAGTGCTGGGACTAACGGTGTGAGCCGTCATCGCCACCACCGCTGGCTCCTCACAGTCTTCTCACTGAGAATTGGTGGACTGTTGTCATCTTGCCCTTGAAGACCCCAAGACAGCCCATCAGTCTTGCTGCTCAGCCCTCTCTGCTCGGTGCAGGCAGAACTCCACAGATGAGACGAGACGAGCCGCCAAAGCAAACAGGCTGATCACCTCAGTCCCCTCCTTTCTCCTTGTGATTGCTCAAGTAGCCACAGCTTTCTCCCCCACCCCCAGCTCTTTCTCAGCCTTGGAAGAAGCCCTGTTCTCAGCACCAAGGAAAAAAGACTAGCGATATGGCTGGGAAGGGACTCAGTGAAGCATCAGGACTTAAGTCTAGATTTTCCCAGCACTCAATAAAAGCCAAGTATAGGAGAACCTATCTACAAGTGGAGTGGTGGTGGGGTAGAGACCAGTGAGTCTCCAGGACTCAGGTTGTAAGTACACACCACCATGCCCAGCTTTTACAGAGCTTTCCACTTGCACAGCAGACATTTTTATCCACCGAGTCATCAGTCTCTCCAGCTCCGATTAATTTTGTTTTTAGATTTCCTTTTATTTTTTATTTTTTTATTTATTTTTTTTTGGTTCTTTTTTTCGGAGCTGGGGACCGAACCCAGGGCCTTGTGCTTCCTAGGCAAGCGCTCTACCACTGAGCTAAATCCCCAACCCCTCCTTTTAATTTTAAGTGTATGGTATTTTGCCTGCATGCATGTTTGTGCACTACATGTGTGTAGTGCCCACAGATGCCAGAAGAGGGCATTGGATCTGGAACTGGAACTGGAATTCCAGATGGTTGTGAGTCACTGGGATTTGAACTCAGGTCCTCTGTAAAAGCGGTCTTGCTCTTAACCACTAGTCATCTTTCCAGCTCCCCTGTACCAGCTCATGCATACACATATAAATGCAAATAAATAAGTCTAAACACACACACACACACACACACACACACACACACACACACACACCCTCTCCAACTGAGACATGAGTGATTCTTTCCCATCACCCTCTCCTTGTATACAGCTGCTGCTCCCTCACCCAGCAGCTCCCTACCCCCTCTACCCTGCCAAACTCATTCCCATTCTTCAAAGAATCCTGCAGGCCTCCCTCTGAGCCCTGTGGCAGAAGGGTTAGGATGGGTTGTTGTTGTAGGCATTCCCGGGTCCTAACCACAAAGGATCGTGCAAGTCTGGGGGGGTCCCGCCTGGACCAGGAGGCAGCTCCCATCAGAAAATGGGGCTGGGGTTCTTCTGTTATCTCTGGTTTTGCTTTTCTTCGTGATGTGAGAAAGAACAACCAAGAGGAAGAAGGTCTGCCCCGTGCTTCGGGTTTCAGTTTACAAGGCTGAGTTCATTTTTATACATATGGTTTTGTTTGTTTCAGCCCACCAAATACCTTCAACACTCCAGGGGCCCTCAGGTTTCACAGTGTGGTGTGCACCAGTGTATAAATGTGGGGAATAGGCTGGGTGGCCTGTTGGGGTAGGAGGTGCATGACCCCTCACTCCTTGGGTCTCCTTGGGTGTTTTCCCCATCGTTCTGGGAAGACATTAGCCCATGCTGGCTTGGCCCACCGGTGTGCTTTCTCTCCCCAGGATGGGGCTGTCCTTGGTTCATGTCAAGGTCCTCAGCTCTAGACTGTCCTGGGGAAAATACCCAGTTGCTGGGTACTGACTTGCATCTAGTAATCTGTATGAGTATGAAAGGGTTCGACCTATGCATGCATTTAGCCAAATTATTCCAGAATCCCAGAGCCGAGCATGTGTCCCTCCACTGGTGGCTCTGGGCCTCCCCAGCCTCGGGTCAGCTGGGTTACGAAGTTTAACTGATTTGCGATGTATCTGCCATTACTCTCTGCATGTCTGATGTGTGTCACCCACCGTGGTGTGTGTCTATAATAGATGGGGGAGATGAGGGTAGGAAATCCTTGGGGCTTGCTGCTCGGTCAATCTAACCGAATCTGCTAATTCTTAGTTCAATGAGAGACCCTGTCTCAAAGAAATTAGGCTGTGGGGGGAGGGGACTGGAGAGATGGCTCAGAGGTTAAGGACACTGTCATAGGACCTAGGTTCAGTTCCCAGCACACACACAGCAGCTTGCAATCAGTCCCCAGTCCTAGAGGATCCAATATCCTCTTCTGGTCTCTGAGGCTACCAGGAAGGAATGCATGTAGTACACAGACATACATGCAGGCCTAATACTCACATACATAAAATTATATCTATATTTTTTTGAGACAGGGCTTCTCTGTATAGCCTTGGCTATCCTGGAACTTGCTGTATAGACCAGGCTAGCTTCAAACACACAGAGATCTGCTTGCCTCTGCCCACTGAGTGCTGAGATTAAAGGCGTGTGCCACCACCACCAGGCTAAGATAATATTTGTTAAACGTTGGAGACTCTGAGGCCTCTCTCTAAGACTTCATTATCTTTCTGCCTCTGGTACCTTGTGCATCTATCTCTGCCCATGGACCTTTTCATAAACTTCTCATCCAAGGTTCAGAACCT
The DNA here is from genome assembly GCF_011064425.1 of Rattus rattus. NCBI lineage: Eukaryota > Metazoa > Chordata > Mammalia > Rodentia > Muridae > Rattus > Rattus rattus. The sequence continues at coordinate 254,558,078 of NC_046154.1, forward strand.
TTAGGAAGACTTCCAAGCTAAAATCCGCCTATCACCTCCTCCACCACCATCATAGCCAACTCTTAGCAAGCAGGTCTCAAGAGCCCAGTTAAAAACGTCTCACACGCCGTCCTCTGGAAGCCTCCCAACACCCGCAGGCTGATGACACCACTATGCTTTTTAATGAGGCGGCCACTGAAGCGCCGGGAAGACCAGGAACTTGCACCGTTTTTTTGCAGCCTGTGGGAACGGAGGCTGCATCCAAGTGCAGACATCCGAGAGCAAAACTTGCTCTTAACCATTGCAACACATGATAGCCGAGAAGGTGACTGTGGTGGCCTCCAACACCATCCCTAACCACTCGTGATCCTTACCCATTAGGATCCTACCAGGAGGCCAGGAGAGAAACTTTGTATTATTATTATTATTATTATTATTATTATTATTATTATTATTATCTTTACTGTGTGTGAGTGGTGTGTGTGTGTGCCTAAGTGTGCGTGGGGATCCCAGGACAACTTTCAGGAGTTGTTGTCTCCTGCTAGCATGGATTCTGGGGATGAATCCAGGTTATCTAGCTTGCACAACAAGCATCTTGCCTGCTGAGGCATCCTGCTGACCATCACCTTGCAAACTTATTCAGGGGCCTCTGAGGAACCCTCAGTTCCTGCAGGATGCTCTTCTCAGGATACCCACAATTCTTTCTTTCTTTCTTTTTAAAAAATATTTATTTTATTTATGTGAGTACACTGCAGCTGTCTTCAGACACACCAGGAGAGGTTATCAGATCTCATTACAGGTGGTTGTGAGCCACCATGTGGTTGCTGGGAATGGAACTCAGGACCTCGGGAAGAGCAGTCAGTGCTCTTAACTGCTGAGCCATCTCTCCCCACAATTCTTTCTAGCACTATTTCTTCTTACTCTCCAGGACCCAGCCCAGAGCTGGTGTGTGTGTGTGTGTGTGTGTGTGTGTGTGTGTGTGTACATGCATGTGTGTGCATGCATATGTGTATGAATGTGCATGTGTGTGTGCATGTGTGCTTACATGCGTGTATGTGTGTGTATGTGTCTGCATACTCAAGCACATGTAATGAGTGAATCCAATCCAGTGTGAATGGATCCAGAAGAGGACCAGGAGTGGAATGGCTCAGTGAGTACTGACTTGGTGACTTAAGATTATGCTCTCCTACCCCCGCCCCTTCACCCTTTTGAGTCTCTGTTTTCTCATCCTTAGAGAGAGGCAATGAAGAAACGAGAAACCGGAAGAGTAGTACATCTGACTTTCGCAGTGAGGTAAGGTGATGGTGATTCTAGTCTAGGTCTGGGGATGAGGACTTTGGACCTGCCCCTTGCTCTGCCAAGTGTGCATGTTTACATCCCAGGCTCCCCTGAAACACAAGCCAATCCAAAAGGCCACTGAATTCCTTCAGAGAAAGGCCTAACAGAGCCCCCTGCCTCCACCCGAGTTCAGCCGAGCAAGCTGACTACACTGTGTGCGCCTCAGGGGTTCATTTCTGCGGCTGGAATCTGTGAGAAACTCCAGGCCTCTAATTGGAACCGTTTGTCCTTCCAGCAAACAGCAGGTGGCTGGGCCAACTGAGAAAGGTGAGCATCATCGCAGTATGTGTCCTCTGACCTGTTCATCCGACTTCTGGGAATCAGTCCTAAAGAAATACCTCCAAATATGGGAAGGATTATGAGCAGATAAGGCTCCTGGCAGCATTTCCCCTGACAACAGAGGAGAGGGCATCAGGGGAGAGAGAGCTGTGGCTCCACCTGCCTGGCTGGCTGGTGTCCCGGATGGGAGTATCTGAGAAGCTCCATTCAACCTAGGAGAGTTGAGAGAGTTCAAGTTCAAAACTATGTACCCTGTGATGAGCTATGGAAGCCGCTCACATCAAATACCAGGATGAACATGCAGCTCCAGCTGCACGAGGGAGGCATTATGGGAAATCTTTGTTTCCATTTTCCCAATTTCTGCAATGTGGTTCTGGTTAAAAGTATATTGTAAATAAAGAAGCAATTAAAAGCGAAGAAGGAAATGGCTAGTTTTCAGACACACACACACACACAGCATATGAATATGAATATGATTTCTGAGTTGGTGAAAAGCAGTTTCTGTAGAACCCTGGCATGGTCTGCTTTAGATTTCTTTGTCTTTCTGCAGACAATGGAAACCCACCCTGGCTGATACTAATAAGTAGAAAATGTTGAGGGGAAATACTCAGGAAAGAAAGACCTGGCTGTGTCTTCTTCCAGTCTCAGTCCATCTGTGTGTGTAAGAGTGTGTGTGTGTGTGTGTGTGTGTGTGTGTGTGTGTATGTGTGCATGTATATGTGTATGTCTGTGTGTGTGTATGATTTGTATGTGTGTGTCTTTGTGTGTATGTATGTTTGGCTTGTATGTGTATGTATGTGTATATGTGTGGGATTTGTATGTGTTTATGTGTGTGCATGTATATGTATGTATCTGTGTGTATATGTGTGTGTCTGTGCACACATGTGCATGTATGATTTGCATGTGTATGACTGTGTGTATGCATATATATATGTGTCTATGTGTATATGTGTGTGCATGTATGTATATGTGTGCATGTGTGTGCCTGTGCATGTGTGGTCACATGCAAGTGGAGTGGAGATCCACATTCCATGTCTTCCTCAGTCATTCCCTATTTTATTTTGGGACAGGCCTTTCTCTATAGCCTGGAGCCCATCAGTGGATGGGCTCTGTAGCCTCAGGGCCCTCCTGTCTTCGCCTCCCTAGTGCTGGGCTTGCAGAAGCCCATGCTGCACCCAGCTTTTCTGTGGGTGTTTTGGGTTCTCATTTTTGCCTGGCAAGTGCTTTACTGTCTGAGTCATTCCCCAGTGCGATACTTACTTTAACAAAGGCAGTGTATGCGCAATCTTAACTTCTGCTTACTGTTTTATTTTATTTAGAAAATAGTTTATTTCAACAGCGTTCCTGTTTGTAAATGTGAAGTTTTACCATATTTCAAGTGGGAGATGTTGTATTTATGTGATTGTCCCTGTATAACATATTCAGTATATTTCTTTTTGTGATTATGTTTTTATGTTAGGTTCCATGGTGATAAATGTTTGCACATAAAGCTCCAGTACTTGTCCACAACAAATGTGTATAAATCATACAGCTCTCCTTCAGATCACCAAGAACAAATTAGAAAACATGGGAAAAGAGTCCACTTAGAATGGCAATCAATTACAAATGCTTAGTACCAAAGTAGTAAGGATGGAGGCATGAGTGCAGATCCACAGTTGTGCTTAGCATGCACAAGGCCCTGGTTTCATCCCTAGTGCCACTGTGAGAATGGTGAACATGGTGGTGGTGGTGGTGGTGGTGGTGATGATGGTGATCATGGTGATGGTGTTGTGGTGGTGGTGATCATGGTGATGGTGATGTGGTAGTGGTGATCATGGTGATGGTGATGTGGTAGTCATGGTGATCTTTCTGCCATCACGCTGGAGATCACTGAATTCTGTAACAAGTTCTGCTAATCCCTGCACTACACACCCTTGTTTGATGGAGAACACAAAGTCCAGGTAGCTGAGGGGAGGCCAGGAGAGATCATGTGACATTCGTACACACGTACAAGAAGGTAACCATGAGACGAAGGCTATGTTAATGCTGTATTTGCTACATCATGTCAAACATCTTAATGTCTAAAATAATAACAAGTAAATAAAAAGGACGTAAGAGGTTACGTGTGCATGTGCGTGCACACATACCCACACACACCGACACACACCTATATGGTAGTATAAATCACAAGCGAGGGAGTTGTGAAAAAAGCCATGGTGAAATCACATGTATTTCAGTCAAGTCCCCTTTAGCTACATGAACAGAAACCTGCTGGAAATTGGAAGGTTGGTTCACAAAAGGGTTCAGTAGGTAAGGAGTCCTGAATTTCACTGTATTGTGAATCGCATGGGCATGCCCGACACCCACTTCCAACTCTAACAGCCTGGGAATCAGGGAGTTTAAGGTTCCCATGTATTTATTTTTTATGTATTTGTGCATGCTTCAGTGCATGTTTGTGCATCCAAGTACATGTATGTGCACTACATGGCTACAGAAGCCTGTGAGGGTGAGAAGAGGTGTTGGACCCTCCAGAGCTGGAGTTACAAATGGCTCTGAGCTACTTTTGTGAGTTGGCAACTGAACTTGGGTCCCCTACAAGAGCAACAAATGCTCTAACCCCCCTGGGCCGTCTCTCTGGTTCCAGTCTCTGGGTCATCCTAATGCAGCTATATTAGCAGTAGCACTGGAGCAATCAGAAATAGCCAGCTGGGATCAGGTGGACCAGGGATATGGGGTTCCCACAGTGCGAATAGAGCTTCCAGGAACCAAGCCTGGGGTCAAAAGCATGTAATTCTCAGACTAGAAGTCAAGGGCTGGGCACATTTCCCAAAAGTGTTTACTATATTCTACCCCTTGGTTGACCAGTAACCACAGAAAAGGGAAAACACCCTTTTCTCTGTATGCACAAACAAGCCTCCAATTGCTGAGCTCAATTCGACTTTGGTGGTTTGGTTAGGAATGGCCCCCATAGCCTCATGTGTTTAAATGCCTGGCCCAAAGAGAGTAGCACTATTAGGAGGTGTGGCCTTGTTGGAGTGGGTGTGGCCTTGTTGGAGTGGGTGTGGCCTTGTTGGAGTGGGTGTGGCCTTGTTGGAGTGGGTGTGGCCTTGTTGGAGTGGGTGTGGCCTTGTTGGAGTGGGTGTGGCCTTGTACAGGAAGTACATTACTGTGGGAGTGGCTTTGAGGTCTCATATGCTCAAGCTATGCCCAGTGTTTCTCACTAGTCTCTCTCTGCTACCTGAGGATCAAGATGTAGAACTCTCAACTCTTTTCTCCAGCTTCATGTCTGCCTGCATGTTGCCATGTTTCTGTAAAACCAAATGGGACTAAGCCTCTGAAACTGTCAATAGCCCCAGTTAAATGTTTTCTTTATAAGATGCATTGGTCATGGTGTCTCTTCACACAAAGAACTCCCCTATGACACCAACTGTCTCACTAACTGCCTTCTTGCTAAAAAACAGCCAAATGCTCGTCAGCTGGCTAGTCCATTGGCTCCCCAGGACATCGGTTCTGGGTTTGGCTATCCCCAGGCAAATGAACAGTTAACAATAATAAACATGAATGCCTGAGAGTCTAAGTGTCCCCCCTCCTTTTCTAAGCTAACCCCCAAACTAGGAGATTAGAGTAGAAAACTAACAGCTAAACCGGCCTCCAAGGTCAGACGTCTGATAAGCTTTGAAAACAAGCAGGATCTAAAACAAAACATAGAGATGAACCTACACACCATTTGTGTTTAAAATAAAAAAAAATGTAAGCGAAGTCCAGAAATATAGACTCTAGAGGACTCATAAATTTGAGCCTTCCTATTATGCAAAAGAGGGAGGCTGGGTCGTGCAGCAGGCTTAGGACCGGTTCTCTTGCACTTGGCCTACCTGCTGTTCAGGGCCCATGCCTGACTTCACATCCTTTTTATAAACTAAAGGACTTTCCTTCTGTTCCTCTGACTCTCTAGGACTCTTACTACGGCGTGAGTCTGAACCTGGAGGGGAGCTGATTTGTCATTGAGTTCCAGAACTCCACATATCTCTGCTTCTCAGGGTAGGGATGACAGAGGCGTGAGACTGTGCTTGACCTTTTCCGTGGGTGCCGGGGATCTGAACTCAGATCTTCATGCTTGCCCGGCAAGCACTGTACGGAGTGAGTACTCCCCAGTCCTTCCCAGCCCCTCCAGGAAGAGGACAACCTTCCTGCAGCCACCTCTAAAGGCTTTGTCTCCTACACACTCACCTGAGGTCTTAGGGCTAGGACATCCATCTGCATGTGAATTTAGGGAGACACGTTCCAATTCTTCACCCTAAACAATCACATGGTACCGGGTTGGGTAAGCCCTATGGGAGGTGAGAACACAGGTCCAGCCCTGCCAGGGGGTGCACATGAACCCCAGTTTGTGAATCCTGCTTCCCCTCCCGCCCCATGAGATCCAGGAGTTGTCTTCCTCTTGGGCTGCTGTGTAAGTGAAGTGGGATTGTGTTTGGGCTGGACATATGGAATCCTCAGACAGATGTGTAAGATAAGTCCAGCAGGAAGCTAGGAGGGCGGACAGCGCTTACCAAATCCTAATGTTCACCACTCTGGGTCGTCCTTTCTCTGGAACACCTTGACCCTGGCCACCATTCCATACTGAAGTCCTCTCCCACCGTTTATATGCAACACTCCCACACCTTCCTGATGACTGTCTGTCCCTCTCTAGCTTGAGCTGTGCTCTTGTCTCTGAGGCTTCTTCCTCTGCACCTGAACTTGCTTCTCCTCGCCTGTGTGAGGGCCAATGTTAGGACACCTCCTCCAGGAAGCTTCTTCTGACTACTTCATGCGTCCTCAGGCCCAGGGCCTGGAGTTGTCCTTGGATATAGAGAAGCACATGAAAACCAGGAGTGTACTTGTGCAATACAGCAACGCATTGAGAGCAGTCCCTCCAGGCCTTCTTACAATCAGAAGGCCTTTGGGAGAGCCTCGGATGAAGCTCCGGTGGCAGGACTCACGGGCGCCAGGGTGGGCTTTGAGGAGGGAGCATCTGCTGGTATTATTCATATGTTGCACACAGTGTGTCATTTGTTGCTTTCTGCTGCCCACTCAAGGCCACACCACCAGGTGGTGGTGGCTGGGATCTCTCAGTGCCTCATGTAAAGAACAGAGGAGAATAAATGCCAGTCCTGGCAGTGGGTGTAGTGTCAAACACAGGGCTCCCAGTGAAAGCTGGGTTTTTCTTAGCATCTGGTAGCACCAGTGTAGAGAAGGAGGCTCTCTCCATTCAAGCCTTCACCAGGAAGGACTTCCGAGCACAGCAGAAGAGGCAGGCAGTCCCTGACCTTTAGGAACCTATGGGCTAGTGGGCACAGAAGCCAACAGGCTAATTGAGAAATAAAAGTACAGTAAGAAGACTGGAGTCCTGGAGCGGGGGTGGGGGTGGGGAGAGTGAGTGCAGGGCAGGAGACATCCGGGCCCAAATGTGGCCAGCATGGAAAACAGGAATGCTTCTTAGAGGTGAATCTTGGCTGAGGCACGCAGGACAGGAAGACGGCAGCTGCTTAAATGTAAGGCCATGAAACCTTTGAAGCTCCCTTTGAAGCCGGTTTTGGAACCAGACAGAAGCCAATAGTTACAGCCAATAGAAGCTAACTGCACACACAGCCCCCTGCCGGGGAAGGGCTTCTGTCTGCTGCTTCTGCCCAGAGGCAGAAAGCAAGGCGAGGGCTTAGGTGCTCTGGGAGCCGCACAAAGGCCACGGGACTGAGGAGGGGGTGTGAGGGACGTGAGGCTGAGACGTGCCCTCGAGGGGTGGACACAGAGGTCAGGGCAACCTCTGCTTTCAGAAAGTCACAAGTGGGGGAACATGGCTTCACGTACAGAAATCACCGGCAGCTGGGCTCCAGAGGCTTGGTGGCTTCGAGCCATTTGTCTTCCAACATGGGGGAAGGGGGAAGACAGGATAGCCTACAAGCGCCAGCTATGATCTCTCAAACAGATGAAGGGCTGTTTGTTATCAGCAAAGCCATCTGTTAATCTGGCTCTGAAGATGAGACAAAGCTGGACTGTCACACAGGCCATAATGAACGACTTCCTGCTGGCGATGATTGTATGGTTGTAAGGGTATGTGTCATCGTGCCTAGAGCCCAGGGTCAGAGGTTTCTGCTCTCTCCCTCCACATGGACCCTCTCTGGAGATCGGCCTCATTTCCCTTCTCTCTTTGGAGACAGGGTTTCGCTGTGCAGCTTTGCCTGTCTTGGAACTCACGTCATAGACCAGGCTGGCCTTGAACTCAGAGATCTACCTATCTCTGCCTCCCAAGTGCTGGGATTTTTTTAAAAAGATTTATTATATATAAGTACACTATGGCTGTCCTCAGACACACCAGAAGAGGGCATCAGGTCCCATTACAGATGGTTGTGAGTCACCATGTGGTTGCTGGGATTTGAAGTCAGGACCTCTGGAAGAGCAGTCAGTGCTCTTAACCGCTGAGCTATGTCTCCAGCCCCTGAGTGCTGGGATTAAAGGCATATGTCACCGCTGGCTGCCTCGGCCTCATTTTTTTTAAATTCTTATTTTTTTCAAAGTATAATCCAAGTGAGTCCTGAAGTTTTGTTGACTCTTACATAAATATATGAGTCTCCCAGCAACATGGGGTCCTCCTTTGGGCTAAAAACAAGAACCGCAGAAGCCGCTATGATTTGATTTTTTTTCCTTCTGGTTGCCAAGAAACTCAGGGTCAAGTTGAGGTGCAATAATTGTCTCTCTGTAGGTTTCTGGCATAATTGTTGGTTTGATTCAATCGTGCATAGCACAAGTAGGTTATTGGTGGACATTGCATTTTTTTTCCTAGATTTTTGCTGTTATAAATAATTCTCCCATTGCAATAATCCAGTAAAAGGAAGAAAGAGATACAAATGACACAGAGAAATATGAACAGCTCATAACACAGGAGAGGTGTTTGGCCCTCTGTGGAAATTAGACTGGCTTTGTTGCTGTTGCTCTGTTTTGCTGATAAAAGTAGCTGGCCTGAAGAAATGTCAGCCTATTCTGGCTGGGAGGCGGCAAGACTCCATGTTTGGGCCCTGTCCCCTGAATGTGAATTCCTCATTCAGCTTCCCCAGCACCCCATGCTAGGATCTGCAGAGACAGCCCAGCCTGGAGCACAGAACTCACACCTTTCTTTCTTTTTCTTTTTTAAAGATTTATTTATTTATTATATATAAGCATAATGTAGCTGTCTTCAGACACACCAGAAAAGGGCATCAGATCCCATTACAGATGGTTGTGAGCCACCCATTTGTGGAATTGAACTCAGGACCTCTGGAAGAGTAGCTAGTGCTTTAACTGCTGAGCCATCTCCAGCCCACAGCTTCTAACCCTTACAGGATCTGACATCTTACGACAGGAGACTGTCCACTAGTTACACCCATCACGTTCACACAGTGAGCCCTCAAGGTCTTACCAAGACATGGACGTGTTTCTGCGCTGGCGTTTGGTAGAGAACAGATGCCCAGATACAGAATGGAACTGGGGTTAGGTATCAGAGGATATGGAGTTCCATCCAAGTGGCGACACTCTCCAGGCCGGAGACTCCCAGTCAGGGACTGGAGAGTCGCCCACTGTAATACAAAGCTGCTCCCTGGGTCTCCCACGCTCCAGGGGGCTGAGGTCAAGAGCCAGCGCTGTGTGCCTTCATTCCCTTAGGGAACATGGAGTTTGGCGAGCTGTTCTGAACAGCCAGAGTCACTCTCCAGTGACAGTGGGTGCTGAGGAGAGGAAAGTGCGATGGATGGGAGATGATTGCCATGGTAAACTGTCATCTTGCTCAAGAGGATTCAGGTAGGGAGACGGTTGGAAGGAATGTAAGGAGGTTACACAGAGCACTCTGCAAAGCACTCTCTGGCCACAGAGCTCGATCCCAAGGGTGCTGTCCGCCACCCAATGATGCATAGGCCACTGTTGTAGGCATCCTCACCAAAGTATTTTCTGGGCAAGGATGGGATGGCTTTTGTGGCGGGTTGAGGCTTTGGCAGGGTCTCCTAGGATACCAGGCAAGGTGTGAGAGCCCCTTCCTCATTCACACCCTCCTGCTGGAGGACTGTGTTTATTAGGGTCTGACGTCAGTGACTCCATGTGGATACAACAGATTCCTCTCCCTTCTTTTTTTTCCCTTCTTTCATTTCTTCTTCCTCCTTTTCTTTCTTCCCCCCTCCTATTCTACTTGCTCCTCTCTCTCCTCCTGCCCACCCCCAGATCTCCTTTTTTGTTTGTCTGTTTGTCTTTCATTGTTTTTGTTTTTGTTTTAGGTAAAGCCTCACTACATCGCCCAGGCTGGCCTCACACTCACCATCCTCTGCCTCCAAAGTGCTGGGATCATACGTGGTGTGCACCATCCTCCAGGCTGCTTGCTGTGGACCCACCCTGAGGTACTGACGGATAACAGCTTAGTCTTTGCCCTGTGTGGTGGGAATGCCTGGGGCTTCCGGTAGGTAGCTCCTCGGGGCATCTGCAGAAAGCTCAGGCCTTCGGTCTTTCCAGGGACATCTGAGAGCTGGGGTTGACCTAGAATGGCCCCGGGAACTCAAAACCACCTAGGATTTGGGACCTGAAGATTCCCTGCTGATCCAGATCATTTCATAAATAAGGTACTGAGTCTGGGGCCAGGCTGGCATGAGGCTGTGGAGAGGAGGCTGGGGCTGACAGGGCGCTCCCATGCTGTGAAGATCTCTGCTGTCACATGGCTGGCAGCAAGTGAGCCACGGTATTCTTGGGAACCACAGACTCTTTCATATCATCCGTATGCTTTACTTCTCAACTGATCAAAGTCCTATCACATTTAACAGATGAGGACACAGAGGCACCATGTGGGTGAGTGGCGTGTGTGTGTGTGTGTGTGTGTGTGTGTGTGTGTGTGTGTGTGTGTGTGTGTGTGTGTGTGTGTGTGTGTGTGTGTGTGTGTGTGTGACAGAGCAGGAAGTAGTCTAGCCTGGATTGGACCGGGGTGTTCTAGTCTCACACTGTCCATTTCCCTCATTGTTGGTCTCCACCTCTAGCCCATCCTGGGGTTTTCAGGAGGGTCCCTGTGTCCCTTGACATCTGCTGACTGCTTTTCCAAGCCACTAGGTGTGTGACAAGAAGATGGGGAAAGCTGTGGGCAAGCCTAAGCCTGTGACAGGCATGGGGGCGGTAGTCCCTCAAGAGTGGGGAGGATGAGGATGGGATGACTGGTAGAGCCTGGTAAGGGCTGAGTATAGACCTTGGGGTTCCTGACTCCCCTCAGCTACCTACTCTTAGTTCTTCAAACTCTGCACCAATAATCACATTCAAAACAAAGCACTAACAAGTCTCCAATCTGCTCACAGCTCAGGGACCCTTCCTCTCAGGCACCTGCACATGCTTGGGCCTCCTGAACTCCGTCCAGGCAAAATCCACCCCATCCTCTCTGGTGCCAAAGCCTGTGAACCTTTGCAGAGGCTGTTTCCTCTGCCCTCCCTCCCTCCCTCCCTCCCTCTCCCCCTCCCTCCGTCTCTCCCTCCCTCCCTCCCTCCTCTTCTTTCTCACACACCCTACTCATTCTATACTCGCTGTGTAGCCGAGGGGTTGGCCTTAAACTTCTGATCCTCAGGCTCACGCCTCCTGATGGCTGGAATTATAGGTTTTGCCACGATGCCTGCTTTATGTACTGTTGGGGATCCAACCCAGGGCTTTGCACATGCCCGGCAAGCATTCTGCAAACTGGAGTACACCTGAGCCTTGCCTCACTTCTGGGAGGCCTCCTGAACTGAACGTGGGGAACTTAACTCAGCCAGCAGGCCCTTCCTCCAGCCTCCCTGGTCTCTCTGCAAACCTCTGGCATTAGGCATCTTTCGAAAGGAGGTCTCATTCAAAGATAGCTGGACACAGTGGTGCACGCCTGTAGACCCAGAGCTACTTAGGAGGCTGAGGAAAGAGCATCACGGGAGCCAAGGAGGCCAAGGCTAGCCTGGGCAACGAGCATGATGCCCCCTTCTCAAAATAAAACAGGGCATATTTCGTAAATGAACAGCCTGATAAGTTTTCACACACTGACTATATCAAGGGAACCACTCCTCGGCTGCTGCCTCTAGTCACTACTCTGCCCAGGAGCACCAGTCTCCTAACTTCTCACCTGCTCTGTCCTTTCTACAAGGAGACCCACGCAGTCAAAGTTCACCTGTGGTTGGTCTCACTCTGCACCCTCAGAATTTAAGGTCCTAGTGTGTGGCTACTCCCCCGTGTATTCATTCACTGTGAATGATGTTGGGAGGTTCCCATTGAGCATTATGGACAGTCTATCTAGCTCAAGTCTGTTTCCAGATAGGCACATTTATTCTAGCAAAGCCTAATCCCTGTGGTTGACTTGCTGGTCCCACACAATCAGCCGTCCTGACTGATGGTCCTCCACATTTACTTGTACTGGGTTTGTTTTTATTTTTATCTTGTTGTTTGTCTGTGTAGCCCTGGCTGTCCTGGAACTCAATCTGTAGAACTGTAGAATCTGCCTCTGCCTTTGGTGTGCTGGGGTTAAAGGCATAAAGGCATGTCATCACAAGCCACTGACAGTCTTTTTTTTTTTTTTTTTTTTTGGTTCTTTTTTTTTTTTTTTTTTGGAGCTGGGGACCGAACCCAGGGCCTTGTGCTTCCTAGGCAAGCGCACTCCCCCTGAGCTAAATCCCCGACCCTCCCCCCCCTTTCTTTTTTTTTTGCATTGATTTTTGTTTACAACGAGTGCTGGAAATTTGAACTCAGTCCTCGTGTCTTCACAGCAAGTGTCTTATCCACTGAGCCATCGAGCCATCTTCCCAGCTTTTTTTTTTTTTTTTTAAATAAATCGGAGAGTCTTCTAAACTCTCTGGCGGTTGCCATGCATTCTACACAAACAGGCTTCTGCTGGTCTAGCTTAGGGCTGCCTGCAAACCTGACTTGTCAGGTCAGACACTTTTCATGTGACTTTCCGCACATAGGTGGGTGGCACGTC